>NC_058091.1:232713666-233018833 GCF_020171115.1 Neogale vison | reverse complement strand
CATGAAATTTTACCATCCTGCAAAAAGCCCTTTAGAAGCCATCAAGTCCTGTGGAATTGGGATGACCTTCTCTTCGTGCAGACCTGATCATGTTTCTCTATTGTGGAATCCTCCGAAATCCCTCTCTAACATCACTAAGCACTGAATGCATGACTGTCTCTCTGGTTTATGTGTTGACAGCTCAGTGGGTAATCTCCTGAGTTTCCAGCAAGCTTCACCATTCCTTTTTGTGCATGTCACTAGAACGTGTAATACACCACACGAGTGAACCTTTAACATGGCATTTAACCTGGGAAAAGAAATCAAAACATCTCGCTCTTAAAATGTTGTATTAAATCCAGATTCTGCATACTTAATGGATTTCACAGAGTAAAATGCTCCTTCAATTATCCAAGTACAGTAATTTATGCAAAGAAACTGTGGACGCTGGAGCTGCCATGTACTGGCTATTGAGAGCCAAGCGTGCCGATTATACACATCTATTTCCAGCTCTGCTGTGAGGGACCTCACGTTGGTAGCTTAGAATCTGAAATCTGCTACGGTTGGATATTTATATCATGGAAAATTTTTAAAAGCCCTTTATAAATCAGGGCTTTGGGGTTTTTGTTTGCTTGGAGAGTCGATTGTTAAACACTTAGCAGTGCACCAGTAGAAATGCAATAGTTGCCACCGTATCGTCCTGTTCATCTCTGTAATCTATGCAAAGTTCCTTCCAGTTCTCAGCGTTTAATCTCCCAAATTCCAGAGCATCCCACCGTCTGACCACACTTGAGCCATCATGCTAAGTGACTCTTCAAATCCTACCTTTACCATGAAGCTTTCCCATATCCATCAGAGGAAACCCAATGCCTTGGTTTGATCCGTTCCAGGCTGGATGTGCTATTGCTGTGGTAGAGTTGGAAGGGACTGCCCCGTAAGGGTCCTGACAACATAAGGAACGTCAAGCACATGCCCATTCTCGATGAATCGTCCTTTTCTAGTGTTCAAGCTCCACTGACTCCTTACTTTTGCTCTGGATTTGCCTAAATGCAAAACAAAGACATCCACTCTGCCTGGTTTCATTGATAACTCTTCCAAGTGTCTTGTTAGGATATTAATACAATGAGAGAAGAACAAAAATTTAAGAGTCCAGATCTGAGAGTCTGAGAGAAAATATCCTCTTGTACCTTTTCTCATTCAGTGGTTTTAGAGTTAAATTTAGGTAGGCTGTCTTATTCAAGACAGTTTCAATTTGCTTTATATGTATTTGGTATATGGTGAGGATTTACAAAACCCCTTCGGCAATACCCAAGGGGTATTATCTAGTTTCTGATGACATTTCTCAAAATAAAATTTCATATAATTTAAATGAGAATATATATTTGGAATTATCTTTCAAATTTCTTTAAGAGGCACCAAGCAATATCACTTACAGAATATATCCTAAGAAAATCATCATAGATGTGGGCAAAAAATTAGCTATAAGGTTCTTTTTTTTTTTTTAAAGATTTTATTTATTTATTTGACAGAGAGAGAGAAATCACAAATAGGCAGAGAGGCAGGCAGAGAGAACGAGGGGGAAGCAGGCTCCCTGCTGAGCAGAGAGCCCAATGTGGGGCTCCATCCCAGGACCCTGAGATCATGACCTAAGCCGAAGGCAGAGGCTTAGCCCACTGAGCCACCCAGGTGCCCCCATAAGGTTATTTCTCAGAGCATTGGTTAGAAACACGGAAAACTGGAAACAACCCAAATGTCCAACAGAATTGGCTAGGCAAATTATGGTGTGTGCAAACAATGGGAAAGTACTGGGCCACTGATAAAACATTAGTAGCTAACACTTCTTTGAGAATATATTATGTACCAGGGGTTGTGCAAGGGTTTTACCAGCATTATCGCATTTAATTCTGACAGTAGCCCTTAAAAGGAAAGTACTATTATAACCTCCATTTTACTGAGGGTGTTAGAGATAAATAGCCATAGTCAAACAAAAAGGAGCCTGGTACTGCATACACGCACATGTGTGTGTACACGTGTGTGTGTGTGTGTGTGTGTGTGTGTGTTGGGGTGGGTTGAAGCCATTGTACTGAAATCACGCCTTGCTAGATTCCGGTTTGTCTCTCTTAGAAATGAATAATAGCCTCCCAGTTGAAACCCACTTACTACTGTGTTGGTGAGGTTGTGGCAAAATGGGAACCTTTGCATGCTGCTTGTGGAGTTGTATAATGGGGCAGCCACAAATAGTCTGACAGTTCCTCAAAATGTTAAAGCAGCCCATATGACCCAGAAGTTTCCTTTCTAGGTATATACACAATAGAACTGAAAACCCATCTTCACGCCAAAACTTGTACCTGAATATTCGTGACTGTGGCCCACAAAAGCTCCAAAGTGGAAACAACCCAAATGCTCATCAGGTGATACATGGATGAAATGTGATATACCCATACAATGGATTATCATCCTGCTATAAGAAGGAATGATGTACCGACACATGCTAAAACCATGGATCAACCTTGAAAACATACTAATTGGAAGAAGCTAGTCACAGAAGACTACGTGTTGTGTCACTACATATTAGGTGATTCCATTTTTGGGAAATGTTCAGAATGGGCAAATCCACAGAGACAGAAAGATGAGGTTGCCAGGGGCTGGGTGGGGGAATGGAAGTGAATGTTTATGGATTTGGGGGTTTCTTTTTGGGGTGATGAAAAAAGTTCTAAGTTAGATAAGGGTAACAGTTGCACAACTCTGAATATAGTTAACATCACTGAATTTCAGTATTCTTTTAAAAAGTGAATTTTGATGGTATAGGATCTCAATAAAGCTGTTACTAAGGATTAAAAAAGAATCTCTGCTATCAAAAGCCACTGTTACTTCTTGGAGTAGGTCATGTTCTTTAGTCTAATATGAGTACAAAAAAAGGTAAGGGTATGTAATAATAAGGACAGATATTTATGTTATATTATTTTAAAAAGTCAAAAAACAGCATATTCTAGTTTCCCCTTTCTTGATTAAAAAAAAGTGTGTGTATGTGAAAATCCATATATAAAAATACTACGCAGTGTTTATGTGTGGTTATCTTTGTTGTTTATATTTTTGTCAAAGAAAATTTAGAACATGTATTATTTTTATAATAAGAATATTTTTAAAATATTTTAAGGTGGGGAAAGGCAGAGGGATGGAGAGAGAATCTTAAGCAGGCTCTATGCCCAGTGCAGAGCCCTGGGGCTTGACCTCACAAGCCTGAAACCATGCATGACATGAGTTGAAATCAGGAGTTGGATACTTCACTTACTGAGCCACCCAGGTATCCCTAAAGTTTTTTTTTTTTAATGTTATGAAACACTTTTTTGGATGCAACCTTGTATTGGAAAGGTCAATAGTCATTTTCTGCTCAGGAGGCAATTAGGACACAATATAAATGTACATGCTACCAAAGGCACAGAACGACAACTCTGTCTGATAGAAATGTAATGCAGGCCATGCTTGTAAAATTTTTAACCTACTACATTAGCAAGTGAAAAGAAGCAGATAAAATAATTTTGATATTTTTAAAATGTTTTAGAAGGTTTTTGGGAAAAGAAAATATTTTCTTTAGTCTATCAGAAATATTATGATTTCAACATATAATCAATATAAAATTATTACTGATGTATTTATACTTTTTTTTTTAATCCCGTCTCTGAAATCTGCTACATATTTTGCACACATGGTACCTCTCAGAGCTAGTCACATGTCTAGGGCTCAATAACCCCATGTGTGTAGTGGCGGAAGCACAGGTACAGAGGAACTTTTCCAAAAAGTGCCATTCGAGGTGCCTGGGTGGCTCATTCAGTTAAGCCTCTGCCTTCAGCTCAGGCCATGATCCCAGGATCCTGTGATCTGGCCCCACGCTGGGCTCTCTGGTCAGCAGGGAGCCTACTTTACCCTCTCCCTCTACTCCTCCCCAGCTGGTGCTCGCTTACACTCTCTCAAATAAATAAAGAAAATCTTAGGGGGAAAAAAGTTCATTCCGGTCACAAAATGGGTTTTATTATATTTTTTCTAAGAGAGATTTTTATCTACTAAAGACTTGAACAAGATTGTCATGCTAAAACCAAACTAAACAACATGAATGTAATAGGCCTCACAACTATGTTCAAGTAATACGAACTGAATATGGAAAAAATAAACACATACACATAGATACACACACACACACACACACACACACACGTATATGTTAAATGGAACAGTATAATTGAACTCAATCTACATTTCCCCCCCAAACCAGTAAACTAGTCTAATAGAGGAAAAAAAAAGAACCCGATTCTGAAAGTGCTAAAATGACACTATATAACAATATATAATAGCAAGAAAGGTGTAATTCAGTACAGTTATCACTCGTATAGGTCAATCAACTGTTTAGTTTGAGCCTATGGCTTCAATTCCAGCTAGAAGAAGAAGCCACATTGCCAGATGTCACTGCCAAAAAAAGGATTTCCACAGCTGACTCTCTGGACTCTCCTAGGGCCACTAAAGGTGGAGAAACGTAAAGATACAGTGATAGGAATCTGACTGAGAACGATTCATTGTTTTAGATTGAATTAGAGTAGAATTTTGTGGTCCCATCCTCAACGGATTAATTTCTGAAGACTTGCTAAATTAGATACACCATTACCTTTCACACACATGTGTGTATAGTTTTGTGTGTGCAGCTGAGCTCTTCCTCCTTCCTAACACTCTCCTCACTGATTCCCCGGGCACCACTCTTGCCCCATCCTCCTGCTACCTCGGTGCACGTTCCTTCTTCAGGGCATGTGCGGGTTCCTCCTCACTGCTTGATGGCTAAACGTGCACACACCCTAGAGGTCTAAGTTCTTGGATTTCTCCATTCATAGTCCCGTCTCATGGGACCTCCTCCAGTCTCATGGCTTACCTCTCACACCATGACTTGGATTTTGAGCACCAGTCTCTCCTCTGACCTCCACACTAGTATCACTCACAGCAGATGTGGCACCTCAGTCCCTAGTGCCCCCCCATCCTTGCTCCCCCTTCCTGTTGCTTGGTTCCTCTCTCATTTCCCACATCCTTTCAGTCCATCTGCAACTCCTGCCAGCTCTAACTTCAAAACACATCCAGAACCCACCACTTCTCACTACCTCCTTAGCTGCTACCAAGTGCCAACTACCATCTCCCATCACCATGATTGTTTCAAGACTCTAAGAAGCCTGTGATCCCTCCTTTGCCCCCTACAGAATGGTTTCTATGCAGCCAGCAGAATGGTCCTTTTAAATGCAAATCACTTCATGTCACTTTTCTGCTCAAAGCCCTTTATTGGCTTCCTACACATTCAGAGTAAAACTTTCTTAAAATGCTGGAAAGATTTGGCTCCAACTATAGCTCTATCCTTTTTCTTTTTTTTTTTTTTTTTGCCCCCTCCCTGTTCTTTACCTGAATCACCACCAACTCTTGTTTCAACTCCCTTCCCTACGTCTCCCTCAGAGACATGGTGGTGTCCTTACTGTTTGCCAAACACACCAGGAAGAGCACTTCCACCCCAGGACCTCCTCATCTGCTCTTCTCTCGGTCCTGTGCCTTCCCTCAGACAACAGCAGAGCTCCACGCTTGACTTCACTCCGGTGTCAGCTTCAGGACCATTTTTGTGAGATACCGTCTCTCACCATAGAAAATAAAATTAAATAGTACCCCTCCCTCCCAGTCCTCTCCCTCCGCGTACTGTTGCCTGACAGTACCTATTGATTTGGCTTTGGTTCTTATGTCAGTAGAACCCAATTTCCAGGGAGACAGGAATGTTTTTGTCCTTTGCTCTCTATCTGGCACCTACAACAGTGCCTGGCACAGATTAGTTACTCTAAAGACTTTTGAAAGAATAAAAGAGTCAATGTGTGTTCGCTTAATAGTGAAGATCTATCAGGAGGGAATCTTAATGAACAATAAATCTAGGATGCTTATAAAAATTTGGCCTTGCCCAAAGAGAGGCCTGGCTTTTGCTTTAGGCTTGTGGGAAGTAACGTATGTCAGACCTCATAGCAACGTCTTTGTTTATAGAGTGGGGGTGGCCACATTTAGCAGTTTAACTGCCAGGCTGGCCACACCAAAAAGACCTGTGATTTAGGGTGGAGGATTTGGGCCATAAGCTATAGGTTGACCTGGTGATGGAGTTCAACCGTATGGGCAATTGATTAATCAATCAATCATGCTTATATAATTGAACTCCAATAAAAAACTTCAAATACCAGCCTTAGTTAAGCTTCCCTGGTTAGCATACTCTGTGTTATCATACATCAGTGGAGGGAGGTTAATGTGTCCTGAAGACAATTTCTGAGTTTGGAACTCTCCCTGACTCTGTCCTATGCCTCTGTTCCTTTGGCTGCCTATTTATTTATTTATTTAGCGAGTGTGTGTGTGTGTGTGTGTGTGTGCGCGCGCGTGCGCACGCAGGGGTAGGGAGGAACAAAAGAAGAGGGAGAGATAATCCCAAGCAGACTGTCCCTCCTGCCCCCCTCCCTGATGCTTGGATTCAATCTCATGACCCTGAGATTATGATCTGAGCCAAAATCAAGGGTCAGACACTTAACTGACTGAGCTACCCTGTTGCTCATCCTTTGGCTACCTTTAACCTGTATCCTTCCCCTATAATAAATTGTAACCAAAATATAATAGCATTCTGTGAGTTCTATGAATCCTAGCAAATTATTGAAATGGAGGATAGTTTTGGAAACCCCCCCTCCACCCACCATTTGCAGTTGATGTCAGAAGTGAGGCCAGTCTTGGGAACTCTGCTCTTTTCAGTTTGGCTAACTCTAGGTAAGTCTCAGCCCATACCAAGAAAGTCTCATACTATAGGAGGCTTGCAGACCATAAGGGCTAGCCTACCATTTTGCTGAAGAGAAAACTAGAGCCCAGGGCAAAGAACTGACTTGCCCAGTTCCCCCAGCAACAGACCGCAAGCATGGACCCTGGTGTCTGGCCCCCATGCTAACCCCTCTATGGGACTCTCCTCCACTGTTCTCTTCAACACACTGCTTTTTCTTAAGAGGGTAAACTGAAAGTTGTTGGGAATTAAGTTTTTCACTCCCCAGAACTCTGAGGTCACTATCAAGGGCAGGAATGACTATTGCTGTCTTTCAAAAGTCATGGGGGCCCACCATGAACAAAACTGAAGTAACAGAGCTCCACACTCTTCTTCATCCTCATTCTCTTCCTTTTTCTGCTCTGAGATGGGCCAGGTGGAGCTGCGGGAGGGGCGGCATCCATCCATCCTCAGCGGCAGAAGTCTGGGAAGGAAGCCTGTATGCTCACGTAGAATCAGCACAAATTACCCTCTGCCTATAGTACCCAAAATCCATAAAGAAATTATCAAACTCAACACCCAAAGAACAAATAATCTAATCAAGAAATGGACCGAGGACATGAACAAACATTTCTGCAAAAAAGACATCCAGATGGCCAACAGACACATGAAAAAGTGTTCAACATCACTCAGCATCAGGGAAATACAAATCAAAACCACAATGAGATACCACCTGACACCAGTCGGGATGGCTAAAATTAACAAGACAGATGTTGGTGAGGATGTGGAGAAAGGGGAACCTTCCTACACTGCTGGTGGGAATGCAAGCTGGTGCAGTCACTGTGGAAATAGTATGGAGGTTCCTCAAAAAGTTGAAAATAGAGCTACCCTATGACCCAGAGAACAGACTACTGGGTATCTACCCTAACGATATAAATGCAGTGATCTGAAGGGGCACATGCACCCAAATGTTTATAGCAGCAATGTGCACAATAGCCAAACTATGGAAAGAGCCTAGATGTCCATTAATAGATGAATGGATAAAGAAGATGTCATATATATATACAATGGAATACTATGCAGTCATCAAAACCCCCGAAATCTTGCCATTTGCAATAACGTGGATGGAACTAGAGGGCATTATGCTAAGTGAAATAAGCCAATCAGAAAAAGATAATTATCATATGATCTCTCTGATCATATGATCTCGTGGGGAGAATGGAGGGAAAAAAAGGAAACAAGATGGGACCAGAGAGGGAGACAAACCATAAGAGACTCTTAATCTCGGGAAACAAACTGAGGGTTGCTGGAGGGATGGGGTGGCTGGATGATGGACACTGGGGAGGGTATGTGCTATGGTGAGTGCTGTGAGTTGTGTAAGACTGATGATTCACAGACCTGTACCCCTGAAGCAAACAATACGTTATGTATTAATAAAAAAATTACCTTCTGCCTACAGTATCATGATCTGCCACTTTCCCCTTCTTTGGAAGAAGACTTCTAAGTATAGGCATTTTGGGAAGCTGCAGGACATATCCCATGATAAACTGAGCTCATCGTGTGGGAACACATTTTGATACGTTCAAAGTGCTATGCAGCCGAGGTTAACACCCTGGTCATTACTACACTAGTGAGATAAGACAAAGAAGCTGAATTCAAAAGCCAGACAGAACTTGAACTTACAAGCAAGTCTGTAGATATTTTAAAGCTCAATAAATATTTATGGAATAAATACAGAGTGAAAATAATTATATTAAACATGTCTCAGATAGAGACCTCTGTAATTTCCAGTTGGCATCTGATAGGGCTATAGGGGTGAGCAAAGTATGACAAACAAAGTTTGTGAATTTACATCTGAAAAGGAGCATGGGCCCTGAGCGCTGACTTTAACGTTTTAGGGTCACAGATCCTTTTGAGAATTTGATGAAGGTTTGGACTCTCTCCCCAGAAAAAAAGCCTAGTTTAGAGTACTTTCTGTTTCCAAATGCTGACTCACTGTGTCTATTTCATGCACAGGAAAAGGAAGGGGGAAAAAAACCTGGGACAAAAGAAAGGTCCAAAATTAAATACAAGTTTAGAATTCCAGTGCTATCACCTCCCATGCATATTTTTTTAAAAGATTTTATTTATTTACTTGACACACATAGATCACAAGTAGGCAGAGAGGCAGGCAGAGAGAGGGGGAAGCAAGCTCCCTGCTGAGGGGAGAGGGATCGATCCCAGGACCCCGAGATCATGATCTGAGCTGAAGGCAGAGGCTTTAACCCACTGAACCACCAGGCACCTGTGCATATTTTTATATGGGGAATAATAATAGTGCTCACATATATAGCACTTAATACTAATGCTGTAAGGCCAGATGTAAGAGTCCTTTCTAAGATGGGTCAGCAAAGTGTAAGAGGTGGTCAAATGCCCGACTTTGGAGAAAGAGACTGCTCACATTCAGATCCTGGCTCTGATATTTTCCTAGTAGTATAAACTTGGGCAATGGCCTTAATCACTCTGTGCTTCAAATTCCATTTGCAAAATGGTAATCATAACAGTGTCTACTTCATAAGGTTGTTATGTTAAATGGGTTCATATATACAAAATATTGAAAACAGGCCACAGCACATCACACACACCCCATCAGTGTGCCTGTTGGTATGACACACGGCATATTGTCACGATTGTATGCTCTGCGGCTGTCCACGTGGATGCCAGATTTATTCCCTTTTCCAGTTCTCATTCTTGAATTCTTGAATTGTTTTGGCAGCTCTGCTTCTTCTCCTCCAACCCCACCCCTTTCTAAGGAGAACTCAAAGCCAGGGTTTCATTGCAAGGGAGTATCAAACCGTTTATGTCAGTGGCTCGTCATGGAAGTATGTTCATTGGACATCCAACATTTTCTGCCTCCCTACTATGTGCACAGTACCAGCCTTCTTAGATGTTGGTAAGGAACTCACAACTTGCTTGCAGAGACAAATGCTGAAATTCATGGGCAAATAAGAGACTCGTCAAGTGCTGGCTAAATACAATGTAAGAATTTAGAGACACCCAGCTGAGTGAGAACAGCCCCCAAAAGTAAAATGGACAATTCAAACACCTGTGCTGAGGTCTGAAGAAGGACGAGCTACATAATACTTGAGAAAGTATTAGGGGTTTCAAGACTAACAGCAGAGCACTAATCCAAGCATGGGGCTTGGTGCACATGCTGGTGTCACATGGTCCTGGAGCTGGCGGTGCCCTGAAGGATGAGAGGGAGAGGGTGGGTGGGGGTGGGGAGGGAGGGGGTGGGGGTGGGGAGGGAGGGGGTGGGGGAGGACTCACAGAGAGATTCCAGCCTGCAGCAAATTGGCACTTCCTGCGTGTCATGTGCATTTCTGCTTCTGTTTTTTCTTACATTTCTCCCCCTAACTAAAAAGATTTGCTTATTTTTCAACCTATGCAAATGCTACATATCCTTCAAACTGTAGCTCTTAAGTCTTAGCTTAGAAGGAACATGAGAGAATGCCAAAGAGCCCTGGGGTTGCCTTGAGAAGAGCCGAGGCCGGGTCTGCCTTTCACCGGCTTGGAACAGCAGTCCGGTCTCTCCTCTGATACTCGCCTGGGGAAACTGATTTTAAAGTCTCTCCTGGGGTGATGGGAGGATCAAAAGACATCACCAATAGAAAAGATTTTTGGAATAAGAGTTTCTCATGTTGATCAAGAGCTCCAAAACTTTTTTGATAAAGGCTTCTTTAGCTTGTACAAACAACAAGTTGTACGTGCTCTAAGTGAACACACACACACACGTGCAAACACATGTGTCCCTTCCACTGCTGCCTCCTGTCTGAATTTGTGATCTTATTCTCTATTTAACTTCTTAAGGTCCTCAGGCATTTAGACTTCACCCCCTTCCAACACCCCCTCCTCACTAAGGGAACACGATCTTTATTACTCATCGATCTGATCCTCTCACTGTTCTAAACCCTTGTGTGGTTGGTTCCCCGTTCCAAAACCCAATGGCACCAAACTACTGGTGTCTTTTGAGGTGTTAATCAGCATTCTGGGCAAAGAGGTGTGGAATTTGAGAAAAAAATAAAGTCACAATGTATGTCTCTTTTGTACATTTACAATCACATTGTAAAAGCTCTGAGAAGTCCTGTAACTAGGAAGTTAATTTTTGTTTAAACTAGAATTTTCCATATTAATTTGATAATACTAACATCCTACGAGAAACTTGTATTCTATAGTAAACCTTTGGCTAATGTTAGCCTGTAGGATGACAAACAAACTCTTCAGCTTGATTTACGGAGCTTCCACACTCAGAGAGAGAGACAACAGAGAGGGAACACAAAGAGGGGGAGGGGGAGTGGGAGAGAGAGAAGCAGACTTCCCACTGAGCAGGGAGCCCCATGCGGAGCTCCATCCCAGGACCCGGGATCATGACCCGAGCTGAAGGCAGATACTTAACAACTGAGGTATCCAGGCGCCCCCCCTATTTCCAGTTTCTTAAAGGACTTTGAGCTCTGCGTCTGCTGTGCTCACTGCCAAGAATGCTGTCTACCACTCATCCCTTCATTTATGCCCTGGTGATCTGTTACTCAGAAGGGCTCAACTCAGTTGCCCTATAATGTCTTCTCTGACAGTCTTGGTAACTAGATTTCAGTGGTTAACTGCTTCTATAGAATTTTGCCATAAAAATAATTGCCAATGTTTTCTGAACATCTTAGTGTACTGTAGGTAATCCTACAAGAAGATCAAAATATGCCTACTTTACAGATAAGAAATAACACAGATTAAGCAACTCACTCATTTTTCTGTGTTTTCTATCTTTTAAGTGGTACCCACGGTCCACCTAGTCGTCCAAAACAGAAACCCAAAAGACATTTTTAACACTTATCCTTCTACCCTACGTCTAGTCAGATGCCAGTTCTTATGAATTCCAGCTCCCTGGAAGCCAAGAAATCTGTCCCCATCTATCCATTCATATTATCATGAGTTTAAGTTTGGCCATTACCTCCCACCAATTGCTGTAGTAGTTCCCTAGCAAATCCTCCATTCTCCATGTTGATACAAGTACCATCACCTTAAAGTTCTGATTATGCCAACTGCCCTGCTTAAAGTCCCTGAGAGGCTTTCCTGACTCTTAGAGGGAAAAAATCCAAAACCCTTAACACAGTTTAAAAGACCCTTTAAGGTCTGGCTTCTGCCTACTTCATTACCTTCATTTCATCCAAAAAGGATCTCACAGTCTACACTAGAAGGTCCGATGAGCCTCTCAAAGTTTCTCAGCCTTACCAAACATTCCTTTGCCTCTGGACCTTGGAACACAGTTTTTCTTTTTGAAATTATCTTCCTTCTCATCCTTGCCCTGTACTCCCCAAGCTTCCTAAATGTAGACGGAGGTTCATGCTTTTCCTCTGTGACCTCATAGCATTTGGGCATCATCATCTTTTTTCCTGTGAGATCTCTGGGACCAGGGGCTGTGGACTTACTGTTATATTTATGCCTAATGCCAGGCCTGCCACAGAGTAATGCTGTGGAATAATCATTTGCTGAATGCCTGAATGAATCAAGGAATAAATAAATGGATGAATGCAAGTAAAACTAAAAAGGCAGCTTGGGGTATTAAAAGAGTAGGGATTTAGAGCTTGATTGCACCTCTCTGCTTGTCTTTGTCCTCCACATCAAAATTCATTGTCCTTTCAACTCCCCACAAGCACCTTTTCACGCCAACCACAGGGCCTTTGCATCTACCCAGAACATTCTTTCCCTTTCCACCTATAGTTAATGCTCTTTATCTTTCACATTTCAGATTACTCATCCTTTCCATAGGGAAGAATTCGTCCAAAATAGACCGAATCAGCTCCTTTATTATGTTATCCTCATGGCACTGTATGACTTTCCTCTATCCTTCTCACTGCATTGTATTTCTATATCTGTGTTTATGATGGTTCATTTAGTAACTGCTTCCTTCAGGAGACAGTAAACTCCACAAGAGAATCATGTCTCCTTCTTACTCACCAGTGGGTTTCCAATGCTTAATACTGTGCCTAACATACAAAATACAAGTTTGTTAAATGTATTCACGAATTAAAAACTCAGGGTCTCACCAGCAGTTTCTTGGCTCATTGCAGTACTGTGGTACATTTCAGTACTTATCTTATAGTAGGACTTGAAAAGAAAACATCGTTCATTAAATGAAAGATTAGAACTGATTTTCTTTCTCCAGTTTATAAGTAGTTGTTAACTCAGATGCTCAAGATGAATATATTCATTCTTACAAATTTAGCAACATTTGTGTATGTCCAAACCACCTTCTAATGTGTTTATATGTTTACAGCTTCCCTTGAAACAAGTGTGAATGTTATCAGAAGAATCCAACCTCTGCTGGATCCTGGAATCTACCTTGTTAGACAAATAAGGAACCGCAAGTCGATTTCTCACAGGAAAGGACAAGAGCTCTAAACTCACAGGTTCAACAGCATGCACATACTTGGGAGATGTCAAAACTTGTCATGTCATAGATTTGCCAGTGATTCTCCAGCAAGTAATTATTAAAATGGCAAAACAAATAATCTTTTGGAGTCATTACTGTTTGTCAGTTCACTGGGTATAAACAGTACTGACTAGAGAGCCACCTGGCTCCGTTTTGTAATACATTCAGGGCTGAGCAAAATGAGATGAGCTTGAACAAAGGCAGAGGGAGGGCCTGAGAGAGACATTAAAGAAAGCTAAGTCTATGGCTTGGGGAGTTCCACAAACCTGGATGTCTTCATGAAGTGCTCTTTGCCCATATCTAAGAAAAGATGGTAACCAATTACATTATAAAGGCTGTCTAGTTCATGATCAAATCAGCTGCCATTGACAGGTGCTTGCCACCTGTCAGGCACTGGACTTACGTCTTTATGTACACTTTACTTCTCTCTCTCTCTCTTATCCACTGCACAAGGGAAGTATCGTTAGTGCCATATATCACTGAGGCAACTGAAACTCAGAGATGTTATCTTACAGCAAGCAGAATGGAGCAGATCTTGGATTTGAACCCAGTATTACTCGACTCTTAACCAACTACTCCATAATGGTTTCATTTACGTTTTCCTATGGAAGTCTCTGTTAAAGTTCTTTTACCCAGTAAGTATATACTTAATATTTGTCAAAAGCCCAGGGTGCCTGGGTGGCTCAGTGGGTTAAAGCCTCTGCCTTCGGCTTAGGTCATGATCCCAGGGTCCTGGGATCGAGCCCCGCATCAGGCTCTCTGCTCAGCTGGGAGCCTGCTTCTTCCTCTCTCTCTGCCTGCCTCTCTGCCTACTTGTGATCTCTGTCAGGTAAATAAATAAAATCTTAAAAAAAAAAAGAGTAAAATGTTAAAAAAAAATATTTGTCAAAATCCCAAAAAGCTATAATCCCCATAATTCTTTAAAAGAACACCTAAATAATTACCAGAATAATTTTTCTCTCAAAAAATTTGTTCAGTTGGAAGTGTCCTGTAATGGTGAGAGTTTATGACACTATCGAGAAACCCTTGGGTATTTTACTATTGAAAAAAAAGTTTAAGTCTTTCTCTGTTTTTTGGTGATTCACTACTACTCAGAACATTATATACCTATTCATTGAGTACCAAATACTCCAGATTTAAAAGCATAATGGGGATTTAATACATGAAACTAGAGAAACTTGGTATAATTGGGGAAGAGTGGAGACTTAAACGGTCAAAGAAGAAAGCTTTTCTACTTAAAAACGAAGTTGTAGGGGGCATCTGGGTGGCTCAGTCAGTTAAGCATCTGACTCTTGATCTCAGGATCGTGAGGTGAAGCCCTGTATGCCTATGTAAAAAAATAATAATAATAAATAAATAAAATATTTATTTAAAAAAAAAAACAGTGTTGGAGAATGTAGAAGTAGACCCTCTGAGAGAGTTTGGTTTGTCTCTTAAGGAGATAATGGTCTTCCCTGATTTAGGAAAAGCAGAGAAAGAATATTAAGGGTAATAGTAAATTGAAGATACATTTATCATCTCTTTTTTCCCAAGATCTCTCTTAAATGACAGTAAAGGAGCAAAGCAGATTGACCTCACAACAATAGAGTATAAGGTGCGGGGCATTAAGTGAACTAAGGATTTCATGTTTCTGGAAGAAGAAAGTAGACAGAAGGATAATGATGATGAAAGGGAGAGGTGACATGAGGCAAAATAGAGCATTTATCCACCTTGCAGAAACCTGGAGAGGTTCAGGACTTAGAAACACCAAAAAGGATGTATGATGAGGACCAAAAAATGGAGGGGATGCTAAAATAAAATCCGTAGAAAAATTGATTCATCTTCCTTTCATCCCCACTATTCAACTCTATCTTCTTCACCTTGGGAGGTGAAAAAAATTTTAAATAGTTTGGGGTATACTAAAATGGTGAGTATGGGCATTGGGTGTCCAAAGTGAAACATTCTACATTCTGGCATTTAGAGATCCCCAAATGCAAGATCACTTCCCTGACTGCTCACTCTACTATGAAAACACCCAGTGATAAATCCTATTCATGTTCATTCAACTGTCCTATTGATTCATTCTTACATATGACAAGGCAATGTAAGATCATCTGGATGATTAAGTAAAATGTATAATATAAAAAAAAATCAAGAAAACATAAAAGTAGATACTGGTAGACACAAATATACTACTAGGAACATAGATAAATAAATACTAATTAGCACATGCAGAAATAATGAAAAAGAGAATAAATGAACAAATCAACAGGAAGAGGCTATAAAAAGCAACCAAGAAAATGAAAAAAAAAAAAACCATGAAATGAAAAAAAAATATGGCTAATTTGGTTTTATATCATTGGAGGGTTAAAAGTCAAAGAACAGAAGAGAAAGCCCAGAAATAAACCCATGTATATATGGTCAACTAATTTTTGACAAAGCTGCCAAGAAACACAGTGGGGAAAGGATAGTCTTTTCAATAAATGGTGCTGGGATAACTGAACAATAACATGCAAAAGAATGAAACTGGATCCCCATCTTACCCCCTACACAAAAATCAACTCAAAATGTATTAAAGACCTAAACATAAGACCTGAAACTATAAAACTCTTAGGAGTACAAATAAGGGAAAGGTCTTTAACACTGATCTTGACAATGATTTTTTTTTTTTTTGGATATAACCCTAAAGCACAAAAAAGAGCAGGTGGGACTATGACAAACTAAAAAAGTTTCTACATGACAAAAGAGACAATCTAAATGAAAAGGCAATCCATGGAATGAAAGAATGTTCACAAACAATATATCTGTAAAAGGGTTTATATCTAAAAAATGTAAGGAACTCCTATAACTCAACAGTAAATAACAAATAGTCTAATCAAAACTGAGCAAAGGACCTGAATGAAGACATGCGATTGGTCAACAGGTGTAGAAAAAGGTACCCAACATCACTAATCAACAGGGAGATACAAACCAAAACCAAAATGAGCTAACACCTCACACCTGTTAGGATGGCCATTCTCAAAAAGTCAAATGGCAACAAGCATTGATGAGGATGTGAAGAAAAGGAAACCCCTGGGCACTGCTGGAGGGAATGTAAAATGGGTATAGCCATGATGGAAAACAGCATGAAGGTTCCTCAAAAAATTAAAAATAAACCTGCCATATGATCCAGCAATTCCACTATAATCCAAAAGCAACAACAACAAAAATAAATCACTATCTTTAAGATATATTTGTGCTCTCAGGTTCGCTGCAGTGCTCTTCACAGTAGCCAAGAGACAGAAACATCCTAGTGTCTGTTGGACAAATGGTTAAAGAAAATACAGTATTCTAATGTGCACACACACACACATGTGCACACACAATGGAATATTATCCAGCAAGGAAATCCTGCCATTTGCAACAACATGGATAAACCTGGGAGACGTTATTCTAAGCGAAATAAGACAGACATAGAAAGGTAATATTGCATAATCTCATACACAGAATGAAAGAAAGAAAGAGAGAGAAGAAGGTAGGAGAGAAAAGGAAAGAAAGAAAAGTAAAGAAAGGAAAGGAAAAGAAAAGAAAGGAAGAGAGAGAAAAATCCAACTCTCAGTAATAAGCGTGGTTACTTAAAGCTGGGGGATGGGAGAAAAGGAGAGATATTGATCAAAGGGTAAAACCTTTCAGTTACAAGATGAATATGTTCTTGAGACCTAATGAACAGCATTAGGTGGCTGTGCTATTAGGTGACTATAGTTAATGGCTATGTATTGTGTATATGAAATTTGCTAACAGTGTAGTTCCTAAGTGTTCACACCAAACACATAGTACAAACTATGTGAGACGATGGATATGTTAATTAGTTTGATAATTAATTTGATTGTGGTAATCATTTCACAAAGTATACTTATATAAAAACATCACTTTGTACACCCTAAACACATACAAGTTTTATTTGTCAATCCTATCTTAATAAAGCTGGAGGGGCGTGTGGGAAGTAGGACAAAAAGATAAAGGAGATATTGAAGATAATAAAATTAGGAAATTATTCTATGAAGCCCAAACAAACAAAGTATCAGAAAGTTCCTTTTTGATTAGGAAATCAAAAGGAAAGAAATTATTAAATACTTGAAGAGAATTTCTCCCAGTTAAAGAATACGAGTCTTTAAGATTGAAGAGACCTATTGGGTATCTATAATGATTATTTTTGAAAGACCCACAACTACATAATTATTTTGAATCTGCAGAGCACCAAGGATAAACAGAATATCCTAAAAGTTTCCTGGAAGAAAACAGAGGCCAAATATATGGCTCACTCACTCTGTCTATCTATCTAACACCTATCTATGTAATCTCTACACCCAACATAGGGCTTGAACTCATGACCTCTTCTGACTGAGCCAGACAAACATTCCTAATGGCCATAACTTTTAGATTGGAATCTTCTCTTCAACAATAATGGTCCCTTATAAAAAACAATCAAACAACAACTTCAAAATTCCAAGAGAGAATGCTTTTCAAGTAAGAATTCTATACTATCAATTGAATGCCTGAATGACTGGGAAAACTAAAATTTATTGAGCTATCTCATTCTTTTGCTAGATACCTTACTAGAAATATCAGGAAAACTTTAAGGGTAGTGTTATTTCACCATTCCCAGAGGAGATCTGCTTAACAGGTCAACCCAGTGAAAAAGCGGCAAAGTCAAAAATTACACCTAAGTCAATCTGCTACTCTTTTTCTAGACTATACCACTTGACCTTTGACTTTTTAGTTTATTTTTATTATTTTTTAAAAAAGTAGGTTCCATGCCCAGTGTGGAGCCCAGTGCAGGGCTTGAACTCATGACCCTGAGATGGAAACCTAAGCTGAGATCAAGGGTCAGCCACTTAACTGACTCAGCCACCCAGATGCCCCAGCACCCGGTCTTTGAACATACAAAGGTGGACTAGCTGACATGGTGTGGAAGTAAGGAGAGTCATCCATTTCTGGGACTTTAGAGCATAGGGTAAGCCACAGCCACTGGTAAAGGAGCGTTATGTCATTGTTACTACCTTGGCAACTTTCAAAGGGTAAATACAACTGAAGAGATTTCACAGATTGAGGTACACCCACTTTTCAAGTCAAATGCAATGGAGAAACTCTCGTTAAAGATGGCTGGCTTAATGGTGCTAACTTAAAATATCAAACAAATTCAAACCCAAGCACAGATTTCCCCTACATTTTTTTTTTTTTTAAGATTTTATTTATTTACCTGACAGACCGAGAACACAAGTAGGCAGAGAGGCAGGCAGAGAGAGACAAGGAAGCAGGCTCCCTGCTGAGCAGAGTGTCCTATGCAGGGCTCGATCCCAGGCCCCTGGGATCATGAACGGAGCCAAAGGCAGAGGCTTTAACCCACTGAGCCACCCAGGCGCCCCTCCCCTACATTTTAATGCTCGTTCTCTATTTCAGCCTATTTCCTGAATCCCATTTATTCACTCATGAAACAAATATGCATTATATCTGAGGACCTTCCCTAGGCACTATGCCAATGATGATGAACGAAATAGAAAGTCTCTGTCATCATGAAATGCTGTCTGTGAAGATAATGAAGAGGATTTGGTGAGAGAAAAGAATGCAAGGGGGAGGGAGACTTGCTTGGATGGCAAGATCTGAGAAGGGCTCTTGAGCAGGTAAGATTTCAGAGGATTCAACAGATCCAGCTGCGTGAAGAGGTGTGTGACAGGTGGTGCTTCACAAAACAGGGAACCGTGGTGTAAATACCCTCGAGGTGGGGAACAGTTTGGGAAGCTCAAGGTACTGAAATATTGGACAAAAGTAATGGAAAGGGAAGATGGACCAAGATGAAACTAGAAAGGTAATTAGAACCATTAAAACACTGGGCCTGTAGGCTATTGTAGGAAATTAGAATAAAATCCAAGCTGTGTTGAAAGCGCTTTGAAGAGCTTAAAGCACAGCAGGCACATGAACTTGTGTATGGCTCTGTGGTTTATCTACTTAAGGACCTCATCATGTGTGTGTTCCACAAGCATCTCAAAACCTTCCTTGCCCCAAAGTCTTCATCTCTTTCCATGGCTCTCCTCTCCCTCTAGTCCCTTCAAATACCTACTGAGAATCAACTCTTTGTCCAAATACTTCCTGGGTCCCTAGAGTAGTCAAAGAGCAAAATATCGCTACCTTTACATTTTCAATTTCCTCAGGCCTACATCCATTCAGCAACTACAAACTACATCCTGTTGCAGAATGTCTAATTCTGCCTAGTTCTGGCTTTTATCGCTGGTCCTTTAATATTAGTAATAATAGCAATAGCACTATTGCTACAACAACAACTATTACAATTCCTTCTAACAGTGCTTACTACAGAGCAGGCTTTGTTCTGTGCATTTTATATAAACTAATACATTCATTTTTCATAAAATCCTAAGAGGTCTAGATCCTCTGCCTCTTCATAGTGTTCTTACTGGTTGTCTATACACTTTCCAATCCATCCTACCCATTATATTGACAGACTGATGGTTTTTCAATGCTTTCAGAAGGACATCTCAACTCCTTAATTTGGTCATCACCCTCTCAGGGTCTTGTCCTAATCTACACTTCCCCACTTGTTACCCACTGCTTCATGTAATGGATTTTTGCTACACTGGAATTAATACATTTGTAATTATCTGAATGTAGCAATTCTCAAATTGTAGTCTAAGCACCCTTAGGGCTCCCTGAAACCCCTTTGGGGGTGGTCAACAGATCAAAACTGTTTTCATAATACTTGGAAGTTAGTCCCATTTTTCATATTCTCATGAGTATTAAGCGGAGTTTTTCAGAGGCTACATGATGTGTGATATCACAACAGACTGAATACAGAAGCCTATATGAGAACCCAGCTGTCCTCCATGAACCAGAAAGACATTACAGAGATTTATAAAAAATATAAAATAATGCTGTTCTTACTAACATTTTGTTTAAAAATATAGTAATTTTTCATAAAAGTATGTTGTGGGTATTAATATGCAATGGATTTTTATTGCTTTTTAAAAATGAGTTAATAAATAGTTCTAAAACCTGTTTCTTATTTCTAATAAAGTAAATATAAGAAGGCAATTACATAAATTAAGGATCTTTGGGGTCCTCAATAATTTTTAAGTTTGCAAAAGTATCCTCAAATCACTGGAGAACCACAGTCCTAATGGTTAGGAATACATGCTTTAAAATCAGATTTGCCTGAAGGTGCTGAAAACCTTTTGACCTCAGGAAAGTTAAAGTTACATCAGAATCCTGAGTTTCTTCAATAGCAAAATGGGAATAATAATTAAATACCTTGTAGGCTAATAAAACCAAAATTCTTGAGCCAGAATTGGTACGCGTAAACGTGTAACAACAGGGAAATTCTGCCATTACTGTCATCAACATAACAATCATTTTTATTGTCATTTTCCAAATGTGCCCTGGTTTTTCAGCTTCTGAGTCATTAGTGATCTTATCTCCGCAGGGACTATCGTCTTGGAGAATTTCTTACCTACTGGGAGCCAACAGCAGTAGGATCATATTTTGTAGCACTGTGGGGGTGGGGTGGGGTATGTGGTGACTCCCACTCTTCCTTAGACCCATCATTCAGGTGTTAGAGGTAGCCCTCTCTGTGTACTCACCCCAGCACCAAAGAAGGCAGACCCCAAAAGGCCCAAGCGTTCTATTCTTTATTAGTTTCTAACTACACTTTTAGAACTTATGGCAGGGATATTAATCTTAGAGTCTGGTGCCTGGGAGGGGAATAAAAAGGACTTTTGAAGATCAAAAGCTTGGCTTTAAATACTGAGTACCAATGCCTGCCAGATTGAAAGCTTGGCATATATTCTATGAGGAAGGAAAAAAAGGGAAGAATGCAAGCCGATTGCATAAGAGCATTATTATGAAAGGAAACCAAAGTCTGACCAAGTGGCAGGAAGCATGAAGATCAGATGGGCAAGTCTACAGATTGGATGTCCCCTGAATTTATGATAAGGCTCATTAAATTCAGTCCTGAGCAAGGCATATGAGTGGTAGAAATCACAGACTACGGAAAATCTCACAGACAAAGAGTGGGGACTGGTGCCCCAAGTTCTAAAGGATAGCCATGAGGTTGTAAACTTTCTGGAGATGGAGAAACCTCATGTCTAACAACTATGGGGCCTGATGGCAGTTGTGGCAATTGTTCACGTATACTGCTGAGCACATCTACTTGGAGTCCTGCAATCCCAGCATCAGGTGAAAGAGAATGCTGGAAGTTCCCATGGCTTCCTGAGAGAAAAGTAAAAACATTAAGAACGTGTTGGTGGACCCAAAGTTGCCAAGCGTGAAATGAGTGTGTGAACATTGGACTGAAGATACTGCATCACCACATTCACCAGTGGCAGAAAATGACATCAATGTCAGGAAATAGAAAAAAGTCACACCTAAGCCAGGACTGGGAGAAAACATAAATTAAACACACTTGATAAAGAACTTCTACCCAGCTTGTTTAAAACAACTCTTACGATCCAATGATAAAAGACAAGCTAAGATGAGGGCAAAATAGTTGAAGACACTTACCCAAAGAAAATGTACAAATGGCAAATGTTCGAACACTTAGTGTTGGTTAATAGTGTTGAAAATATGTTCAAGACTATTAGTCAGTAGGGACATGCAAATTGAAGCCATAATGAGAAGCACCGTATACCTGTGAGAATTGCAAAGGTGAAAGGTATCAAGTGTTGGTGAGGATGTGGAGCAATTGACAAGCTCCTGCAAGAACGGCGGGAATGCAAAATCACACTCTGGAAAATATTTGGTAGTTTCCTATAAACATGCGCTCTTCGGTCCACTCGTGGACATTTATTCAGGGGAAATAAAAACATACGTCCACACAAATATTTGTATTTGAATGTTCCTAACAGCTTTAATCATAATAGCCAAAGATCGGAACAACCCAAACGTCTACCAACCGATAAATGCCACAGTCCTACACAATATACTACTTACTAGGCAACGGCTAAATGGAAGTAACCACTGATGAGCCTAACCTAGACGCATCTCAGAACCTTGTGGTAATTCAAAGAATTGCAGAATGAAAGGCTATATGCTGTAAGAGTCCATGGATGTGATACTCGACGAAAAACAAACTACAGTGACAAACGGCGGATCCTTGGTTCCTAGTGCCAGATGGTGGGAAGAAAGGGTTGGTTTCAAAAGAGCAGAACATAACTTTTTGGGGTAACGGAAATATTTTCTGTGCTGTCCAATACGGTAGCCCCTAGCCACACATGACTGCTGAGTGCCTGACATATGGTTCATATGACCAAGGGACTGGATTTTTCATTATCAATAATTTAAATTAAATATAAATGAAATGAAAAGTTACAGTGGAAAACTTTAAATATATTTGGAGCAAATTGGGTCTTTTAATCCTCTATTTTGGACTGTGAATCTTCTAAAATCTAAATACAAATCATGCATTTTTGATGAAAATTTTGTATCTGAATTGTGATATCCTGTAAGGGTAAAATACACAATGAATTTCAAAGAATTAATGTGAAAAAAGATGTAAAATACCTTGTTGATATATTTTTATATTGATTACATGTCAAAATAGTATTTGGATATATTAAGTTAAATGTATTTAATTATTATTACATAATTTATTATTAGAATTAATTTACTCATTTTTCCAACTTTTAAAAAAAGGTAGGCCAGAAAAATTTTAAATGAAATTATATGGTTTACATTATATTTCTATTGGACAGCACTATTTGGTATAATGATTGTGGGAATGGTTATAAGACCGTATAAGCCCTCATCAAAACTGATTGAACTATACACTTAAAACTAGCAAATTTTATAAAATAAAATAAAAAATATACAGAATAAAATAAAATATTCATAATTTACAACAGAATGAAATAAAACAATATACATCAAAGGACACCATCAGGAAGTCAAGATGAATTACTTCAAGAGAAGGGAGAAATAAATTACTCTTGTGGGGTGGTACAAAATGAGTTTACACCTGGAGTCAAGGATAAAATGGGTAACACCTGGGAAGGACTTGATGCTTTATGCCTCATGGGGATAAGATTAGTGCCATCTGGAGTAGGGACAGGATGAGTTATATCTGGAAGGTGGCACCACAGGGATAGAGGCCCATATGGGATGCCAGAAAAAGTAAATACTCCTTAGCTGATTCCCATGAGGACAGAGGATGGAACAGGGACTCCATTCTGATAGAGAAAGGGAAAGGTACAGGGCGGTTGGGTATGTGTGAAAATTGATTGTTTAGATCTTAAATTATCAGTTTAAATATGAAAGTCATTGCATTACCATGAAGTGGCAAGACTACATCTTCTGACATCAGCAGAAACGGAAGTTAAAATCAATAAACAAAGATGCATTTTTTTATCGGTGAGTTGGTGGGCTATGGTAACTATACATTTTAAGCCACGAACATGCCCAGAAGTCAAGCTGTTTATATACATTCCCATATTTTGTCCTCTAAAATCAAATGATATGATCCCCCAAACCGTGGTACCCAAAGTGACATGAGATACCTTGGACACCACAGCAACCCCCAGGGGTGCTGTGGCACATATTACATTCTTGAAGGAAACTCACCTGTCAGATACCAAAAAAACCGTTAGCATGAGGTATACCAGAGTTTCAACATTAGATTGTGCTATATGTCACATTGCTGCAAAGCTTAGTTTTCAGTGATGGCTGTTTCAAAATAACTATGGTTCGAAAATTAATATGGAAGCACAAATCTGGTTCCAAGTTTGAGGAAATTTTTCAGCGCTCAACAGGTACTTGTGATGACTTACAAATTAAATTTTTCCTCCTAAATTATATTTATTTTTTCAAAATTCTACTCACTTATCTAGATGAAAATATGTATTAAGTTGTTTGGAGCTACTTAACAGAGATACTGTTAGACATTTTTTTGGCCTAGGGGATCTGTGAAAGAATTACTAAGACAGTAAGCGCTCTGGAAAGTAAGCAAGTTTAGAGATCTCTGCCCTTCAAGATTCATACTATTGTTTCCATATTGTAGGAGACTGATAACTTGAGTCTGGAGGGATTTGCCCGAGGGCAAATGCTAGTAGGCACCAGTTTGGGGGTTTCATTCCATGATCCCCTCAAAATAAAACTCATGCTCTTAACCTTCTGGGTTTCCTTTAAGATCCTTTAGTACAGCTCCTAGAGATAGTCACCCAAGAAAAGGCAGATGGTCCATGGAGAAGCAATAGTGGAAGAGGAGTTCCCTCGGGGGTTAAGAGAGGGTAGTGGGAGGTCACAGAAAGAAGCACGGTCAGCGACCCCAACTGTTTCTAACCACCAACTATTCCCACAATTGAAATTTACACTGAGAGATTAAGTGACTTACTTGGGGTCCCTTGAGGACCTCATCCATCCTCCTAGGGTATAATATCCTACCCCCATCATAATCAGAGGAAAAAGGGAGCAACTTAGTATTCAGTCAAGCAGTTCTGGAGTTCAGTTCCTTAGCTTCTTGGGTGTTCCTGGATTTTTATTCTAACCTCCATATGCTTCAAGGAATGACAGTGTGACCCTTTTCTTATCATGATGGTCTGGGAGCATTTTCCTCACAATTATGCATGTATTACTATCCTCTTAAGAGGTCAGTAAAAACCTTTCATTTAGAAACCTGATTTATTTGCATCCATAATCTTCCTGTTCGTTAGACAATCTGCATGACACCCTCGCATGAAATACTTTTAACATGCCTTTCCAAAATATAGAAGGCAGCCTCCTGAATAATAGAAGGCATTAACTATCTTAAACAGGAACCCATTTGCAGATTAAATTTGCCAAAAGGTCAGCTTGCAGCTGCCACTGCATTGCAACCCCCACGTGTTCTCTGGGTCACATACTGTGACGTATCTCGAGAAGAGTCAGGGTCTTTTCCAGTCTGCTGAGTCTCTGTTTCAATTAGAATAGATTTAAGAGTCCCCCAGCTCTGGTTTCTAGGTGGCCTTGCACAGTATTATTAATAATTCAATCATAACTGTGCTGATAACAGATTACATTTATACCATCCCACAAAAAAAAGCCCAAACAGATTAAGGACTACCCCCATGGCTAATTTCGTTAGCAGTTTCATATCTGATTGACATCCATTTATCTAATTGCAGCTAGAAGATTTAATTTTCATTTTGTTGGCTTAGAACTAACGAGAAAACCTGTTTACTTTTTAAATATTTGACTTGTTCTTTCTCATCTCCTGAATAATGTTGAGACAGTCCCTTCCATGGGGTGAATACTATATTTTATCAGTTTTCATTTTCTGAATTCATTTCAGCCGAGTCAAGCTATTTATACTTCGAAGCCTAATATGAAATTTAATCTTTCATGGCAAATAATTTCATTTTTATGGGAGGCCAACAATGAGGTGGGCAGCAGAGTGTTCATTTGGAAATTCAGAAAATTCTAGAGACAGAAAACCTCTTAAAGAGCTCGCCGGCCCTGGATTTGAAACCTGCTTTGATTATTTATGAACTTCCAAGTAATCCAGGATAGTTGACCTGACCCAGATTTGAGACAAGTGAATTGTCTCAAAGTGCACAAAATGTAAGGTGTAAGGTGTTGCCTCTCAGGGTTGTGGCATGGCCTGTGAGTGAGTCCCTTCTTCCTTAACTTCTGTGCTGTAGGCTGGTAGTTTGCTTCACTTCAGTCCTGACTTTGATCTCAGAACATCCCCTGCTTTACCTGCTAAAATGTGCTGGCACGAGAAACCTTCCTCATGGTGGTCTACTGAGGAGGAAATGAAATAATTCATACCTTAAACATATTGCCTGTCCCATAGGAAGCATCAATCAATGTTCAATGATGTTGCTATTAATAGTATATTACTGTTACAGACTCAATTGTCCCTTGCCCCCATTCATATGTTAAAGCCCTAACACCCAGCGTGACAGTATTTGGAGGTAGGGACTTCGAGACGTAATCGGGATTAGATGAGGCCATGTGAGTGGGGTCCCCATGATGGGGTTAGTATCACTATAAGAATCTGAACACTCAGCAAAAAGGTAGCTCTAGGTGAGCCAGGAAAAGGGCTCTCACCAGAACCTGATCATCCTAGCATCCTTATCTTGGGGACTTTCAGCCTCCAGAACTGTGACAAACAAATTTCTATTATTTAAGACACCTAATTATGGTGGCCCAAGCAGACGAAAACGATAACGTATTATGCAATTTGATTGTGTTACACCTAGCTTTTCAGTTGTTTCTTAGGCTCTTTTCAGAATAAAGTAGAAAATCATTACCATGTCCCCCAAACCCAGAATCTTCTGGTCCCTGAATACCTCTCCAGCTTTATTTTTAATAATCTTCCAGATTTATCTTCTAATAATCTTCCTGAAAACTGCACATCAATCACACTGGTCTTCTTTCAGGTTCTTGAACGCACCACGCTCATCTCCCTCTGTCTGCCACAGGACCTTTGCACAGGCTATTCCTCATCTAAAAATGCTGTAGCATCCTTTTTCACATAATTAACCCCCTTCTACACTCCATCATTTCCTTAGGGCTTAATTCAGATCTGTCAGATATTTTCTTGGTGTTTCAAATTAATCACAGTTGGTTCTTACACATTTGTTTGTTTAATTACCATCTCTCTCTCTCACTAGATGTTAAACTCCAAGAGGACAGGAAACATTTCTGCTTTGATTGGCAATTTATCCTCAGCGCAGTAATTTATAATCAATGGGTGTTTAGTGATGGATATAAAAATAATACTGCCACTTCTCCCTCCTTGTTAAGACTATCCTCAGTCAGGCACAGGGCATACAAGCCCTCACATGGAAGACTAGCGCCTTTTGTATTAACAGTTCTAAAAGGCTCTAGGACAAGTTCCAATGTGGAGGAGTGGTTTCTCTGTATGAAGTAATGCTTGGACACCAGCTGGCTGTGCTACAATTCAACTCAATTCTGATACTATCTACCATACAGATTGGAGGTTCCTTCCTTGCATTTGATTAATTTGCTAGGGTGGCTCACAGAACTCTGAGAAACATTTTCCTTAGTACATTACCAGCTTATTATGAAAGAATACAAGTTAGGAACAGCCAGATGGAAGAGATGAACAAGGCAAAGGCATGAGAAAAGGGCTCAGAGCTCCCGTGCCCTCTCTGAAGGTACCACTCTCCCCAAATCTCCATGTGTTTACCAAGCAGGAAGCACCCCAAACCCTGTCTTTTGGAGGTTTTATGGAAGCTTCTTTACATAAGCATCATTGATTAAATCACTGGCCACTGGTGGTTGAAATCAACTTTGAGTTGCTCTCCCCTCCCCGGAGGTTGGGTGCCACCAGAAGTTCTAACCCTCCAGGCACATGCTTGCCTGAACTGGCAACCAGCTCCCAGCCTTTGATATTCTCCAAAAGTCACCTCTTTATGCAACAAAAGACATATTTATGGTTCTCATTGCTCAGGAAACTCCAAGGTTTTCAGGAGCTCTGTGCCAGAGACAGGGACAAAGACAAAATGTATCTATTTCCTATTGCAAGTTACAGTTTCATAGATTCATATTGCTGGTTTTCCTCATAGTAAGCCCAAAGGATTCTTCTTTCTACATGGCCACACTCGGGTCCTATTTTCGTCCATAGGAAGTCACCTTCTTTGCATATATATTAGTTAACAAGTATTTGCTGAGCATCTAGAACAGGAAGCACACAAAATCTGGCAGGGTATACACAGTGAATACAGGCACACACTCTGCACTGAGGGTTGCTTCAGCACAGCACGGGGAGGGCAAACTACTTCACCGAGCTCTGATTTAAGTGATGTATTTCAGTAGCTGACTTAAGTCAGTTTCCTATGAGAGGTATAGGATATCCTAAGGAGTATGGTCTTCTGCTTTGAGGAACCAGGGTCCCTGCCTGAATGAAGTGACTCTGAGCTAACACCTCAGAATGAATAGGAGTTATACAATGGAGAGGAGAGGGGAGGAAGCCAGTCTTCTCAATGATTGAGAGCAAGAGTAGAGGAAGGATGACGAGGCATTCGGCACATTTGCCAAGAGGGGACCTAGTACACAATTTTCTCTGTTTTTTCAACATTCACTTGTTCATTCATTCATTCATTCATTCACTCACTAACTTACTCATACCCAACACTTAGTAAGTCCCTGCTGTGTGCTAAGTATCAGCCTTGGTATGGAAATAGTGTAGGAAAAAAGGCAGATGGGTGCCATGCTCTTTGGGAGATTATATACTGGCATGTGAAAATCCTATCTGTCTAAGGACTTTCATCCATTGCAGGAAATGTTGTTAAAAATACTATGTGCTCAGCCTAGTAGGTAGATCCCTGTCTAATGCTTCATTTGGTCATTCTTGAAATGTTGTGTGGAGACTGTCTGGTCATAAGGGTAACATATTTTGGAGGCAAGACTGAATTTTTAGTTGGCTAGAAGTGTCTATTTGCGATGAGCTCAGAAGTGCAAAGGGAGCCAAGTACTTAACACAAAAAATAGGCTAAACAAATATGTGTTATCATTACTAGGCTGATGGGAGAAGGCAGGGGAAAAGAATGGGAATTTTGGAAAAGGTGTTCTCCACATGTGACTGAAGGGGAAGCCCTGTACTTGAGAAAGATGGGGAGGATTCCCGAGGTTTACTATCGTCTCCCATAACTACTGTGACTGGTTATCTTACACCAAACTTTCAAACTACCCCTATACCCAAGACAGAAAAATTAAAGTTTCTCTGTTTAGTATGAATGGAAAGAAATAGAGGCCACTATGTATTTCCAGGAAGACAAAAATTTTCTCTGCATACTAGGCCTCCTTTTTTAATTTCCTGGTTTTCTATATTTTTAAAATATCTTTCACATGAAACAACCCCCTCAGTTTCCTGATCTCCTAGTTACCATTACCCATAAAGACCCTATAAGACATGGTTCTCAACTTATATGATTATCTTTAATTTGAAAAGATGAAACTGAATTGAAACATGGAGAATTTCAGGAACTTGACCATAATCTCAAATAAACATAATACATATATTGTGGTTACTGGTCGAGAATTCAAGTTAAAGGACTAAAAGCTAAACTCTTAAATTCTTTAATGGATTAAACAGTAAGGAGAGATCCTTAAAAGCAATGAGATGATTTAAATTCAAATTACCTCCTGTGTTCTGCTAAAATGGAACTAGCTGATGCTTTCTACTTGCCACTTGTGTGGTCTTCGGTGGGATTTTTCGCTGGGGCTAACCCAATTCCAAATCTGTGGGTTATAAAGAATCAGCAGAGAACATGATATACGGTGGAGAGCAGGTGGGTTTGAGAGAAAATATTAAGTATGCATATATGAAATCACAACAAGTATAAATATTTAATTTCTAATGTTTGGAAAAGAGGGTTTCTTCGAAAGTAGATTTTAATGCATATGTAAATTAATTAGAATTCATGACATTCCTCACACAAATCATTATTTCAGAAAACGATGCAATCATTTCAAATCAATATTGACATTTTGAATGTTACAATACTTTTAAAGATTTATTGCAGTATATTTTCCCTTCCCCCTAAAGAAGGCCTTCTATCATGAGCAAGAAAGCAAGATGAAATGCAAAAAAAGTTGCTTGGTGAACCATGAGAGACTATGGACTCTGAAAAACAGTCTGAGGGGATTGAAGTGGCGGTGGGGGGGGGGAGGTTGGGGTACCAGGTGGTGGGTATTATAGAGGGCACGGCTTGCATGGAGCACTGGGTGTGGTGAAAAAATAATGAATACTGTTTTTCTGAAAATAAATAAATTGGAAAAAAAAAGATTAAAAAAAAAGTTGCTTGGTTTTCATTTGTCAAGCTTGTATAAATTGAGTTCAGAAGCCATCTGTGAGGGGTGTTGGAAGCAGTGATTGTTGGGGGGGGTGGTGGTTTACACAACTGTCCCACTGGACAGCATCCTGGTACCTTATTACAATCTATATGAAGGTCACATCCAAAAGCTAATGGTCCGTGTGTTTTCCTGGGCACCATTTCTCATCTCTGGTGAGATGAGAACTTTAGGTTGTATACACAACTATCTCTGAATTTGATCTCATGGCACAACCTGCTAAACAAAGTACTTCAATGTGGGAACAAATGAGGTGGCCAAAGGAAGTAATGAAACTACTGTTGTTGCAAAAATATGCTGCTGGCCAGGTTGGCCTTAAATTAAGCATGAAACATCAGTGGGTCATGTGCTAGTGCATGAATATTATAGGAGTGGGTTTTATGAGCACAGCCATCTTCTTTGGCTACATGATGATGTAGGAAGCAGATCTGGCACCCCAACTGGGAGTGCCAAATAGCCCTATTAGGTGTTGACCCATCATGTGTGGTACAATTGTGTGCCCAGGGACTTGAAGTCCCCCCTAGCTCACAAGTATGTCACTAACTAGCCCACCACTCTGCCTTAGAATCAATAGTGGCTTCCACAAAAACCATTCCCATCTGGATGTCCCAGTCAAAATGCACGCATTCTGAAGCTAAAATCCAATGTGTTTTTTTCTTTCCTTTTTCCTTTCCTCCAAATGTCTTTTATCAGCAAATCCAGCAAATGTGCTTTCTAAATAGCTCTCAAATATGTCTTTATCTATCCGCACTGCCTCTCCTCTGGTCTAAAGCTTGGCCTTCTTATTGGGTCTCCTGCTTCCATTTTTGTCCCTTGAAATCTATAATCTGCAAGTAGCTAGAGAAAAACATTTTTAACAATTATGAATTAGATCATGCCATTCTTCTACTTAAAATTCTCCGTCTTCCCTTGTGCTCAGAATAAATTCCAAATTGCTTATCCTGGCATTTAACTGAAAACATTCTTCCCACAGCCCTTTGCAAACCCTAGCTCTCTTTCATTCATGCACCTTTTCCCTCTCCCACCCCATCAATCAAGAGATGTTATCCTCCCTACACACACACACACACACACACACGGCACATACCACCTCCAATGGTAGGACTTCTTCATGAGTTTCCTTGCTGTGAAATTTCAGCACCCTAGACATTAAGGCTGTTTTGCAAAGCTGCTGTTCCCTTACCCCAAGTTTAGCTGTCACATCTAGGTGTAGACTTTAAGAAGGACTCTGCTCTAACTGTTACATTTCCTTAATGAGTGACTCATGGATTAACCGCCCTTTGTCCCCAGCCCAGATACGATTTCATTTGGTTCATATATTATTACATATTCTGAGCCACTATGGCAAAAATCAACTTCTATTAATTCCTTCCCCTCTGCCCCAGTTCTTAGACTAGCCTCCTCTTGGCTAGTGTTTAAAAACCATGGACAAAAACAAACACGAGGAAACCTCCATCTCCCCACTTTTACTGCACCTTTCTTTTGTCACGCCTTTTTGCAATCCAGTTGTCTTAAGGAAACTTAGACCTTATTGCCCTAAAATCCTCTTGTCCTTCCAGGGATGATAGAGAAGTCATTTATAAAAACTAGACAAGTCAAACACATGACTTTCACTTTGGGGCCAGCTGTGATTCCCAATGAAAGCTCCCTGAAGACAGTGCATTAGTACAACACTTCTAAAGGAAATCAATAACTTTATTCACTTTGAAGTGCTTTGTACTGCATCTGGCCCATAGTTGGTACTCAAATATTTGGTACAAACACTGTATGATCCACAGCAAAAAGAGGCAAAGTGTTAATATTTTAAAACTGTATTTGAGTTATTTCAATTCCTTCCAACTCAGAAGAATAAAAAAGAAAATTCTAACCAGATGCTACCTATTGTTTTGAACACTCAGAGAATATTCTCTCTCTGAGGGTATAGTGTGATCTCATCATAGAGCTAGTTAATCCAATGATTACAAATATATACACTCAGTAGAGAGTGACAGAGGAAAAAAATTAAGTCGTTTCTCTCCATCTTTCTATGTCCTGGTTGCTATTGTACCCAAACACAGTATCTGGCATATGATTGGCATCTAAGACACATGTAATGAATGAATGCACATGGCAGTAGGTGATAGAGCCAGGATTCTAAATCAGACTTGTCCTGATTCCAAGCCTGTGTTCCAGAGCTAAACTGTGTTGACTTTCTTCATTCACTTGAGCAATGGTGATGCTGTTTTCTGGTGCTATCCTTTGAGGTGTATGCTTTCCTGACTGTCATTACCTGTGTTTGTGCTTTTCTCACCAAGAGCCTGTAGGTGCTTTAGGGCAGAGTCATGCCTTGTAGGACATTTCTCAGAGCCAAGAAAAGGAGAATCCCTGCTTACTGGTGTCCATCATTTTTTCTGTGTGTAATTAAGAAATTCCTTTCATAGATAAGAATCCTTACTTATAGAGCAGTTCAAAGTTGGGACTTCCAGGTGGCTCAGTCGGTTAAGCTGCTGCCTTCAGCTCAGGTCATGATCCCAGGGTCCTGGGATCGAGTCCCTCATCGGGCTCCTTGCTCAGCGGGGAGCCTGCTTCTCTCTCTGACTCTGCCTGCCACTTTGCCTGCTTGTGCTCTGTCTCTCTCTCTAACAAATAAATAAATAAATAAATAAATAAAATCTTCAAAAAAAAATTTGAAGAGACACACAGTTAATGGCAGGGTTAGTTTCAAAACATAACCAACTTAGCCTCTTCCCAATTTTTCGCAAACAAGGAGGGCTACAAATAAATACATGATCTATCTCCTGGCTGCCAGTCCATATTCCCTCTAATACCATAGTGACTACCACCTTCAACCTGTTTGGCCCTTCAGCCCAGTCTTCCTCTATAACCTAGGTGCAGCCAGATCAGAGGACAAGGAACGTGGACAGTCTAATGACCATAAAAATATTCAGTTCTTTCCTCAGCTTTTACTGAGCCCTGTCTTGGTATCTGCTACCCGAGGATGCAAAGTATTTATTTAAAAATAAAGCACCAAGTAATCTGACATCTGCCCTCGTCCAAAACAAAAGTGAGTCATCTTAGGCATGGAGGGACCCGTGTCACTCTGCAGCCTACCTGTGCTTTTCACAGGTGCTCTCCAACTGTGAGCATGAGAACGCCTCCCCACCCCCCTGCCTTCTCTTGAAAACACATCATCTGGCCCACCTGCATTTTTGTACTTAGGCTCCGGCAAAGAAACCATTATGAAATTGACAGAATTGCCAGAAAGCAGGATGACTTCACTGCATGAGAACTCACTGAGGAGGTGGCAGGCAGAGGCGTGGAGAAAGAGGAGGAAGAAGATACATGAAGAGAAATTTGCCTTTGGGCTTCCCACCTCTTTCTGCATGGAGTTTTACAGGCCTTTCGGAACGAACACGTTTGCTCCGTAACAAACCACCCTAAGTCTGTTCCCACAGAGCACGGGGAGACTTCGACCTTTAAACTGAAGTTGGTAATCTTAAGAGTAATGAAGAAGTTGGAAAGGGTACCAACAGCACATACCATTGACTGAATGGGGGGGGTGGGGACGATGAGGTGCTAACACCGTGCTAAGCCCTATTTGTATTCCTATTTTATTTCATCCTTACAACTCCTCCCTGTGTCACTCCCACTAAAACCCTTTAAAGACCCTGCATTGCCTTTAGGATAAAGGCCAAACGTCTTAACAGAGTTTATGAGGCCCTCTAAGGCGCCATCAACCTTTGTGTCTCTCAACCTCAATTTAAGTACTCTGCACCTCTCGTGAATGATTTGGCTTCACCTGGGCTCAAACACTTCTGGTTCTTCCCATGTTTTTGTGCTCTCTCTTGCCTATAGACTTTTAAGTACATTCCCTTGCAAAATGTACTTCTTCTACTCTTCGCCTGGATAACTTGAACTTTCCCTCAAATCTTTAATATTGTTCTCTCAGGGAGACCTGTCTCCAATTCCACCTCAACTAGATAAGGTTCTCTGTTGCTAGCTCCCCTAATTCATTCTGCTTCCTCTTTTATAACTCAATACCTGTAGTGACTAGTTGGATAGATTTAACCTTTGGTGGATTTAACCTCTGTGAAGGCTGGCAGGCGCCGAGCCTTCTTCTCACAGTTGCTACCCTCACACTGAGCCAATTGCCTGTTGCACGGGTAGACCCAGAATAAATAAATGGAAATCAATTATATGCCAGATGTATATTTGACCATTTGCATTTTGTAGATGAGGAAACAGATTAAAAAGGGTTGAAAGTAACTTGCCCAAAGACATACACTTAGCACAGGGTGAAGCTCAACTTTGAACTCAAGACTGATTTCCAAACCCAAGTTTGCACACATTTCACAGCATGGCCTTCTCAAAACTTCCTCCAACTCTAACACAAAAAATAAAGAAAATTACTATAGGATATTCCTCTTACAGAAAAACTGAGTATAGAAGTTCTGGGAGTCAAGGAGGCGATCTTTCTCCCATCTGATGTCAAAGCTACCCAAGAGATGCTGGGTGAGTCCGAGTCTTTCTGCATCTTGGGCACAATGGTGCGCTTCCCCCCAAATACTGCTTTGATCTCTCAGCTGTAGGTGGTAGTGGATAACAAGTAACCCATAGCTACAACTCTTAGTTCTTCCCACAGATCTACATAAAATAGGGAAAGTGATTTTCTCCCATTCTGAGAGAAGTTGCCCAGGCAACAAAGACGGAGCCAGAGCAAAAGACCACCCAGCTGAGACATGATGGAGAATCCACACTTTCTCCCATACCGATGCCCCTATCAGGCCCACTTCACACATCTTTTCAAGGAAGCACCACTGAAAGATTCACCTGTCCCAACTGGACACAGTTTGTTAAGAGGTCCCCATGGGCAGCCAACTGGTATCCCGAGATTCTTGCTATGCGGTCACGTGAAAAGCCCTGTGCTTAATTTATAGATTATACCAGAAGAACAGCTCTAAAGTTGGAAACAGCTCAGAAGTCCTAATTTTGGGGGCGTCTGGGTGGCTCAGTGGGTTAAGCCTCTGCCTTTGGCTCAGGTCATGATCCCAGGGTCCTGGGATCGAGTCCCGCATCGGGCTCTCTGCTCAGTGGGGAGCCTGCTTCCCTTCCTCTCTCTCTGCCTGCCTCTCTGCCTGCTTGTAATCTCTGTCTGTCAAATAAATGAATAAAAAAAAATTTAAAAAAAAAGGAGTCCTAATTTTGTGGCTTGTAAGAAGGTAAAAACAAACAACAAAAAAAAAAACCCTGGCCATTGAATTTAATATTAATTTTCAAAATTAAGTCACTCTACTTTGTATATAATGGCAGTGGCTGACACAGCGCTGACACTTCATGGCTAATTATTAACAGTGTGATTTTTGATGTTAGCCAAGAATTTGCACATCTATAAAATGGACTTATAAATATAATTACCAAAGGTTTTGTGTGTGTGTGTGTGTGTGTGTGTGTGTGTGAAGAGCCAGAGACAAAATGCATGTAAAGTGCTTAACATACTATGTAGCACATATCAGCTCTTCATAAATGAAAGTTATAATAATTATTAGGATTTACTTGAGTTCCTGGAAAGGTAGCTGGACAGAGAGTTGAGCAGACTCTTCCGTTGAGTCTTTCTGCTGGTTTAAGTTTCGTGCAAAAGTCCAGCACCGTGTCTGCCCTGTAATCACCAGGGACATGGGCGATTGACCCCTTCAGGCACGGGCTGTCCTCACTGTGCACTATAAAGCCTTCACCAAGTCTAATACAGTGAGAGGCACGTGGTGTGTGCTCAAGAAGTGCTTGTTGATGCCGTCAACACTGGGACGTGCAGGCAATTCAAAGCACGGTCGGCACTGGATCTTGAGAGGAAACTGTACCCTCCTAGGAGTCATTAAACAAGTTCTTCAGGGAGGGCAGTAACAACACCCCACCTGATTGCTTTGTTCAGAAGTACTTTCCGACTGAGCTACCCCAGAGGAGATGCTGTTTTTTCGCTACATAACTGTGGGACTTCCAGTCCCTACTAGGAAATGGCTTTTCAGGACGGCTTGCTGATGCTTTTGTGTATGGAGGGGAGAAAGCCACAGGGCAGGATGAGACTTCTACCAATCTGCTCCCAGTCTCTGGCTCACTGTTGTGCCCTATTATGCTCTGCTGTGTGTGTGTGTGTGTGTGTGCGCGTGCACACGCGCTAGGGGAGTGGATACATCAGCAGTACCCACTTACCTTTAAAAATCAGGTCCAAATCTCATTTAATTCTATGAGAAATTGATATTTATGGTATAACTTAAGTACTTCTCTGGAAGTACTTTATTCTTTAAACACCAAAATCTCTTTGGAGAGAATTAAAATGGAAGAGGTATAAATGAGCACTTCTCTAAATTAAGTAGTTTCTGGCTGAGCAGACCAAATTAGCCTTTTCTAGGGTGCAGAGTATAATACAGGGGCTCTGGTCTTTGTTCTTGAGTGAAAAATTCAAGAGGGGACATCCATTCCAGAACAAATAACCTCCAAATGCTAATTCTGCACATCTAAGGCTTGTGACTTGTTAATATTTGTGAGTCACCTCATTTTTGCTATTTTGAAAAACAAACCACACAAAGCAGTAATTAATAAAAGATATCATGTCTTATTAACGTTCATATAGTAATTACCAAAATCACAAATCCATCTGCTAAGTAGTCAGCAAACAAGACAAACGACTGAGCTCAGTTAAACAGATTACCAAATGCCTATGGGAGTATAATCTAATAGCCCCATTCTAAGCCAGGAATAAAGCAGCTACTCCTTTTGCCGTGTGGTCTCATCTCCCACACGAGGCAGGACAGAGCCACGGAGACATCTGGCACCTTGCCCTCTCTGGAGAGAATGTACTCTTAGGCGAGTGTCAGTATTACTCACCTAGCTTGCTCTTACAGCCTTTGTACTGACACTTAAGATTTGGTTTCTTAAAGAGACATTAGAGAAAAGACCCAGAAGATGTCACCTAAAGTTAAACACAAGTCCACTAGCTTTTGCCATAAAATGCCTATCACAAAGGCTCCTTGCCTCCCAGCACAGAAAACCTCCATCTTCCTGCAAACTTCTGTCATTTTAGCCCTATTTCTCCTCCAGCATTCAGCCCCTGTGTACATTTCACGCCTCCTCTCCTTGCTGGGCATCCAAAGAACAGCAGCTATGTCTGACGGACTTTCCAGTGTAACACCCCTTGTGCTCTTAATTGTGATTAAGACACCTGCCATTTCTTGTGATTACAAATGTGCCAGTCACCTGGGTGAACGCTTTATTTCTTTCCAATTTATTTTATGTTATTTGATATTCACAATGGACCACAGAGGTAGGCATTCCCTCATCGAACACACGAGGCAGCCGAGGCTTGGAGAGACGGCATGACAGAGCCGGGATTCATTTCCAGACTGGAGACATACCAAGGCCTGTGTTCTGAAACACTCTGCTAAACTCAATGTATCCTGTAAAGGGCCTAGGTCAGGGCCAAGTACGCAGCAGGTGCTGATCAACACCAGGGCAATAAGTGAATATCTTAACCTCAATTCACTCTTTCTTCTCCTTGGTAGTTAGGGTTCAATCTTTGCAGTTCCTGCTTTCCTGTGCATTTTCCCCAGGGGTGCATGATGGTAGAGGTTATTATTACTACTGGCTATCCAAAAATGGCAAGAAAGGCTCCCCTTACCTTTTTTACATCAGAAAATAAACACCTCTCCACGACTCTACCTCCCAGTCAGTGTCTGCCAGGATGATATTCACAAATGGGCACATTCGATGACTTTTCATTTGTAATGGTGTTACTCACATGTTGGACCGCAAGCTAGATGGTAGGAGGCAGCCCAGTGTTCCCAGCACCTCCTCCCAGCTGTCTTCAACATCCTGGCCCTATAGTCACATGGAGGGGCGTTCAGGGCCTGGTGGTCACTGACTTCACAATAGTCAATGTTTCCCATTGGTGGGGGTAATGGGCTTTTGATGCCTTCACCCTGCCAGCACACAGCATTCTCTCTCCATCTGGGATCTGCTTCTCCTATGCTGTCCACGTGCTTGGGGGAAGCACAGCCCTCTCCGCTCTAGAGTAGAAGCCCAACTGCTTTAAGCCAATCAGCACATCGCACTGGCCTTTTCACAGTGACCAGTTCAAGCCCAAGACAGGGTGCAGGCCAATACAGACAAGGGGATGTCTGCTGGGACTTCAGGGAACAATGCTTTCCAGCTCAGCAAACTTTAAGGAGAATAATTCTCTCTCTCCTTGCTGGGCATTTACACAGCCTAAAAAGGATCAAGAAGGTGTGAGAGATCATTCTGAATCTCCAAAAAAATCCAACCATAGGATTAAGCAAGATACCACAGAAGATCAAGAAGAAAACCAAGCAGACAAAGTTGTTTTTGTTGCTATAACTCAACCACTTACAATGTATTCCAAAGCTTGGACTATTTCCGGGTTTTTCAGTTACCTGAGAATCCATGATTGCCTTTTTTAATTAAGCCAGTTCTGAGCCAGATTTTCTCTGACTTGAAACCAAAAGGACTCATAATATTCATGGGTGACAACTTTGTTTCAGGCTCGCCATCAAATTCACTTACTTTATTTTTTTTTCCAGAACAGCAAGTATGACAATGGTCTGAAGGACCGAAGGGGAACCACCATTTATCATAAACTGTAAGCAGGCAAAATTTACCTGTCAAAGCCGGAGTAGGATTGGCGTGCATGATTTAGGGCCATGATCTCACAGAGTGCTCTCAAGTGTGCAAACAGCGAACTGCATTCCTGCCAATTATTAGTATGGTAGTCATAAAGCCTAATTATGAAGACATGATGAGATCACTGCACGGCTGAACCACGAGATAACGGCCACCCTAATAGGCCCATCAGCTTGCCCCAGCATAGTGCCCCATGCCCCCTTCCTGGGTTCCCTGTACAGTACAGATTGTCAGGTAAATTCAGGAATATCAGCTCCTTGGAAGGATGTTCTTTTCAGAGACTGCCTTTGCCGACCATGACAACTGCCCTTGGAAACCACAGGGTCAGCACAGGTAAGGGAACCACAAGTCTTAATCCAAAATAAGGTGTGGCAATGTGTAGTCACAGCTGCCTCACGTGGATGTGAGAGATTGGATCCCGTCTCTTGGATTTTGAATTGTGAAGGACGAGCTTCTCCCAGATGCTAGAGATTTGGGATTCAAGGATGGGAAAGGAAAAGACAACAGGGAAGGACTAGAACTGAAGGTACTGTGTCCCCAAAGGAAGCTTATGAAATGGGTAGGAAAATGGGATATGGCAACCTCTTGTCATAGGTCAGCTTCATAGACAAGGAACTCGTGCAGTCACAGAGCACTACGCTCAGAAGGACCCCTTGTTTTTCTTTACAATCTGCTGCCACCATCTTGAAATTCCTAACACTTTTCAAACAGGGACCCTGCATTTCATCTTGACTTCGGCCCACAACTTGTGTAGATCATCCTGCTTATTAGAGATCTTCAGTTCCCTCTTTACTAAAATCACACAAGAGCAAAACGAGGGGAAATTTAACCAAAGACCTGCCTTAGATTTCCAATGCATCTCCTGTCCTTTTTGGCTATCTGTTCCTCCTTGACTGCCACCTTTGTGTTGAATAAATATTTTAGTGGATTTACTATATTTCCATGATTCTGTAGATTTACTATATTTCTTTTGTGTTATTTTCTTAGTGGCTACTCTAGGGATAGCAATATACATTTTAATCTATGAGAGTCCTTCTCAGGTTAATATTAATTTGAAAATATAGAAACTTTGCTCTAATGTAATGCCATTTTTCTTCCCTTTGTGCTATTATCATCATATATATTGAAACTACATGCTATAAATGTAACTACGGTATTAACATTATTATTTCATAAAGTCCTATGTCTTTTATTATTTATTTATTTATTTATTTGACAGAGAGAGAGAGAGAGAGAGAAAGATCACAAGCAGGCAGAGAGGCAGGCAGAGAGAGAGGGGAAAGCAGGCTCCCTGGTAAGCAGAGAACCCAATGCGGGGCTCTATCCCAGGACCCCGAGATCAAGACCTGAGCCAAAGGCAGAGGCTTAACCCAATGAGCCACCCAGGCGCCCCAAATCTTATGTCTTTTAAAGAAGTTGGGGAAAGATGAGAAAAAGATGTATTAATGGAGTCTTTTATACTGACCTACGTATTTATTATTTGCACTGCTCTGCATTTCTTCCTGTGGATTTGTGTTGATTTCTGATTGTCTTTTCCTTGAGGGACTTCCTTCCTTCAGTATATCTTACAAGACAGATCTGCTAGTGACAAATTTATTCAGCCTTTGTTTATCTGAGAATGCCTTTATTTTGCCTCCATTTTTGAAGAACAGTTTTGTTAGATACAGAATTCTCATTTATCAGATATTTTTCTTTCTGCATTCTGAATATGTCATTCTACTGCCTGCTGGCCTCCATGGTTTTAGATGAGAAGCCAGCTGTTCATTGTATCGATGTTTGCCTGTATAGAAGGAACTGTTTTCTTCTTTCTGCTTTCAAGATTTTCTCTTCGGCTCCGGCTTTCAACAATTTGACTATGATGTGTCAAGGTGTGGATCTATTTTTATTTATCATACTTTGGTTTCTTTGAACTTCTTGGATGTGTAGATTAATGCTTTTAAAAAATAAAATTTGTGAAGCTTGGGGATCTTAGTTTTTTGAATAATTTTTCTATCCCTTTCTACTCTGTCCAAGTGGGACTCCCATGACATGGAGGTTATGTTTAATCTTATCCCACAGGTTTCAGAAGCTCTGTTCATTTTTGTCTGTTTTTTTCAGATTGGATAATTTCTACCAATTTCTAGTTCACTGCTTCTTTCTTCTGCACTCTCAAACCTGCTGATGAACTCCTTTACTGATTTTTTTTTTTTTTTTTTACTGCTATTGTACTTTTCAACTATAGAATTTCCACTCGGTAGTTTTAATAATTTTATGTCCTTATTAAGAATCTTTATGTGTTGGTCTATTGTCACACTTTCCTTTAATTCTTTGAATGCAGTTTCCTTTAGCACTTTGAACCTATTTGTAATAGTTGCTTTGAAGCCTTCCTTTGTCTGCTAATAGCTGGTAACACAGTAATGGTTTTTATTCGCTGTCTTTTTTTATTTTTTTAACCCGAGTATGGGCCACACTTTCCTGTTTCTTGGCATATCTGTTAATTGTTTCTTAAAAATGGAACGCTCTAGTTAATACACTGCAGCTACTCTCATTCTGCTATTTTTTCCCTCAGAGGTTATTGTCACTGGCATTTTGTTTGTTTAATAACTTGCCTGGGTTGCATCTATGAAATCTGTGTCCTGGCAGTCACTAATTCCTCTGCCAAACTGTTGTTTTAAATATATATCCTTCATTTTTAAACCTGGATTGCTGGAGGTCTTTCCTGTGTCTGTTCAGCTGAGTGGTCAACTAATGATTGCACATCGACTGTGCTCTAACTCCTCGAACCAGTAAGGCTTCTATCCATTGCTATTGGATATGTTTGTGGGTAAGGGAGCACATTTCAAATTCATGCTGTTTTTTAACCTCCTAGGTTTTAATTCCTTCCCCTTTTGAGTGTCGGATGCTCATGCACTCAGACCCAGGATTAGCCAGAAGTATGTGAAATGCTTGTGCCCTTCTCAGTCCCCACCGGATACATAAATAACCTGAGCCAGGAATATGCTGTCTTTGACTGTGAATGTGACCTGTGCCTGGGGGAGCCCATGATTCTCTCTATCCATTGACCTCCAAGATGCTCATTTCTACTGACAGCTTTGTTAAGTGTTTGCATTGCCCACCTGTCCAAAGTGGGTGAGTCTCTTCAACACTGGCAGCGAGGCTGCTGATCATCACAGCTGTCCCTACCTTGGCAGAACGTATAAGCTGCGGGGAGGTGGATGGAGAAGCCCCAGGCTAGAACTTTGCAGATTCCCATTCTTGCTCCATGAAGCTCAGTGGTTTTTAAAGCATAAACGCTTCTCAGATCATTTTGTGTCTTTGGTTGATTTCCAAAGGTTGTGTTTGTCAGGTCTTCCAGCAGTGTGGTCACATCTGGGGAAGAGAATTTGCCCAGTCCTTTCCCAGAGCCACAGCTAAAAGTTGCCCTCTCTCTTGGGTTTTGACTTTTTCTGTTTGTGCCTTGAGTCCACAAATTATGTAGATCATCCTCCTTATTACAGATCTTCTCTTTCTTTATTCTCCTTTCATGGAGCACATCTTATATATGTAAGCAAACATACGCTAATGGCTCAAGAGAAATAAAATTGTTCTTACACCCCAAATCATTTCAGCAACAAGTTATATACTGATACTGCTACAAACCATGTAAACTGACTTGATAAGTTGAAAGCATTTCAGTGAACTCTCCAAACACCAGTTGCTGCTTATCCCTACTCACTTGGCCCTTCCCCTCAGCAAAGAATGGTAAAAATGTGATCCTGCCCTCCTGGCTCACTCGGCACTACACAACTGTAGCAGATAACACGAATCATTAATTTCTTTCCCACCCAGACATGGTCCCAGAACCTTCCTCAGCCAGAACTCCAGGCAGCCATTATGAAGTTCAGGAGATGAGACCTCTTAGACATACCTTCTTCAAGTCCCCGAAACTGAAGTTTATAAAAGTTCTTCCTACTACCTGCTCTGCTTCTACCCTCCAGTCAAGGATTTTGGGTTTAGTTTCCTGAGAAACATGTCCTTTTTGGGCTTCAGGCATATCTCTGGTTCATTTTTTTTCTTCTGATCTCCATACTTACTCCTTTGGTGATTTCCTCCATTTTCATGATTCTAAACTCCATTCACTTATTGACTTCTCTCAAATCTCTATTTTTAGACTCAATCTCTTACTTGGACTCCCACTCCCTATGTATCTTCTTGGAAGTTTGCAAGGCATCCCAAGTGACCGTGCCCAAAAATGAACCCCTGATTTCCCACCTGGAGTCTCTTCCACTTTCATCAAGAGGTTTTCACCATCTTGATCGATGTTAAATTCATTCTCTCAGATGCTCCGACCAAAAAATTAAAGTCATCCTCAATCTTCTTATTCTCATACTATGTGGAAATCCTGTTGGCTGTACCTTCAAAATAAATTAGAAGCCCTATGCCCTCTTACGCTGTCACTGCTACCATTCTGGCCTAAGCCCCAACATTTCTCACAACATCTCACGTATTATTACACCTGATTTCATTACTTCTGTTTCTTTCTATTCTATATTCAACATAGTATCCAGAGTGTTCCTTGATCCCTGATAGTCTATGCTCAACATAGTGACCAGAAGGTTCCTCTTCAAAAGTAAGGCTGATGGTGTCACTCCCCTGCTCAAAACATTGCAGCGGCTTCCCATCTCACTCAGGAGAAAAGCCAAAGGCTTTTCAATGACTTACATTACACAGTATGTCCTGCCACCCCCTTAAGTTACTGATCTCATCTTTCACTTATACTGCCTCCTACTCCTTTCCAGGCGTGCTGTTCTCCTGATGCTTCTTGAAAATGCTAATCCAGGTTTCTACATACTTTGCCTTTGCAGGTTCCTCTTCCTGAAATACTCTTACCTCAGATATCATGTGGCTAATTCTCTCACCCCCTTCAAGGCTTGGCTCAAACACTACCTTTTCAATAAAGCCCACCTTGAGCACCCTATTTCAAATTGCACATCCGTCCTTTCCTGCCTCTCCCTCAACTGCTATCCTCCTGGCTCTTCGTTCGCTCTCATCCTCTCACTCTTTTCTATATCCACCTTTTCCCCCAGAGAGTATCACCATCTGCACTATGACAGAATTTACTTACATTTGGTTTATTATTTATCTCTCCCCGTCTCTGGAATGTTATAACTCAAAACTGGCAGAGATTTTTGTTTTTTCCCTGACACCTCATAGTTTCTAGAGAAGTGCGTGGTGCATAACAGGCATTCAAAAAACATTAGTCGAATGAATGAATCAGTGGCGGATCTATGGTTCTGATAGAAGTAGGTGTTTTTGAAGACAGAGATTACATGTGAGAACAATTTCCAAAGAAACTTCAGGGGTACAGTTTAAAGAAATGTCAAGAAAATCTTCATGAAAAAGAGGAGTAGGTGGTTAAAAGAAATTGAATGGGATATTATATCCTTATCTTGACAAGTCCTGGGGTACATTACCATATTAAAGGTTCTGAAAAGTCCTTAAGGCAAGAAATTGAGAACTTTATTTTTCTCTGGCTTTTTTCCGAACCATTTTTTAAAATTTTTGATTTTCTGTAGATTGAAAATTATATGCTTAGGTGAAGGTATTTTTTCCCCCAAATATTCCTTCTGCTCCATTCTTTTTCTAGTATTTCCATTATGCATATGTTACATCTTTTGTAGTTGTCTGGGGTATTCTTTTCTGTTTTGTTTTTCTTTTCAGTCTTGTTTTCTTTGCTTTTCAGTTTCCAAGGGTTCTACTGATCCATTCATTAGCTCAGAGATCTTTCTTCAGCTGTGTCCAGTCTACTAATAAACCCAACAAAGGCATTCTTTTTTTTTTTTTGGTCAGAGAGAGAGAGGGAGAGAGAGCTCGAGCACAGGCAGACAGAATGGCAGGCAGAGGCAGAAGATGTGGGACTCGATCCCAGGACGCTGGGATCATGACCTGAGCCGAAGGCAGCTGTTTAACCAACTGAGCCACCCAGGCGTCCCAACAAAGGCATTCTTCATTTACGTTATGGTGTTTTTTCTTTCTAGCGTTTCTTTTTGGTTCTTTCTTAGGATTTCCACCTCTGCTTACACTGCCCATCTGTTTGTGAATGTTGTCTACATTATGCATCAGAACCCTGAGTGTATTAATGATCACTGTTTTAAATTCCCAGTCTGATAATTCCAAGTCTTGCCATATCGTCCTCTGTCTCTAAATTGTGTGGGGTTTTTTGTTTTGTTTTGTTTTGACCTTTTAGTATGCCTTATAACTTTTTCTTGATAGTTGGGCATCTACATACAAGGAACTATGAAAAATAAACCTTTAGTAGTAATATGGAAAGATTTGAGGGGAAGGGAATTGTTCTGCAGTCCTATGATTAGGTCCTCATATTTTAGTAAGCCTATGCCTCTGGCCTATGAACTTCACAATTGTTTCTCAAGTTGCTTCTTGCCTCCTATGTGGAACAGGATAGCTAGAGTGGGCTGGAGTTGAATATTTCCCCCCATCCATGTGGAAAGCTAGAGACGACTGGAACTGGGTATTTCCTTTTCCCCAGATCAATTAGGCTCTGATAAAACCCCAGTAGATTGGGCTCTGGTTAACTAAGTGGGCAGATCTTGCTGAGAACTGAGTGCTCTGGCATATTTCAAAATGGGTCCTTTCCCGCTCCCTTGCTGGAAGAACAAGGGGATTTTTCTCTGAAATTTACTATGAGAATCTAGTTGACCTCTTGGAGGTAAATTTCATAAATTGTAACTTGTCCCCTCCATGACTGGGTCCCCTTGGACATTTTAACTCTCAGAGCTATCCACACTGAGCCTCCAGCAATTCATCGATTATAGTTCAGGTTTTCCTACCCTGACACTGGTTCCCCAAATTACTTCCACTCATGAGTCTCTATTCCAGTAAGCCAATACTCCCTATAGTCACCTGTCTCTCCAATCCTGGGGGCAGCAGTTTATCCTGTATCCCCCCCTCTTTTACAGATCCAAGAAGAATTGTTGACTTTTCAGTCCGTTCAGCTTTTCATATACTGTTTTTTTTTTTTTAAAGATTTTATTTATTTATTTGACAGACAGAGATCACAAGTAGGCAGAGAGGCAGGCAGAGAGAGAGAGAGGAGGAAGCAGGTTCCCTGCTGAGCAGAGAGCCCGATGTGGGACTCGATCCCGGGAGCCGAGATCATGACCTGAGCCAAAGGCAGCGGCTTAACCCACTGAGCCACCCAGGCGCCCTCATATACTGTTAAGATGGAATGGCAACTGCCAAGCTTCTTATATTTGGAACTGGAAACCAGAAATCTTTTTTTTTTTTTTTTTTTGGCACAATCTGAAACTTCAAAAAAGGTTTATATACAAATGTATAAGTCAAATGAGTAGCAGCTGTAAGCTTGGACTCTGGAGACAGACTACCTGCGCTTATATTTTGCCTCTGCCATTTATAAGAGTTATTTCATATCTCTAAGCCTAAGCTCTTTTTTATCTGTAAAATAGGGATGGTAGCTCTATCATAGTTCAGGGTAAGGATTAAGTAAGATAACATATGTAAAGAGTGTCTAGTACATAATAAGAACATGCACTTTTTTATGAAAAAATTATTTGAATGTTTTATAATCTTTCAGGTTTTATCTTGGATGTCAGAGATGCAGAGGTAGAAATTGGACTCTGGCCTCATAGAGCTAATGTTCTACAGGCAGGAGAGAAACTAGAAACATGTAAACTAGTGAACATTTTCTGATAGTAACAGTGGTATGAAGGAAACAAATCAGAGTTATGTGATAGACAGGAATGGAGGAGGGCTTTAGATTGGGTAGTCCAAAAAGACTTTTCAGAGGAAGGGGCACTTGTATTGAGAGCTGACCTGTTGGGAGCCAGCCAAGCAAAAATCTTTCTAGAAAAACAACAGGGGTAAATCAAGAGCACAGGTGTAAAGACTGAAGCAGGTCTGACTTGATCATGATTGGAAGAGAAGTTGATGTGGCTGGTCATGGAGAATATGGGAGAAAAATAGCATCTGTATTGCTTTAAATGATACCAAGAACTCTGGACCTTTATTATTATTATTATTATTATTATTTGGAGGGCACGAGGAAAGTGGTTTTAGAAGGATTCTAGCAATGATCCACTGGTGTGGAGAAGAAGGGAGATGCAATTATCAGAGTCCTGGGATTCTTGGGGAAGTGACCAGCCTGTCTCGAATGGGTTTTCCAGGCCGGGTTTGTAATTGCTGCTCTCCACTACTCTCCTTCCACACACACCACACACAAAGGATAGTGGGGTTAAGGTAGACGTGAATGAACAACTCAGAAGACAAAGATATGAATTAAAAACTCAGAAGAAAAGGTTCATACTTGATTTTTGTTAATACTGTGGTTCCCTGCTCCCAAATGTTCTCATTCTTGCTGAAGCTTACACTCATTTCTCTCAGTTGACATGCTAGTCTAAAAACTCTCTTTTGTATACTCTTTCTCCACCTCCCTCTCTTTGGAGGGCAGAGACAAATCCCCTGGGTATGACTAAACATCCAGAAAAATGCTCAGCAAACAGTGCATGCTATTACTTTAACTTGTAAAAACTCAATTATTTGCCCTACCATAATTAAGTCCTTTTCCAGACGCAAAACTCTCCCCACATGCTGAGTGAATATAAATTTTCACTGGTGTTCATTTGACCTTGCCAAACTAGCCTGAAAATTGTGTCCCCTTTTGCCAAGAATAATTTTTTTAGTTCTCTTCTCAATAACTGTAGTTGAAAGGAGAGAGTGATATCTCTGTAACTCAAACCAGATCCTTTTGCAATAACACGTTGGCAAGTGACAATATGATGAAACTGTTTTAAGCGTGCATGTTTTTGTTCCCTGTCTTAATGGTTCTGAATGCAGAACCAACCTGTTTGTTATTCTTCTGCTACATAATGGAAAAGGGAGGTAAGAGGATTGCTGACCTCTCTGTAGCTTCAAGAAAGTTTCTTAACAAGAATGCTTGCTCCTAACAGCATCTCTGGAAATGTCTAGAAATAGTATCCACTGTCAATCATCTCTGTTTCCTAAATGGAAAGCATTTCCTTGACTAATCTAAGCCCAGTCGAGGGTACCCTATGGCATCAATCCAAACATTTAGTGATTGTTTGCCTACAGGGATTTATTCAGATACTATCTTCCTTTTATCTCAAATTCTTGGCTTTTGAGGCATTTCATTATTTTTAGCAACTCTGGCAGAGGGTAAGCAAGAGGTGTTGGAAGAACATTCAGGCTGCCGTTAGCTCCTCATTAGCAGGTATGGGAAAAGCAAGGGTAGGTAGGTGGTAGAAAGGACTGAAATTGTGAGGTTCAAGAATCCCCTATAATAGGTTTTCATTAATCCCACCTTAGCTTGTTCTTTCATGGATAATGGAGAATTGACTCTAAATGAAAAACCCATCTCAATTATCTTACTTCCTCAAATCTTCAATGGAGACTAGAAGAGGGCTGTGTGAAGGCACAGTGGGCACACCTCTGTGCATGTGCTTGTGCATGAGTGTGCATACCTGTGGGAATTTCGGCTGTCTTTAGTGCAGGTGTGAATGGATTCGTCTGAATTCTTTTCCCCAACCTACAGCAATGGATCCAGGTCTGGTCATTAACAAGAATGTGGTTTATTTCCCAATACCCATGCCTAGGCATAAGGATTCCAAAGTCTGAGAATGGTAGATAAAAAGTAGAAAAACTGATGTATTTTCCAGGGGAGAAATCATTCCATAGCAACAGATATAGAAATAACAGACAAGGAAGTAAATAGAAGGACTTCAATACACTCATTCTAACTATGGTCAAGGGTGTAACAAACAAAAACCCGAAAATAATGAGAGAAGAAATGGAAGACATAATTTTCTAGAGATGAAAAGCACATATCTGTATTTTTAAGTTCACTGGATGGGATTAACAGCAGGTTATACAGTGCAGATGAAAAAAGATCAGTGAGCATTATGACACTGCAATAGAAATTATAAAAAATAAAGCACAGAGAGATAAAAACTAAACGAATACACACAACCTATCCTGAGTTTACAGGATAAACTCAAAGCGTTTAATATCATTGTAACTGGAGTATCAGAAAGGGAGAAAGCAGAAAAACAATTCAAAATTATAATGGCTGAACATTTTTTCCAAATTTTATGGAAATGAAATCCATAGATCCAAGAAAGTTAATACACCAAACCAGTACAAATACAAAGAAAATTCAGAATTCCAAGAGATCTCATAATTCCAAAGTCTTTGGAACTTCCTTAGTATGTACTCAGTTTGTTCTCATTTGTTTCCACTCCAGGGAACCGGGATTCTTGAATTCAAAGACTCTCATGTTCTAGAGCTTATCAAGTTATCAGCCCACCTCTCGGTTTTCTGTCTTGGTTTTAAGGGATCAATCAAATTACCTAAGATATCAATTCTTGGGACAACAGATACCATGAAGAGCCTGACGTGTGTAGTGGGTCTAGGTGGCTAAGTCCTTTCCCTGCTGCTGAGAGTGTCTTGGTGCCCATCACAGTTGTGAACCGTGACAAGCACGTTTGCAGAGCAATGAGAAAATATAACTAACCACCTAGTGCTTGTTAAGAGATACTGCATACGGAAGCATCTCAAGAGAACCTTGAGAAGGGGGGTAGGTAGAGAAAGCTACATCCATCAGAGAGATTATAGCTCTGGAGTTCTGAGTGAGGCCTTGAGAGCTGGGAGGAGAGCCCAGAAAACAGTGTTTCTTTACCTGTAACAGCATTAAGCATGCTGAAATGTCCATGTGGGAATTATATTGTATGCTGTTTTAATCAAGGCAAATTCTATTTTACCTTGGAATTGTAACTAATTCTGTTTGAACTTTGAAAAATTCTGGTTTAAAAAAAAATCCTTTGTTTCAGCAGCTGAGATGTCAAGCAAAAGGGATTGGATAATAATCCCATGTGTTTCTAATTGGATGAATTGTTTGCTTGTAAAGTTATTTCCCAAGATTTTTTTTTTTTTCAATTAACATATTAGATCCTTGAGGAGTACTTTGGATAAATGCCCAAGTTGCTCTTTGGTTAAGTGGAATAGCACCAAGTCTTGTGTTCTGGGAACCCTGCCCTCTGATTAGTGAGCAGGTCAAACCTCACCTTAATTATTTCTTTTAAAAATCAAAAGGCTTTTTATGATTATTTGAGAGGGTTGCTCTTGTTGTTTTTTATTCTCTGTATGATTACCATTTTGGTTATGGCACCTAATTTTTGAGGAAAAATAAAAGAAAAAACCCCTACTATCAACCATACTTGTGATGCTATTAATTATGATTTTGCTTTGTTCTGAAATTTCTCCTTCAGGCAGATTTCCAGACATCCAGGTAGGAGCAAAATGAAACACGTACACTATGAGCATGTGGCTTATTGTGACAAACAGAATGTTTAGGGCTCAGAGAAGGTAATCTTTCACAAGTGAGGGGAAAATAAAAAGTGTGTGTGTGTGTGTGTGTGTGTGTGTGTGTGTAGGGGGGTGACTGACAGAGACTCTGGTCTCAAAAAATGTATGTACAAATTTTCTAGGTTTAGCTCACATTTTAAAACCAAATATTTAAAGCTTATATCCTATTTCTTCAAAGTTGAATCAGAAATTAGAGAAAAGAACAAACTTTTAAGAGTGAAAGGTATAGTTTATGGGAACCAGACTGGTAATTGGCAGGGCTAGCCTGGATACAGAATTGTGAGGAAGGTGGGACTTACCTTTGGTGTGGAAAAGTAGATGGGACATTGTCACTCTCCTATTGCAATGCATTCCTACTCTACTGGTTGATTCACCAGAGCATTTAATCATTCATTCCATTATTCTGTGCTAAACTTCTACCAGCTCGCAGACACTGAAGACACAACAGAAACCACAGCAACGTGCAGCCCATCCTTGTGCTACTCACAGTCCCACAAAGGACAGAATTACACAAGACACAGCTATGCTGCATGAGCCACGCTAACATGGGCGATGGCCAAGTAGCTCTGAGAGCACTTGGTGGGACCATCCAATAATATCTGGGGATGGTGTTGTGCTTTTAGGAAATAAGTTTTCTGAGGAAGTGACATTTCAGCAGAGGCCCAAAAGCCTAAGCCAGAGAGCAATGGGGGAAAGAAAAAAGTTGTCATTGTGGTATGCTGGAAGAACTACAAGAAGTTTGGTGTGTCTTAGGTGTGAAGTTTGGTAGAAAACATGGCTGGAGGAGTGAGCAGATCATAGAGTCATGCTGATGTGAGACCGGACTAGTGAAGTCTGCACAGGCTTAGAATCAGATGCTGCTGAGTTTGATCTGCAGTTCTCATCTTCCCTGGCTACCTGAGCAAGTTACTTCACTTGGTAGCCTCCCTTTCCATGTCCATAGAATGGAAATCTACCTACTTCCTAGTATTGCTTGGAAAATCAAATGACTGAACATATATCCAGGTGTCAGATCAGACCATTCAATTAATGGGAGCTATGGTTGTTCATTCTGCAATGGTCAAATGCAATGGCATTTCCACATGGAACGAGATCTCTGAAAAAGTGAGCTCTATTGCCATGATTTTCGGCATCAGCAAGGCTTGATGTGTTGACGTTTTGGGGTGGAGTCACTTCCTGATGTGTCTCACTTACACATTCCGCATAAGGGGCCAGTCATATCTCTAGTGTCACGAGAACAAAGATTCCCCAATCAAAGCAATGGGGTCACTTGGTAAAATATCATTTTAGTCATTCTTTTCATCTGCTTGTATACTGTCATGATCATTCATACTCATACTGCTTAATAAGATCTTAAATTACTATGACATCTTCCTCTGAAAGGATATAGGAAGTAAATGAAAGAAACTAATAGCCATATGCAGGGTTACTAATACATGAGATACCACGTTTTTGCTAGCAGTTTTAAGAATCCCAGTAAACAAGGGAAAACATACTCCAACTCAGCCCTAGACAATTATTATGAATTTTCTTTCTTTCTTTCTTTCTTTTTTTTTTTTTTTCACAAGACTGGTCTATTGAGGTCTTATAGTCTTTTTGATTGCTTTTCACATCATTGGGCTCAAACTAACAAAATCATCTCTCTAGACAGGGAGATTGTAGAAGACCATTCACAAAGCAGAAAAGCTCTCCTGAGCCAAATAGAGAAGTCTGTTACCTAATTTCTTTTAGGAGTGTTGAGCTCCTAAGGCTGTGGACTTAGTTTTTCTGTATAAGCATTTTAACACAGCTGTGCTGAGAATTTGGTTCATACCACACAACTGGAATGAAGGACATCCCAGATGAAGGATACCCTCTGTACTCCAGAAGAGCATTACTCAGCTGGGGGAGGCAGAGAGCCAGTAAGTTAGTATTTCTTTCCCCCTCAATGTTTTCCCATGGCCAGCCCCTGTGCTAAGTGCTTCATATGTTTTATTAGAGCTGATTCTCCAAAACAACCTTCTGAACAAGGCAATACGACGAACTTTGATGTGTAGATAAGAAAGTGGAGATCGAAGAGTGATTACAAGTAACTTGCTCAAGGGTAGATCAGTAACATGGGGCAGAGCCTGGCTGAGCTGGGGGCGGTCTTCCCAGAGTCCTGCTCTTGAATACTAGGAATGACCCGCGTTCCTTATGGCAGGGGAAGAGGTGACCACAATGTGTGGCTTCAAGCGGACTAGCAACACAGACAGAAGGCAGGGACAGAGGAGAGGAGAGATGGAGCCCGAGCCACTTCCCAGAGGAGGTAGCCTCTGCGCTGAGATGTGAGGGCTGGACAGGAGGTGGCCAGGTGAAAAGCCGGCAGCAAAGAGACACCCCTTGAGTGAAATGAGCAGCGCTTGTTCTTGCCAGAAGAGAATGACCTCAAGAAAAGACAGGTAGTTCCGAGGAGCACCCGATTATCTGTGTCAACACAGGCTACGGGTGTGACAGATGATCCAAGATGGATGTCTACGTGGCTTCTGTATAATGTTTTTATTTATTAATATCCCGCCTTGCTCCACAAAGTTTTCGAGGTAAAATTCATTACACGGTTTTTATGCAGTGACCTTCTTAATTAAGTTTTTCTCAGCACTGTCATGTTCGTCTCTGTATTCCCTGAGCCATATGCCCAGGAACGTGAATAAAAGTTGAATTGAATTTACATACTTGGAGCACGCTGTAAGTAGTTAGCAAGGGCAACTGGTCCCAGAAGCTTGGTGGGTGGCAAGGGAAGCTGGGCCAACACTTAAAATTGCTTAGACTGAATACCGTATTTCCCTGGATCTAAGATGCCTGTGGTCAGAGGGCAGGCTGCTCCTTCAAGTGCTTCTAAGAGAGGAAGAAAAACACGGCCAATTACACCGAAACACAGTGTTGAGTCACTACCTATGGCGAGATGCAATCTGTTTTCAGATATGTTCAAATATGAAAAGCTGCATGTCTTTAAACAGACAATATATGGTGATGATGCTACCCACCCCCTCAATAGTCAGAAACTCTAAATATTAATAGCACTCTGAGAGAGTGTGAGAGAAGACGAACACTCTACCCCATTTTGGATGCCAACTTGTCTCACCACCCAAACCCTAAGGACTCCGGAAATACTTAGCAATTGTACCTCTAGGAATTGAACCCAAGGGAATAAGTATAAAAGTTCCTAAGGGTTTATAAGGGCAACATCCTAAAATTATATATAGACATAAAAAATAAAGAATATCCTAAATTCTTCATTATATATATAAACATATAATGCTATGCATAACATTATGTAATGTAATATATAATGTATAATGTAATGTGATATATAATTAAACATATATAATGTTAGAGTTATACAATAGATTAAAATGATAGGAAAATATTTATTCACATGGAAAAACATTTTATATTACATTAAGTTTTACAACTCTGGTAGTAAAGAATGTGCTTTAAGACAAAATTATTGCTGTGAAAGAAAAATACATTTACATCCTGTATTTATGTAGGAATAAATTTTATTACATATAACAAAATTTAACAGGGGTTGTCTGGATGAAGGGATTTTAGTTACCTTTTTCTTTTCCCTGTGTTTTAATTTTTCAAAAACTGGAAAACGAGATACTAGTTAGACTTAGACTGTTAAAAATTTTTTATTTACATTCAATTTAATTAACATATAGTGATTTTTTTTTTCAGAAGTTAGGATTTAGTGATTCATCGGTTGCATATAACACCCAGGGCTCATTCCATCAAGGGCCCTCCTTAATGCCGGTCACCCTGTTACCCAATTCCCCCCACTTCCCCTCCAGCAACTCTTGGTTTGTTTCCTAGTGTTCAGTGTGTTTTATAGTTTTTTAGACATAGACTTTTCAGTAGATAGTGTGAATGTGGATAATGGAAAACCAACTAACCTGACTTAGAAACATCATTTTTTTGTTGGATGAGCTCCTGAATCTTTCTTTCCTAAATGGTCCTGACTGGGTTGGCTCCAACTGAGGCCCTGTTTAAAAAGGTATGGAAAAGGCTGTTTGATTCCCAATTGGTTGTTTAACTTCACCACCTGGAGTTTTCCCTCAAATGCTGATACTAAAAATAAGAAAATAAATACTCCAGACCACAACCCTGCAACAGTCTGGGGAACTCCACTGTCTGATGTCATATTAATCTCAGCAAAGTATGAGGTCTTGAGCTCAGGAAAGGCAAGTTCCAGGTCTTACAACAAGGAGGGAGGGTGATGATCAGAAGTCAAGGTTAGACCTCAATTTTTAGCATGGCTAAAATGGAAAACCTCCAGCTCTGTGTCTGAGCACCATTGCTGCTACAAATCCACTTTTTTTTTTTTTTTTTGGCAACTCATTTAAAATTCTTCATAGATGAAGTCATTTCTTGAGAGATGAAGCTTTGGTGGCCTCGAACCCACTTTGATTATATCTTTATGGTGAACTGGTCTGCTCAGAGTTCACAGGAGACATTGTTTTTAAATGGCCCATCATACATTTCCTGCTTGACTAAGTAAGACTGTAGACTGAACGCATTCTACTTATATATTTTATCACCAATCTTGAGTTGGGTATATTTTGATGTATTTTGAATATAGCTTTATATTTCTTTATAGCTTGCTCTAAAAAATAAGCTGTCCTTTACACTTCCAAGGATATCTAATTCTTCCTCATTTCAAAGCTCAGTTAAGATAAAAATTTTATTTTGCACTCAATTTTTACTTGCTTATACACTTGGATTTGTCATTTCATCGGTCAGCTTTGCAATTTTGAGCCCCTTGTCACCTCTCTGTTATCTATAATCTATCTTTCTTTAATATTGGACAGTTGGAACCTAAAAGCATAGGATTTCAAGTGACATGGAAGCCTAGGTCAAAGGGAGAGGGGACAGTACTTGGGGAATGTCTGGATATTCTAGCAGGCATTTACTGTTTGTCTTTCTTGCATCACTTTTTTCTTCTTCTGGATAACAGCACCCTGACTTCTTTAGGGAAACTTAATCTTCCTCCCATACATGGTCTCAATAGGGCTGCCAATTCCACTGCCTTGCCTTTGCCCTTGCCTTGCTCTCCGGCAACAGATCCAAGCCTGGCTAAGGAGAGTACGCCATCTACCTGGTCAGGGTAACTGACTCAGGTATGGGGACCTAATCCCAAACCAACCATCACAGAACTTCTCTGATATTATTTATGTGTGGACACTGAAAAGGAGTATTTTTCTCTTGTTTTTCATCTTAGCTTATGAGCCATGGGAATACATGTCTGGAGCTAAGCCCTACTTGTTCTGACCATGTAGGAGAAGGCTGTGAGCAGGAGGGAAAATGAGGCCACCAGACGGGGACAACCAGAGCGAAAAGGGAGCACAGTGATGAACAGACACATTTAATGATGAGTCCTTAGAGATAGGATGCCACCTCCACTCCTTAATTTCCCGAAAAAACCTCTTTCCTTTTTTTAGTATAAGCCTGTTGGAGTTGGGTTTCTGTCATTTGAAGCCGCCCAAGTGCTTGACTAATCCTCGGTCTTTTGGTTACCCTCCAAAACACACTAGGCACATACGCCTGCTCTTTATGCACATAGAAGGGGCTGTGCTCAGTTGAATTCTTTACCATCAGAGCATTCAAACAGGTACAATTTGATTAAAGTGCAGTTAGTCCAAAAAGAATGTGAGTGACTTAAGCCCCAGGGCTACATTCTCCATAAGCTGCAGATTTACTGTGGAAATATGCCTTGTCTTTGGTTCCTCTGCCCTTGTGTTTAGACTCTATCCTGAACTGGCACGTTCACCCACTCTTGATAGAATTAGATCCTCAAGTTTACTTTGCCAAAGACTCAGCACAGTCAGAAGACATGGGTTTCCTGCAATCATGTCTTTTTGCTTCTCGAGATTACAAAAGACCACTTAGAAAGAAAATGATTACGAGCCTAAATAATACAGGAAGGTTTTATAGCAATCCAGGCAGACTTGAGGAGGCAGCTGGAAAACAAGACCCTCCTCCTCCTATCCTCTCCTCTCCCAAACAAATGCCATATGTCTGTTCACAATGCATTCTGGCTCACTGCTATGTAGTTGACCTTCGATACTGAAAAGATGCCAAAACACTTGGGACCTAGTTTTTCCTTCAGCTCATTGGTATAGTCATATTTAATACAGTTGAGGAAAAAATGAGAACTGTGATAAGCAGGACTGTAATTCTTTAAAGTAGTGTATCAATGAGACATATCTCTATATATTTCATGGTGATGGTTCACAGAAGTCTTTGGGGGCCTTGGAAAAGAATGCTTCTGTTACCTGGGGGTGCATTCAGACCACTTGAGCATTTGTGCCACTGCTGTAATACTGAAGAAGTAAGACGTTTGACTTTTCTTTTCCTAAGTTCCCTGCATTAACTCCCAGATCACTACATTGGATGCAGAACTGTTAATAATGGGGTTTGTGATTCTGTGTGTGGCAAGGTAGATGATGTTTCTTTTTACCATATCCAGAGAGTAAATGGAGTCTTTTCCTTTAAATTACAATGGATTTTGCATTGGTTTTCTGGGGCTGCTGGAGCAAAATACCACAAACTGGGTGGCTTACAACAGCAGAAATGTATTATCTCAAAGTCCTGGAGGGTAGATGTTGAAATCAAGGTGTTGGCAGGGCCATGCTCCCTCTGAAACCTGTTAAGGAAGGATTTTTCTTTGCCTCTTCTAACTTCTGGTGTTTGCCAACAATCTTTGGCTTCCCTCGTCCTGTAGACTCATCACTCCAATCTCGGCCTCCAGTGTTACATGGCTGTCCTCCCCTCCTACTGTGTGTCCTTCCTCTTCTTCTAAGGACACCAGTCATACGGGATGAGGGCCCACTGTAATTCAGTATGACCTCATTTTAATGGGATTACATCTGCAAATATCCTATTTCCAAATAAGATCACATGTTGAGGTACTGCTGGTTAAGACTTCAACATATATTTTAGGGGGATACAGTTGAACCCTGAAGAGCTCTGTTGTGCCAACTGTAATACTAATGCATGCTTCTTGTTAAAATAATAAAATTATTAAGAAATATATGGAGAAAATATTAAAAATCATCTACATTTCTACCTCCAAAAATAACCAAGTTAAAAATTTGGTGAACATCTTTTCAAATGTTTCCACACAAACCAAATGGTTTCCTTCTGTGTTGTCCAAAGTAAGTGAAGTTGAAGGACAGAAGCAGTTAAAGATGTCTTTAGTGTCATACAAATTGTAATAAATGATGCTATGATAGGCTGTTTTTTTTCTTTCTTTTACTCTCTCTCTCTTTTTAAATTCCACTTACACAACTACCTTTTTAGGATAAATGTCTAAAGATAAAGTGTCTCAGTAGGAAGAAAATATACATTTTCATTTCTATTACCAAGTATTCATCCATTAAAGATTATTTACTTCCACCATTAATGCATTAGAGTCCTAGTTTCACTGGGTATTTACCCTAAAGATACAAATGCAGTGATCCAAAGGGGCACGTGCACCCGAATGTTTATAGCAGCAATGTCCACAGTAGCCAAACTATGGAAAGAGCCTAAATGTCCATCAACAGATGAATGGATAAAGAAGAAGTAGTATACATATATATATATATGATGGAATACTATGCAGCCATCAAAAACACCAAAATTTTGCTATTTGCAATGACGTGGATGGAACTAGAGGGTATTATGCTAAGCAAAAAAAGTCAGTCAAAAAAAGACAATTATCATATGGTCTCTCTGATATGAGGAATTTGAGAGGCAGGGGAGGGGCTTGTGTGGGGAAGGGAGGGAAATATGAAAGAAGATGAAACCAGAGAGGGAGGCAAAGCATAAGAGACTCTTAATCTCAGGAAACAAAGTGAGGGTTGCTGGAGGAGGGGTGGGGGGTCGGAGGGATGGGGTCGATTGTTGATAGCCATTGGGGAGGGTATGTGCTATGGTGAGTGCTGAGAATTGTGTAAGACCCGTACCCCGTACCCCTGAAGCAAATAATACATTATATGTTAATTAAAAAAAACAAAAAAGAGACTCTTAGTTTCTCCCAACTGCTTTGCCCTAATTATAACTATTAATGAGATATATAAGTTAAAACTTTATATATATATGACTATTTATAAATAGATTCTCCTTTATGAAGTTCTAAACCATGGTTCTCCTTTATTCTTCGGTAACAAACATGAATCCATTTTTATCTAGTGTTTTCATGATTTGGTTTTTGATCTTTAAACTTTGACCCATCCAGAACTCTGTGTGTGTGTGTGTGTGTGTGTGTGTGTATGTCTGTGAGTATGGTATAAATCTGCAATCCAGAGATTTCGATAGAGTTGAGTTTAATTTCCTTGTCTTGTTTTTATTTCACTCTAAAAATTTGTATGGCTTAAGAATGTGAAAGGGGAAATTCAGTCTGTTTCCTGTTCCTCTTTCCAAGGGATCAGATTTTCTTAATAAAAGGCCCTATACTAATTCACAGAACAATGCATCTGCAAAAAGGAACCGGGGACGTACTGTTGAACACACAGTCACTAAGCAGTACTTTCAGCCTCAATACCAAAGTTAATTGAATTTCCCAGCATCCTTGCTCTAACTACCCCCTTTCTCTCCCAGTCAAAATAGTTTGTGAGGCTGTGAGAACAAATGAAATTATAGGGTTAATCTTTAATCTATTCTAACTTATTTTCTTTAAACTGCAATTTTGGCACACTTGGGTCCTGCTAATTTTCACTAGTTCAGGTTACTTGCAAATCATCTCCCCAGCTCTTTATAATAGACTTGAGGTTAAAGTCCCTGGCTCAGAGAGAAAAATTTTGATGGCAAGAAAGCTAAAACTCAAAGGGAAGTATGTTTATCCCCAGAGCAAACTGGGAGAGAACCGTATGAGAGGTCCTGAATCAAGCTTACCAAAACAATGTTTTCAGATAAAATGAGGACAACATCCCTTAGTATCTCTTTCTCTGGACTCTCACATGGATTCACTTACTGAAGACCAATTACTGCCCCAATTCGCCATCTTTACGCTGGCCTTTTACCATCAACTTCCCATTAGTTTGGTGGATGATTCTGTCTCTTCTCCCAATGTTATCAACATTCAAGGAGAGGCAGCCTCAATGACTTGTCTCTGGTGGATGGCATTTCATGTCAGTGACTTGCTATTTAGCTGCAGAAATTGGCCCCTCCAACCTTATCTCTTTAAATGAGTAAATGAATACAAATTAAAGTTCTAATCTCAAACTGTAACATAAATGGTATTTTCACTACAAGGAGTTTCATAATGGTCTCATTACTGTTCCTAAGTGCAACACATTGAGACGTTTAAATTGTCAGTTGCTACTACATATATTCTTTGAGAACAGGTAGCCAGGTAACCATGGCAATGGTGTCTCCAGGCAGGATGGGAGTGGGGTGGGAAACTATTTCATTAATTGAAGGGAAGGGACTGAAAAGAAATTTTCAAGCTCTAGATGAGAGAGAGAGAGAGAAGAGGTAGGTTTCACAACCATATTTTCTTTTCATTATTTAAATATGCAACCCGGAGAAACTCCAAAGAATTTGAAAGGTTTAAAGAAATCATAAGATTAAATAAAGCAGCATCCGTAGCCTTTCCACATTATTACAGTGACTGACCTGTACTAGATTGTATGTGGTTGGGTTCTTACATAGTTTGATTGAAACTCAATGTGTTTCCTGAGAAAGCAGAATTGTGTCCTATGATTTCAGGGGAAAAAATGGAAGAATAGTCACATAAGAAAGAAGGCTGTGTAGGCGGTCTAAGAGCTCTATTTATTTCAAGCTGATAGCACCTGAAAAAAGCTGATATTATCAGGAGAATTTTATTTTCAACCTTCCTTCCCTGCCCTCCCCCAACCCATGGTAGTCAACATTAAAAAAGATATAACGGGGGGCGCCTGTGTGGCTCAGTGGGTTAAGCCTCTGCCTTCAGCTCAGGTCATGATCCCAGGGTCCTGGGATCAAGCCCAACATCGGGCTCTCTGCTCAGCCGGGAGCCTGCTTCCCCTCCTCTCTGCCTGCCTCTCTGCCTACTTGTGATCTCTGTCTGTCAAAAAAAAAAAAAAAAAAAAGATATAACAGCACACCATTAGCTTTCTCTCCCCACCGCCCTCCCACCCCCAGTATACATAAAGGGTAAAGAAATAATTGTGAAGAAAAGAGGGCATATGAATGACATGGAGAAAAATACCAAATGTCTGATATGGTTTCTCAGAGGAGCCTAATATTTTGCTTTCATTTAAAAGGTGCTACAAATTGGTGATTAGATCAACTTCTGTTATTTAACCAAATGTATCCCTGCGTAACTTCCTGCTTTGACTCTCTGCCAGACATGTTCTAGCAGACAACTTAGGATTTGTAAAAACCCAATTACCCAGATAGACATCCTGACTTCTAATATATGTTGGCCCTAGTTTATAGAATTTCTCTTCAAATTAGGCCAACATATGGCACCTTAGTGACCCATGTTGAATCTCTCCAACTCCTGATGAATGCCTCTTTGGTGCTTTCTGTGTGCTGTATCATCTAATTATTCAGGAGGAAAAATAGCCAGAAAACATTAGATGCAACCATTATCAACAGGAAATGAAGACTTGGCTATATTCTTAGGATCCATTCCTCAAAAGACAAATCCACTTTTCATCCATCACTGGGAGAGACCATGCAGGAAATTTTATTTACAGAATTAGAGAAAGCAACGTAACTGAGCAGGTAGTTATTAACCAAATAAATTTCACTTTAAAACCAACACTTCTGGGGCACCTGGGTGGTTCAATGGGTTAAGCCTCTGCCTTCGGTTCAGGTCATGGTCTCAGGGTCCTGGGATCCGGCCCGCATCGGGCTCTCCCGCTCAGTGGAGAGCCTGCTCCCCCCCGCCACCTGCCTACTTGTGATCTCTCACTCTCTCTGTCAAATAAACAAATAAAATCCTTAAAAATAAAAAATAAAACAAATACTTGTTTTCTGCCAAACAGATTTCTATCTTGGAAAGCTGTGAATTCCCCAGAATGAGGCCACAATTCATGGTCTGCCTTAGAAGAGCTGCTTGGGGCCCTCTAGGTCCAACATACCGACTACCTTGCTCCAGTGCAAAGCAGAGGCTTTCAGACAACCCAGAGCCGAGCCGTGACCCTGTACCCACTGCTACTGCTGTGTTTGAAGGCTTGTGTTTCCAGGGCGCACCCATGAGGAGAGCCAGTGGGAAACGGGAAGAGCAATTTGTTTTCCTAAAAGCTTATATACTACAGTCGGGACAGGCATCTTCTACCCTGTCATCATGGACAATAGGGTATCACATTATGTACACCTGAGTCTAATTTTTGGAAGCAGAAAATCTTCATGCAAGGCAACTGAATTTGAGAAAAAATCTTGGTGATGGAATGGAAGAAGAACCACAGTTCCCAATCACAGGCTGAGGGCAAGACAGGGAACACACACCTGTGTCAGGTCTTCCAGATAACAAAGTATGACTATGGAGCCCTGCCTCGTGGCCAGTGTGTCGTCCGCTGCTAGCCACGCCTAACACAAATGACCATATTAGGATTGAGCAGTGGCCACAGGTGACCAGAAGGCAGAGCGGATTTTTTTTTACATTTGGGTTGTTAATTCTAGTGCATCAGTGAGCTTCTGAGCCAATTCTCTTATTACTCATGTGGGTTCTATGAAGTAGTTACTTCACAGAAGCACGTTCCCTTTCCCAAAGTATAACTGCTTGAGGAATGCCTTATGCGAAGGGCATACAGTGAGCCAGTGGCTAGTAGAGCACACCTCCCCCAAGGCAGACTGAAGCAGTCCACTTTGAGGCAGCACCCGACACAGACACACAAGGTCCTTTTTTTGCTCCCTCAAACGTGGCTCTGAATTTTTTTGCGTGGAGCCTACTGGAACACCAGTAAGAGCTCACATGCTAAATGATGCTTGAATTCACAGTGATCAGTCCTTCCCTTCTGAGTTGTGAGGTGTAAGCTAGGCTATCTTATTGACGTTGTCCCGTCAAACAATGTAATCAGTGGTATCACTTTTCTGAGCCCCCCAAGTCTGCTGCTGGGTCTCAGCTTTTCAGGTGACTGTGAGTCTGTTATGCTAGAACTGTAATTGGTGAGTCTTTTCATTCCCCAAAATCCCACTAGGACTGCCGGGCCAAGAAATTACCATTTGTCACCGAACGTGGATGTATGGAGAAGTGTATGTAGAATATATAAAACCTTCTGTATTCTGATTTGCATTGCAAATGGAGAAGCTAACCAGAGGTCTCGGGGAAATAACATAAATAAAACATGGCTTCCCTACTGTAAGTGCTCAGTTCATGCCAGGGGAGGCCTAGGCTGTTCCAGAAGGATTGTTTCCATCTAAACAATTCCCGTCTCTGGAACTTCCGCTCTAAAGCGGCTGCCAGGAGGATGGGGATTGGGTACTTGGGGAGGGGCTGGTCTAATGAGGCGACTCTGGCAAACACTCAGCAGAGGGAGCCGGGAGGCTTTCTCTAGAAATCCAAAGCGTGGTTTGTGATCCCGTATCTTGTTCTGTGGTGAACATCCTCACAAAAGAAGGGGAGACAGAAATCTGCTCTTCAACTCAGTGTGGGCCCAAAAGAATAAGTCTCTGCATGGCCAGTGACCAAACAAAGCTCATTGCTTAAGGCTGAGAAAGAAACGCCATAATACAAGATGAGAAGGGTTTGGTCAGGTTACAGACAACGTACACAGACTCTCAAAAACTGAACTTCTACTCTAGTGGCCATTTGTTATGCTTCATCGCCCCCCCACCCCCCCACCCCCAGCATTTAGTTACTCTTCTTGTGAACATGATACCCCAGTCCCCCTTTGAGGTGTCTCTCTTCTCTGCCCAGGGGCTCCGTGACTAATTCATGACTTCCAAAGTCCAAGTGTGTGATGAAGGCTAAAGCCATCTGTGCATTCCACCCTCTGGGGACTGGGTTCAGGATGGCAGGGACCAGCGTAGGACTCAAATCTCCTCAATTAGGGTCAGTGAAATTGGTTTCTGTGGGTTTTCTGGAACCGTTGGAGAAGTGGACTCTCTCACTTGCTGAGTTGACTATGGGAGCAGGAGAGGATTTTGTTTTGGGGTTGCAGCCAGAGAATGAAGCTAAGAGACAGAAGCCAAGTTGGGAGACCAAGAAAGACACTAGAGGCTTAGCACATGGTTTGAGGTCTTCTACCCTTGTGCCAGCCTGATCCTGTGACTCTGTTTAAGACAGTCTCTTGTTGCTTAAGTCAGTTTGATCAGACTCTCTGTAAGAGTTCTAACAACCATGCACACTTTTCCTGTCTCATCTGCTCATACTGCTCTTCCACATTTCACCAACAGCCACTGCCTTCTTTGGAGCCACCATAAATGCACTCAGCCTAAAGCCTGTCCACACACACTGTGTGTTCTCATGCATCCATACCTCTGGCCGCGTTCCACTAATGACCTTTCACAGCTCCACCCAAATCCACCTCTTGAAGTCTGCATTACGGTGTTTCTCCTACTAACCTCAAGGTGAAAATTAAAACTTCCTGAGCTGGATTTTTAGAACCATTTTCACTTACTCTGTAGAACTTTAACATGTCATAAGAATATGTTTTGACATTGTGCATATCTCCTGTGAAGTCTTTAGTTCCTTAGGGTCAGGGACCTAATGCTTTATTCATCATTCAGAGGCAAGAAGTGCCATTAGAGGGCGCCTGCATGGCTCAGTTGGTTAAGCATCTGCCTTTGGCTCAGGTCAGGATCCCAACGTCCTGGGATCGAGCCCTGTATTAGTCTCCCTGCTCAGTGGGAAGCCTGCTTCTCCTTCTCCCTCTGCCTGCTACTCCCCCTGCCTGTGTTCTCTCTGTGTCAAAAAAAAAAAAAAATAATAATAATAATAATAATAAAAAATCTTAAAAAAAGAAGAAGAAGAAGAAGAAAAAAAAAGAGCAGTTAGGCTCAGAGGCTTCGATTGGACCCAGACTCTGTTGTGTTCAAACACTGGCTCATTACTTCCTGTGGTGGGGTGCCTTAAGTACATTACCTACCATGTGCCTCAGTTTCCTCATCTGTAAAACTAGGGAAAATGCTAATATCTGTATCCCAGCTTTCTCTGAACATGAAATGAGTCAATCTATCATGGTAAATTTTCAACAAATATTATCTATTAATATTCTGTTTCTAGTGTCTACTATTACCTGGCGCAAAATAGGTACTCAAAAAAACAAAAGCTACTGTGAGAAGAAGGCTTATGCTACATAGAAAAGAAAGAGTAAGAAGTCACTTAATCCTTATAACTTTATTTTCTTTCTTTCTTCCTCCCTCCCTTCCTCCCTCCCTTTTTGTTCTCTCTCTCTCTTTCTCCTTCCTTCCTTCCTTCCTTCCTTCCTTCCTTCCTTTTTTGCTTTCCTTCTTCCTAGAGCTTTATTTATTTCTTTGAGAGAGAGAGAGTACATAAGTGGAGGGAAGTGGCAGAGGGAGAGAGACTCGCTAGCAGACTTCCTGCCCAGCAGGAAGCCCAATGTGGGACTTGACCCCACAATTCTGAGATCATGACCTGAGCTGAAATCAAAAGTCCAATGCTTAACCAACTGAGCCATCCAGGTGTCCCTCACTTTATTTTCTTAAATTCATATGTCCCTGTAAGAAATCATGAGGCATTAAAGAAAAAGTTTTGAGATTTGCTCATACTTGTTTGGTGAAAAAAACATGTATTGACAGAGAAATAGCTAGGCTCTGGGAATCCAGATTGACTAAGATAACATCCCTGCCTTTAAGGAGCTCATGGCTTAGTTGATGAATTTGAGGGTAAATAAGAAACTATAATGGAGTGAATGCGTAGTAAGAGAAGTATGGCTACATCCCATGGAGACTCAAAGTGGTGTGTCCTATGATGGCTGCAAATAGGAATTATCTAAGGGTTTACTAGAGACATGGTGTCTTGGGCTCCATCCCTGAAATTTCTGAAATACCACCTTGGGGGTTACGTATCTGCATTTGCAGCAGTCTTTATGGGTGAATCCTGGAATAGAAGACACGATGGTTATCTTTGCCTGGCTGGGTCCAAGAAGGCTGCATGGTGGAGGTGCCTATCCTGGATTCTCACCGATGTTGAGGGGCTTGTCTGCTCTTTCACATGAGCAGCACAACTGTGCTTGGAGAATAGCTTCCCTGGTGCTGCTGTCAAAGACACAATTCAGAGCCTGACAGTTGTTCCATGGATCCCAAAGTATGTGACAAGTTTTTTTTTTAAACTTTGAGTGTAGTGGTCTCAATCTGGTTATGTATTATGTAATACATGGGGGGGGGCGCATCCCTCTTTCAGATTGAACTGGTCTGCAATGAGGCCAAACAAGTGATAATAAATGTGCAGCTAAGGAATTGTCATTTAGACAGTCCTACAGTGTCCCTAGGAGGACTCTAAGTACTGGCTCAGCATCGAGATGTGTCTGCTCCTGTGAGGGTCAGGCTTGTGCCTCACAGATGCCAAAAGAGACCAGGCGCCTTGCCTGAAGGTATGTCAAGAGGGTGATCAAAGCTATGATATATTTCATAGATTTGCAATTAACAAATTAATGCTTTTGGTGCAATATAGGCAACACAGGTGTGTTGCACACCAGGTAACTAACTGCACATAACAAATATTTCATTCTTAGGGCCAAAAGTTTAGGCAGTACTGGGTGCAACATTAAGAGTGTGACTGCTGTCATTTGTCAACCCTGGCATGCTAGTTCTGTGATGGCGTACAGTCTCATGGAGAGATAAGGTCGATCACCTTCATTTGAGATTCTTCATTGACTGTGAGGCCCGGGCAAATGGCCCTCTGAGGTCTCCACTTAGGTTGACCATTTTTCCAATTTAGTTTTGGAGATAAACTCCAGATTTAAATTCCACACTATTTCTGAGTGTGGGACCCTGGGATCTCTATTTTCTTAAAGCTCCTTGGTGACTTAATACAGCTGGCCCACCCCAGTGTTTTAGAATCACTGAAATTTATTATCTTTAGCACTTTGTCTTCCAAAGTTGTACCGATAAAAAATTCTGTCTACCTGAATAAACTGGCAATATCATGATCTTCATTACCTTCCTGCAGGAGGAAGGGAGTAACTCTCTCTTCCTTGACTGCCCTTTGCATTTTACTTTTCTGTGAGTGGATACATTTTCTATAATAATCATTTATCATAATCAAGTAAACAGTACCATAAAGTGCTTGTGGTGACTTTTTTTTCCCTCCATCCTTTTACTCATTCATTTGAGTAGTAACAACCTCCACCATTGCCTATGATCTTAGTGAAACTGTCAGTCGAGATGCCCTGCCTATGATCCAAGCTCAGATAGTCTCTCTTAAGGCTTTGGACCTTGAGCTGAGCAGTGCAAGGACAGAAAAATAGTAAATAAATAAATAAATGAATGAATAAATAAATAAGGCTGGGACCAATTCATTCTGAGTAGCTTCCAGATGAGAGAAATGTCTAGATACCCTGATCTCCCCATTTCCTGTCCTTTGTCAGCCAGACTTTCCATTTGCTGAGCTACCCATGGAAGAAACAATGTTACAAGCAGTCTGTGTCACCTGGACCGGTAGTAGGTTATGGCCAGGTCAGGGAGAATGTGAAATATTATATGATTAACCTCGGCTGTTAGATGTGTAAGTCACATTCTTTGAGTCACATTCTTTAGAAAATGGCCAACCTAAACTGTTATCCACTGGAGACCCAATGATAGCAAATGAGTGGGAATTGGCGGATAACTAAGTGAAAGGGATGAGGGATTATAATCAAAATAAATTTGGGGATTCAGCCACAAAGATTACAAAATACCCATCTTAATGTAACGGTAAAATGTACTAAAAAAACTATACCATTTAGAAGCCCTTTCTTTACAAATCACAGGACAAATGAGTGGTACCAAGTTATATGCCTTTCTACTAATCAAAACAGATCACTGAGTTATAACTTAAAAAATATAAGGAGAAACGGTCATGGATACACATCTGAATAAATTTACTGATTATTAATAGATCTGTAATATGGCTTCTTGTACATTGTTTGCTTCCTTCATTTACCTGACCTACAGCCGTTGCATTAAAAATACATACACATACCTTTAAAAATTTATATTTACTATTTATAATATGTCTGAAACACAATAGTCCAAGTCATTCACAAAAATGTTACCAAGGCATTCTGAGTATATATAATTTTACCATCTGGGGAACAATGGGAACAGCCAGCTGTCAGCATGGAACTAAACTGAATTGCCACATATAATCATGGAACAAACATTTTACTTTGAACTGAGGGGAACTTCACATCATTTAGATGGGGAGAGCAAAAATGAATTCAGAGTATGATTTGAATTGGTCAAATACTTGTCATATAAATAACGAAATGATCTTCAGTGATACAAAACTGAATCTGATGAATTTACAGAAGGAAACAAATCCCAGTGGTGAAGGAATGAATATGGTATAACGGCTGCCATTTGTGGAACAGTTGTGTTAAGGATTGCACTGAGCCCCATTAATTTTACAATAATCTTTTGAGTGAGTTACTAGTCCCATTTAACTCTTCAGAACAGACTTAAAAGATGACAGTTACTGAGACAACATTGTCCAATGATGATGTAAGAATGCACACATCTAAAAACAAATGTACATATTTTAGCAAGACTTTCAAAGCCAGAAAACAGGTAGATGTGTTACAGAAGTAGAAGTAGAAGCTTTGTTAAACAGCATCAACTAGTTTGGTCAGCTACTAAGGAAGGACAGAGTTCTTCATTATCTCTAAACTGGGGTATGAGTGCTCTACTGATTGCTATCTGAGGTCAACTAGGGTATGCGTGTATGTGTAATTTTCTTTTCCCTATAAATACCATGTTACATAAGCATGTCCTAAAGATGAAAAGATAACGTAATTCAGCTTTAGCAAGAGAAACCTTTTCTCAACTTAGGGAGCATGGGGTCAATTTCTTTCCCGGCTCTGAACTTACCACTCTTTCTTGAATGTATTCTCTTGGTATTAATTCTTGAGGACCCCTGAGTGTATAAGGACCCTTAGCAAAGATATTGCCTTGCTGATGTGGAGTAATCATTTTCGAAATGATGCCTGGGCCGGTTTTTAAGACAGTAGGGTCAATTGTACCTCTGGAAAACTTACAAATTGGAAAGAGTCCAGATCTGCAGGAAAATACGTGCACCAAATGCATCCCTGTGTGCGCATGTTCAGGGTATGGGGGTGATGGAATTACTGCACATTCTCTTCACCCAGTCAGCACTCAACTACAGAAACCTGTTTTCTGATCAGTAAAATAAACCAAGTGCATTTCCACAGCAAAGTAGCTCCCAAACTTCACTATGAGAATAGCCAGCATTTCTTCAACGGCTTCCCATACACCAAGACCATGATAAATATCTCCTCTCCCCACTGCACTGCCAAATAGTTATCATTTCCCTCTTTCACTGATGAGGCAACAGACCTAGTCAGGTTGGATTGTTTGACTGTGAACACACCTAGTGAGAGGCAAACCACACTTTAAACCTTAGCAGTCTTCACCAAGAGCTCACATTCTTACTCATTAAGCTAAAATGTAATATACTAAGGTTGAAGCCTAGGAATGGAAGTAATTACAACCCCCCAGGTGATTCTGAGGCACCCAGCTCAATATGGGTCCCCAAATACACTGGTAAGTCTTTAATGTGAATATAAATCATCCAGGGATCTTGTTAAAAAGCAGATACCTGTGCAGTAGGTCTGCATTTGAGCCTGAGTGTCTGCCTATCTAACAAGAACCAGGTGACGACAGTGTTACTGGTCCTGAGACCACATTTTGAGTAGCAAGTCGCGAGAGCATAACACTCAGCTATACAATGCTTTAAATTGTCCTCTAATAAAATCATGAGTTCTTGTGTTCCCAGATAAATATAAACACCTTAGTTATAAGCATCTTGAAGAATGCCTCCAACCCATAGCAATGTTAGATCTGTAGAAATGAAGTCATGCAATGAATACTTATGGAATGATTCTTGAGAGAAATGTTCTCATTTAAAACAACACGAGATGGACTGAATCAAAGGCGTTTGTTCTCAGAGTGCAGGTACTCTGATTTACTTCTACGGGGAAGAGGTTATGGCTTCTGTCCCCATATCTGGTCACCTGACAGGTTATAACCGACAAGAGTCAAACTTCACAGGAGTTCTGGGGAAACGGGCTCTACGGTATTACCCACAAAGTCATTAGATCACAGAGTAAAAGGCAAAGGGCATGTGTTCTTCAGGATTTACAAAAAAATGTAACTAACTTGATTTAAACCAACTCTCTGGCATCGAAGTTGCACATATTTGGTGTTCAAAATGATTCCTATTTGTTATTATAAGGTCCATACACAATTATGTTTCCTGCACACTCAAATTGCATGAGGGGGAAGACCTCTGCCTGAATTCTTGACTTGCACTCTTCGTTCTCCTATCTGATCCACAACTATGTGGAGCTGTCATCACAGAAAACTAATTGCCCTGGTCACTCCCCAAAGAGCTCGCTCATGATTTTATCAACCTGCATTTGACCAAAGATCAGTCTTTTGATCTTGGAAAGAAAAATATGTCCAACTCAGTCAGCCGGCTTTTAAAATAACCCAGGATATTGTCATCATGCCTTTTTTTAAAAAAAAAATTTAATTAACCACTTCAAACCCAAAGTGCCCTCCATTCCTCTCATTAACTCGCCCAATGCCAAACACACTAGTTCATAGACTAGAGAGTTAACCTATTTCAAAAAAATAATACAGACATATATGTATATGTTATAGAATTGCTGATACATTTGGGACTCAAAAACTTTTCTTTTTGGGAAGACATGAACAGCCAAGGCATTTTTCAAGTGGAACTCAATGTTCAATAGGTAACTGCCTGTAATAAATATCTTGCTCTCTAGAGAAATGAGTTTTAAACTATAGAGGGCTTAAGTGGTTCCAGGTAAGTCCTATTTAGAAATGCAGCTTTTCAGGTTCTGTGCCCAGCAATTCTGACTCAGGAAACGAGGAATCAGGCTCAAGAATCTGCATTTTCATAAACCTCCCAGGTGGTCTTGGTCTAGAATCTCAGAGTTTAGAAGAGGAGCCAGTCATGTAAACAAATAATTTCAATGCAGCGTGACAAATTCAAGGACAGGAGTGTATACCATTCACAAAGCCAGAGGTGAAGAAGGGCAGAGCGAGACTTTTATTTAGTCCAGAGCAGCGAAGGCTGTTAGGGATGGTTTCCTCAAAGAGCGTGTTTGACTTGAGACTTGAGAGAGGAGTAGAAGTTCAGCAGATGCTAATGGATGGGATATAGGCAAACAAACACATCTTCTGAGGAATGACCATTGAAGATAAAGTTAGGGAGCAATGGGAGAAGGGAGAGGTAGTTCGCACATAACATTATGTAGGTTATATGCTATTAAACCTCGGGGGCACCAATCCCATTATAGTCATAACAATTTTATTGCAAAATTGCAATAATAATAATTATTGCAACAATAATTGCAATAATTTCTTTCATACAGCAACAATATTTCTTCAAGAAAGAGTGTCTGTTTCTAATTTGTGCAAAGAACACTGGGCTAGTTGTGGGGTTAGAGGAAACGAAATGCAAGATCCAAATTCCTTCTTCCTGACTTGTCAGTCCCCTAGATGTACATATTCCTTGATAAAGAAACGGGAAATCCTGGAGGGAAGTCTACAGTTACACCCCACTGTGTGGACCCCATGTCAAAGGTTGCTTTGATACACTTGGTCAAAATATAAAGTGATCTTTGGTCTGGGGAAAAGGATCAAATAAATGGAGAAGGGGGGAAAGATCACCACACATCATATTTACTGTGCTTTTTTTTTTTTTTCCCAAATGTTGGTGCCAAGACATTAATCACATAATCATTACCCAGAATTCCTCACATAGGATGCCAAGGAGCTGTAGCCATAGATCTACTGTGGGTCTCACCCTTTCATACTCAAGACACCATCTATGAGGAGTGCACCTTTCATTTCCCCTGAGGGCCCTTAGGATGCCCTGTCTCTGGCCCTTGTTTGTGTCTTTACCAGCCCTCCCCTCTGGGAGTGGGAGTGGCAGTCTTCATATTCACTCCAAATATTTCAGTCCTAGAGAGGGGTTTTCAGTTTGGAAGGGACTATCAACTATCAGGTCTAGTTGATCTGCCTACATGAGCACTTTTTTCCAAGTAGGACATACTTTCCTTTTCCTTTCCCTGAAAGATTTTATTAGTTTATTTGACAGAAGGAGAGAGCACAAGAAGGGGGAATGGCAGAGGGAGAGGGAGAAGCAGGCTCCCTGCTGAACACAGAGCCCAACGCAGGGCTCAATTCCAAGACCCTGAGATCACAACCTGAGCCAAAGATAGATGCTCAACCCACTTAGCCACCCGGGTGCCCCAACATATTTCCCATCTAAGGAAAGGGGAAGAAACCATAGGGTCAGTGTTGGTGATTTACTGTAACCAAAGTTGTTATTTTATTATCACAGCTATTAAAAACAACATTTTCTCATCACTTTCCATGTGCCTGTCAATTGTCCTAAATTTTTATATTCATCGCTTTCATTTACTCCTCACAAGAATTTCATGTCTATCTATTTTTAAACTCCATTTAGATAGGAGCACACCAGGGTTCAAGGAGGGTAAGTAACCTATCCTGAATCACATGGTTAATAAATAAGAGCCAGGATACAAACTCAGCGTTGTCCACCTCCAAAGGCCACAGTGTTAATAAGTACATAATACTGTCTCCATCACTTCTGCTTCAGATAATGAGCTTTATCATCATAGTACTTAACCTCTTGTGAGCTAAGCTCTTTCTAGGTCTTAGCTCATTTAAACTTCAGAGCCACCTTCTGCACTGAGTTCCAACACCTACAGTTCAGAGATGAGAGAAGTGAGGCAGAGAGAAATTAAACGAGGTGCCCAAGATTCTCCAGTTATTAAGTGTCTGGACATGGGATCCAAATCATTCAAAATAGTTGTTGAGATATTGTTTGAAACTGCCCCTGATCCTGTATTATGTGCTTAGACAGCAGTCTTAATTCAGCCAAATCCAACATTTTTGAGGTGCTTTATTTAACAAACATCTAGGAAAACCCACTGAGTAATCCAAGTTTGTGTTTCAGTTCACAGGGAGAACGCAGTAGAAACCTAGAAGTTCTCTGTCTAAGATCTTTGTCTTTAAGTGTAATCATTGAAAACTAACCAGAATTTTACAGTGAATGCTCAAAACCTGTCTGCCTAGCGTGTCTTGTTGGCATTAATTTCTTCATCCAATTGTTCCGTGATAGACATATGTTTACTGACAGCCTGATGTTTCTGGGACTGGGGAATCAGAGTGGATTAAGACATGATCCACACTTCAAAAAGCCGAGTCTGGTGGAGGAGACTCAGAAGGAAGCCAGTGATTATAGTACAGAGTGTGAAGGTCTACAATAGATGAGGAACTCCACAAAGTCAGGATCTCTGCTTTATTCTGCTTTATCTCCTCCCAGCACCCAGCCCACTGCCTGGCAGAGAACAGGAACATGAATTCTTACTAATGCTGTGCCCAGGAGTAGACAAGAGAGGTGGTGCTAAGGCCATGCGTGTGGAGGAGGGGCCACATCAGGCAGGGGCAGGGCAGAAAGGAAAGGGAAGGCTTCTGGATCCTTGAAGCTGGTGTTTGAGATGGGTATTGAAAACTGAAGAATTAGCAGAAGTGGGGCAGGCAAGGGGCGGGGTTGGAGACGCGGGGATCGGGTGAGCAGGGAACGGACAAGAGCACAGGGGGAGAGGTGATGCTGGCCGTGGGTCTGTGAGGGGCTTTCTAGATTTGGTCGGGAGACGCACAGAAGCGTGAGCCAGTGCACATCATGAGGGAGAATCAGGAAGTCTAGAGCACAGAAGGGAGGCGTCAATGAGAGACGGACCTCAACCCATCAATAGGAAGAGCCAGATCATGTTTCTCAAGCTAAGGCTTTTTCAGCCTGACTCTGAAAACCATGGCAGAGCCACTGACAGGTTTTAAGAGGGAGATGTCCTGATCAATTTCAGTTGATTATAACATCTGAAGCTTTCTCTCCTTGCCCTCCACAGGGATGGCTTTGCTAGATGACGCTATAGACAGCTGTGGCAAGACTTAATGAGTCGTCGTCATCCTACCTCCTGTTCAGGTCTTGGTCTGCCTCTGAGGTTCTTCCTGAGGTTCCCTTGGTCCTCCTGAGAGTAACCAGGGAAGTTGCAAGCCCCTTTTTGTGCTCCGAAGGGCATTCCATCTATCAGATCCTCTCTCATTCCACACTGATAAAAGCTACCGGGAGACAAGACAAGCACATGCTCTTTGAAATGAAAATCCCCCGGAATCTGAGCAGACAGAAGAGAGAGGCAGAGTAATTGGGATGGAAAGTCCCCAGACCTAGATGGAAGTGGACCAGCGAGCAGAGACAAATCTAAACAAATTAGACTCACAGCGCAGGTCAACGTCTTTCAAGCATGGCATCAACCCTCAATCCCAGGTGACAGGTTTTCACATGTTTGAGGAAGATATGTTGTAACTTTCTGAAGCTAGTAAAATGACAGGTTTTTATTTCCAGCATGTTGAATCCGCAAGCCCTTTTTCATTGTGTGCCGCACCCCCCCATACCTTCTCCCATACTTTATTCTATTTTCTGCCTTATTTGCTATTTTCTGATTATAAAAGCAATTTGCACTCAGTGTGCAAATTCCAACAGTAGGGAAAAAGAACTAAGTAAAAATCATTCTTCACACCCTGACCTTCCCAACCAGAGTAAATAAGGCATCAGCTTTTAGAACAATTCTTCCCCAGCCTTTGTCCTCATATGCACAGAATGTTATTGTTTTGTGGTTTTATTGTTATTGTTGTCTTTTAAAAGAATATTAGCTGTATAATTTGTCTTTTTCTACTTAATTTACTGTGAATATGTATTTACATCCTGATTTCTAAGGCCTGCTGAACGTTCCATTTTCTGGATACACCATAATTTTATCAATCTCTTCTTCATACATACTTGGATTACTCATAACAAAAAAAGCTTATGGAGAGAGAAGGCTATGATAAGCATCCCTATAGCTCAATCTTCTTATGTTTCTATGCTTATTTACTTAAAATAAAATTCAAGAAATGGAATTGCAGAGCCGAATCGTAAGCACATTTAAAACTTGGGCTTTGCATTGCTGAATTGCCCTCCAGGAATGTGGTATCTCTCTACTGTCTCACCAAAAAAGGTATCTGTTTTCCTCCGTTTTTAACAACTTTATATATTAGGTAAAAATTAGCATCTCATTGTTATTTTAATTCTTTCATTATTGGTAAGCTTGAATACCTTTTCATATAACTATTAGACATTTACTCTTTTTATGAACTGCATTTTCATGTCCTTTGCTCATATTTCTGTTTGGTGACTTTTTAAAATATATATTAGGAATATTAAGAGTATTGAAATATTAAAGAGTAGTTTTATATATTAAGAATATATATTGGGGCGCCTGGGTGGCTCAGTGGGTTAAGCCTCTGCCTTCGGCTCAGTTTGTGATCCCAGGGTCCTGGGATCGAGCCCCGCATTGGGCTCTGTGCTCTTTGGGGAGCCTGCTTCCCACTCTCTGCCTGCCTCTCTGCCTACTTGTGATCTATCTCTCTGTGTCAAATAAATAAATAAAACCTTTAAAAAAAAGAATATATATTAAGAGTATGTTAAAAACCCATTTTGTAGACAGAAAATTACAATCTGGTCTAGTCACCTACAGACAACTTCCAACCTAAATTCTGTCTCATATCAGTACAAGATGGTTAAGCCATGATTAAGCCTTAATAATCCACAGTCAAAAAGACCTTAGTGCCCCCATGGAAGAGCTCTTTTCAAAAGAAATGAATCACAACCAAAGGGATTTTCTATGGTGGGCCAGCTAGTATAATAACCTGCGGTCTGTGACCCACTTTTGCTTTGGCAATTTCTGGTCCTTGCCTGTGTGTGTCCCTAGAGAACGGAGTGAATCATGGAGCGACCAGCTAAGGTGATTTAGAGAGAAGTCTGGCAAAAGCTGATTTTGCTAGTTTGGGATTCATCTGCTGAGATACTCAGCTGTAAGCTTCAGGGAGAAAGAAAAGGCCCAATAACCCCACCTGACATCTCCCATTCCAGGTCTCTGTTTACCTGGTCTACTTATCTGGCATGTTAGGGGCTCTTCCTTACACGCATGTGTGTGTTCCAAGACCTAGAATCACTTGAGATGTGAAGAGCATTATGAGTGTCCTCTGTTGGGTCAGTCCAGGGTTTTGCTCAGGCCAACCCACCCTCATCCCCTCGCCTTCACTTGGCTTCCAATACTTCCGTTTTTCATTTTTCAGGAAGAGGGAGAAGGATCTGGCAAAGCTTATGTGTGTGTGTACACGTGCATATGCATGCATACCAAAAGCAGGTAAGAAGGTTTAAGGATAATTAAGCTTAAAGCTAAAAGTCTTGGAAGTCAATGCCAACTGAAGCCCCAATCAGAGATACCATTTCAGAAATATAAGCATAAGCTTACTTGATTCTGATCACCCTTATTTCACAGATGGTCAGGAACTTGCTGGAAGCCACAAAACAAAATGGTGGCAGAGGTGACGGTCAGGAACTTGCTGGAAGCCACAAAACAAAATGGTGGCAGAGGTGATGCTAGAACTCACATCTCTGTGACGCCAGACCCGTTTCTGTAAGGTGATAATCCCTCATGAATCACCACGCCCACTCCCCCGATGTTGCATAGTTGAGTGAACCATAGTCCTATGGGCTAAGCCTCTGGCCTAAGGCACTGAACCTTCCTTAGCAGAGCTGAGGGGAGAGCGCAGGTCAAATAATTTTAGCAAACTGTACATATTCTGGTTCCCTCTTGGAAATTCATAGGAAATATTAGCACATTAAGGGTTCTGACACATCCTATTAAAATGTGTTGAAATTTGTTTGACGCGTTGCTTCTCAGATTTATTTGATCTCAAGGCTTTCTTTGAAAAAGCAGCAGCCCACAAGGGCCCACTCTGGACAGGCCTCTGGTTTGAATTCCAATCTCCTGTACTCTGAAGGGAGTTGGCCGAGGATCCTCTTTTGGGAACTGTGGCTAGGCAACCGTGAGCTAGCTGGGCCACTGTGAGCAAGTCACTCTTCCCTTGGCCTCAGTTTTCCCAGCTGTAAAATGAAGGAGTTGTATCAGATTGTCCACAATTGCCTGTCCGGTTCAAGTCTACCACTGGTGGGGCCACAACCCAAAATATCATGATAAACTACATTTTTATCTCCTTAATCTCATTCAGTCACCCAGAGACAAAATAACAATCATCTTTTCCAAGCTGTATAAATCTTAAACATATAAGTATTAATTCACCCTATCTGCTAGTGAAATATTCTCTTGAGCTACATTATCACTTACTATTTTCCACCTTTAAAGCTGTCTTTGATCAGCCAGCTCCAGCATAACGGGAAAGCCCCTGGAACCTCCAGCATGCTTCTAGTGAACCGCTGTGAGACCTCAAGTAGGAACTTTACCTCTCTGACTGAGATACGTCCTCCATAATGACAGTTTGCCCTTGATTCTTTTAGAACATCTTATGAGGACTGTCAGTCACAGTTTAAAAAAAAAAAAAAAAGGTTCTGTCCTCTGGCTGTTATTACCTAAGTCTTGAGAAGTATTTCTGCTCTCACTTTCTTTCCTTCAGCCCCGCGCCCCATCATTCCTAGAGCTTGGTTAAGTACTCCATTTGATAGTATTAATCCTTGTGTTACATGGGTGAGAATATGATACCTTAACATGGGAGACAATTTGTTCTATTTCAGTGCACTTATCTCAGGAAATATTCTTCTTCTTTAAATCCAGAGGAACACAGTGATGGTACTAGCTGGATTTTGACATCAGACAAATCTAGATTTGAACTCCATATTGCCACGTACCAGCCGTGCATCCCTAGGCAGGCTGCTACCTTCTGATCCTCAGGTTCTTCATCTATAAAGTGGAAGTCCTATGAGTCACTGCCAAGCGAGTGCAACAAGGCAATGTAATAATTTCTGTAAAGCTCTCTCTACATTACCTTGGCATTGTATGCTCCATCACAGCAGTTAAAAACATTGTTTATTTCAGACATACAATGAAAGGAGAGCCGGAAGGAAAACTGTCCCTGGGCAAAGACCAGCAATCCTGTACAGGCTTCGGAAAGGATAACTGTAATTAGTGCTCCCAGCAAATGTTCATTAGGGGGCCTGCAATATTCATGCTGGCCGGAGGCCCTCTTTAATTAACGCTTTCATTGTTCATTATTGAACACTGCCACCTGGTGGATGGATAGGCCACATGCAGGCAGGGAAATGGTTGAGGTTCCATCCCTGTTCCCTGGCCAGGCAAGGAAGAGGTCCTGGGGTCCACCTTGCACACACTGCTTTCAGCATTTTGATTTGGAGCTAGGTCCATGGAGAGATCTGTGGATGGACTCCCCTCCATCTTCATGCAGTTGTCAGAGTGACACAACGTGAAAGCTGTGTTTCTCATTGACCACATGATCTGAGCCGAAGAGCAGCTTTCTCTGACAGTGTGATCTGAAGGAGAGCCCTCCTCCGTTACCCTGACCCAATCACCTTTTTGCTTTCTTTTTTTTTTTTTTTTTTACCTTTTTGCTTTCTACATAAAGCATATCATTGCCTAAAAATATACAGGTTCTTTTTCTGTCTCTCACCCCTTTCTCTCCCTGACTGGAATGGAAGGAACCCTCCTGAGCACAAGGTCAGATAAGCTGTAAGCTATATTTATTCCTCGCAACAAACACAGGACTGGCACACAGTAGGTGCTCAAGAATGTTGTTGCCTATAGAATTAAAAATAGCAATAATACAACATTAATGTTCATGGATTCTTCTTTACTTGCCAGACATACAGCTAAACTCTGTATATAAATCATTTCATTTACTCTTTACTATCACCACGTTGGTGTGGGGGGTAATGTCACCACTCATGGAGCATCAGAAATTTCTAAGACCTAGATGTGATCTCTTCAGTTCAACAGTCTCAGCACCTCTTCGGCCAGCAGCATAATGCCATGTGTTATTTAAGCCTTTCTAGGCTGTGTTATATAGTCTGACCCATTTTACAGATTCAGAAGGTGACTCATTGGAATGAAATTTTCCCCCCTCCCCAGAGTTATTCGGCTCCTATTTAAAACCCAAGTCTTGTCTAAATTCTAAAAGTCCTGCTCTTTTGACTAAACACAATGCCTTCTATGGGATACACAAATAAAAAGGCCTTCCTTAATTGTGTCCTGGAAACCCAAGCCTGAGTTTTGGCCAAGCATCTGAAACAAGCCTTCCCCCAAACCGCATCTCAAGCTGGACTTTCCTGTAGCCGGGTCTTTATTGGCCCACAGACATCTTCTGCATCTTCACTTCAAAGAAAATGGCTAGCTAAGATTCACTGAGATTTTAGTATATCCCAGCCAAGGTTCAATGATCTCATTAAATTCTTACAACAGCCCTGCAAAATTGGAAACACACAAACACACACACACACACACACACATAATATATAAAATGCTATTATTCCCATTTTATAAATGAGGAAAGTGAGGCACAGAGAGGTTAAGTATTCTCCTCATGGTTATCGAGCTGTAACCCAACCCCTGACCTGAACCCAGACAGTCTGCCTCTGGGATACACTCCTCAGTAGAAGCAGACTCTCTAGGGACCTCATCCTGGTGCAGTCCTGATGCTCTAGAAAACCTCAGGGCACCTGAGCATTTCATGCAGTTTCAGCTCAGAAACTGTGCAGAAGGTGAAACAAGACAGGACCACCAGCACACCCTCCGGCTCCCTCACCTTCCTGCTTGCAGACCTGGCCCACGGTTACTCTTCAATTAGTTTCCGTCTGGAGGAACAGCAATTCCCTAGGGGTTCACAGGCCAAAAAGAGAGACCAACTCAGCCAAAAATCCAAAAATATCTTCACTGCAGTAAGCAAACTAGTGATAGAGAGAAGGGAAATTTCCCCTTCAAGTCTTGGACATTTCTCAACGACAGCCCACTCAGCTTATGTAAGCGGCCTTCGCCACTGAGGAATGCAACCAAGGCCCCAGGAATCTAGGCCAATCCTGCCTGGTACGTGTTCATGGAAAGTTATTTAGGGCCTACCCACTGGCCCTGTGGGAAACTTGACCCCTGGGGCTCACTGAATGGTCTGTCCTGGCTCAGGGGACATAAGCAAAGAGGTTCCAGGGAATACCCCAAGGGTGGCCAAGTCAATACCTTAATGTTACTTCAAACAGCTACCCTCCTTTGACACGAGAGAAGAGGAGGGGAGGGAGGGGAGCAGACCCAGAACATAGAAACCCTGTTCAAGATCGCTCTGAGGTGAGCAGGGATGGCAGCGGGAATCCATGAAGGCCCCCATCCCCCATTAAACATCTCTCAGGAAGATTGTTCTGCCTGCAGGAAGGGAAAGAGGTGGCACACGGGTCACCCCAGAGGATGGAGCCACAATCTACGACAGAGATAAAGGTGCCTGCATGGTGGAATGGCCATGAGTTTGGAGAAGAACACCTGGAATCGAGAGTCCTTTAGGAGGTTGTAGATGCAAGACAAAGTGACTGTGTGCGTGTGTGTGTGCGTGTGCATGTGCGCGTGTGTGTGTGTCCTGCAAGGTGGGGGCTGTGCTGAAGAAAACTAAGTCAAAGAATGATCCCGAAGTTTCTAACAAAAGCAACACCAGAGAGAGTAGAAGAAGCAGCCAGTGAAGGAAGAACAGGTAATTGGCTTGAAGCATGGTGAGTTTCGCTTTAGACGGGTTCACCTTCTGGGATATCCAAGTGACCGTATCCAGGGGGCAGTGGACTGCATAGGCCTGAAGCTCAGGACAGAGATCTGGGGCTGGGAAATAAACTTGTGAGTCATTGGCAAAAAGATGATACACAAAGCTGTGCGTGTGAATGAGACCGTCCAGGAGCGAGTCAGAATAACTGGAATTAATAGGCCACCTAACCAGCCAGCACTGCCTCTCCACTGTCCACTGTCCTTGATGTCCACATGTCCTTGATGTCTTTCTGCCATTACAGCCACCTTACCGTGCAGGTATTATTGTGACATACTCCCCCCCCTTTTGTAGATTGAGGACACTTATACGGTAGCAGGCAGAGCCCAGAGCCAAAGCTGGTCCATCCAGCACCAAAACCTACACATTCGGAACTGTAATCCTGGGCTTCTTCTGTATCAAAATATCCAGACTAAGAAGAGAAGACTGGAAAAACAGAACCTGAGCAAATGAATATTTCAGTTGCAGGAGGAGGAACTTACAAAGGAAACTGTAAAGCACGGGGTGCAGGTGGGGGACGTGAGGCTCACCCTCGTTAAGGTCAAGTTCTGAAAAACCTCACCACAAACAACGTAAGTGATTTCCCTCTTAAAGCTAAGAGTCACACTGCATTTGCAAACAATCTTTTCTGATCATAAAAGCAATGCTTTATCCTTACAGAAAAACACAGATGATACACAGATATAAATAAAAATCACCACTATGAGACCACCTAGAAACAATTGCTACAACTATTTGGCACACCTTCCTCTAGACTTTTTTCCTACACATAAAACAAACAAACAAAACCCAAAACAAAACAACAACAAACAAACAAATGGTTCTTTCTTTTTTTCTTTCTTTTTTTTTTAATATTTTATTTATTTGACACAGAGAAAGAGATTATAAGTAGGCAGAGAGGCAGGCAGAGAGAGAGGAGGAAGCAGGCTCCCCGCCCAGCAGAATGCCCGATGCGGGGCTCAATCCCAGGACCCTGAGATCATGACCTGAGCTGAAGGCAGAGGATTAACCCACTGAGCCACCCAGGCGCCCCAAATGGTTATTTCTTTAAAACATTTTTTCAAAGTTTATTTTAAAAGCACATTTTATGGTTTCAAAAGTACACATTTAAAAATTATGCATTTATTGCTTTTAAAGATGCACATCTTAAAATCAGGATTTATCTTATAGCCAGTGGTGTTTTACAGATAAATAGAAGCTTTTTGTTCTTAGTTATACATGAAGGAATGCTATGTTTTATAATCTGTGACATCTTGGCTTTTGTGACATACGGGAGGTAATATAGTCATAGCTTTCAAAATTCAAACTACAGTAAAAGGTGTACAGAGAAAGATCTATCTCATTCCTTCCTACTAGTGCTCTTCCCTGGAGGCATATGAAAGTTTCTAATTGTCTGCCCTTCCAGATACATTTTAATGCACGTACAAGAAAACATTACATATGTCCTTCTCTCTTCAAATACATAATAATACACTATTTACTCCACACTAGGTATCTTGAACTTTTTATAACTTAGTAATATATGTTGAAAGTTTTTTCATGCCAATTACAAATTTTCAGTTGAAAAGATGTGTCACAATTTATGAAGACGTCTCCTACTAGAATACAAACTAGTGCAGCCACCCTGGAAAACAATACGGATGTTCCTTTAAAAATTAAAAATACAAGCAACTGACTGGCTGGCTTAGTGAGTTTGAGCCCTATGCTGGGCGTAGAGATTACTAACAAAAATAAAGAAACTTAAAAAAAAATTAAAAATAAAACTACCCTACAATCCAGTAATCACACTACTGTGATTTTTGTTATCTAACCAAAAATATATAAAAATACTAATCAAAGGGATATGAACACCCCTATGTTTATAGCAGCGATATTTATAATAGACAAACTATGGAAGGAGCCTGAGCATCCATTGAAAGAATGAATAAAGAAGATGTGATACACACACACACACACACACACACACACACACACGAATATTACTTAGTCATAAAAAAAAATGAAATCTTGCCATTAGCAGCAACACGGATGGAGCTAGAGAGTATTATGCTAAGGGAAATAAGCCAGTCAGAGAAAGACAAATACTATATGATTTCACTCATATGTGGGATTTAAAAACAAAGCAAATGAACAAAGCAGGAAGAGAGACAGACAAATCAAGAAACAGATTCTTAACTATAGAGAACAAACTGATGGTTACCAGAGGGGAGGTGTGTGGGGGGGTGGGTATAATAGGTGATGGGAATTAAGGAGGGCACCTGTTGGGATGAGCACTGGGTGGTGTATGGAAGTAATGAATCACTACATTATACATCTGAAATGAATATAACATTCTATGTTAACTGTACTGGAACTGAAAAATAAATAAAGAAAGAAAGAAAGAGGTCCCCTACTGGTAAACAGAGTTATTTCGAATCTTTTGCTAAAGCAATGCCATTATGAATAATCTCATGTATTTGTACACATACTGGTATATCGATCAGGGAAATCCCTAGAAATAAAACTACCGAGTCACAGGGTAACTTCAATTATTTTGACAGAAACTGCCAAACTGACCTTCATAAATGTTTCAGTTTACACTTCTTTTAAGAATACACGATATACTGTTTTCCTACACCATCTCCATACATAGAATGTTATCAGTCTTTTCATCTTTGCCAAACTAATTGGTAAAAACATATCTTTACCTTTTATTTCTGAATAATTTGATTTTACAGAAAATTTGCAAAGATAGCTAAGACTGTTGCTAGATACTCTCACCTGATTTCTTCTCACGGTGCTGACATTAACACAATGTAATCATGAAAATGATGAAACAACATTGGCTTATTGTTGTTAATGGAAATGCAGATTTTATGTGGATTTTCACAGTTTTCCTACTAATGTCCCAGGATCCCATCCAGGAAAGCATATTGCATTTCATTGCCGTGTCTCCTTACTCAGGTCTGTGACAGTTTCTCAGTCTTCCCTTGCTCCATGTGACTTTGACAGTTTTGAGGAACTTGTCAGTATTTTGTACAATATCCCTTACATGGGGTTTGTCTGAGATCACCTCTCATGACTAGACCGGGGATGGTGACCTTTTCACTTGGTTAAGTTACTTTCTAACCAATTACTCCAGTCTAACATGTCTCTTCTTCCCTTTTCCATAGCCCTTTCCTTGGATATGAATCACTAAGTCAAGTCCAAAATATCTTAGTGAAACCACAATTAGAATTTATCTTATGAATGAGAATAAACATCTTCTCCTGAGTTTAAGAACCACCTGTATTTTCGACAAACTCTGTCATCATTTGCTCATTTTTTCTGTTGAATTGTCATTTCTTTTATCAATTTCTATGAAAAATAAGCTGCTTTTCTGTAATGCTATTTAAACATTTTCACCATTTCTTCTATGCTTTTATTGTGGGTTTTTTTGTGTGTGACATAGATTTAAATGTTTTAATGTAATAAAACTGATCTTTTTTTTCTTTTATGATATAGGTTTCCTTTCACACTTTGAAATAAATATGCTGTTTCATGATAACTTTTGGAATGTTCCATGGTTTTCCTTTTTGAAAATAAATCTTTTTTGAAATTAAGAGTTTACCTGGAGTAAAAGTGGATAGGATCTGATTTTATTTCTTGTCAATATGGCAACACAGTTGTCCCAATAACAATTTATCAAACAGTCTCTTACCCACTATTTCATTGGAAGTGTAATAGACTATTTTTCAGGAAAAAAAATCATAGGAGCCTGAGCCCTGTGCATTTCAAATTCTCATGTTCTTTCCATAGAGACTGAGCAATAAAACCCCAAACATACAATTAAACAAAGACAAGGATTCCAGGGCTGAGAATTCCCCACATATGAAAGGAATGCTGTTGATTGTATGAGGTACCAGTGTTTGATACTGGAATGGTTCAAGGAGATCCACGGGCCACACTGATTAAAGGGGTAAGTGGAATAATTTACTTATATTTTAAAAACAACTTTGACAAGGTTCTACACAAAAACCAGATGAGAAAGACAAGTGCCTGTGTCCTTGGAGAGGACTTTCTCTCAGGGAGAGTCACTGCTTTTAGGAGAACAATGGGTATGGCTGTCTGAGTCAACCAGCTTTGAAAAGACGACAGAACAAGCGATCCTTGTTTCCTAGAGATCCATTCTGGGCCCGTCCTTAGTTAAATCTGCGTGAGTAATGTGGAGGACTAAGAGCAAAATGATGATTTTTTAAAAATATTTTATTTATTTGTTTGTTTGTTTATGAGAGAGGGGGGTGGTCCAGTGTTGGGGGGAGGGGGCAGAAAGAAGGCAGAGGGAAAGAATCCTTCGCAGAGGGAGCAGAGACCAACAGGGCTCCATCTTACCACCCTGAGATCACGACCTGAGCCAAAATCAAGAGTCAGTGCTTACCTGACCCAGCTACCCATGCTCCCCAAAATGCTTTTAAATTTTTGAGTGACAGTGATCTTTTTACAGATTGACTTTTTTTTCTTGCTTGAAGAGCCAAGCAAATGATGTCAAAAACAGTAAATGCTTATACATCTTTTAGAAATTTGGGCAGGAAAGTATTATAAGAACGTAAAGGTATATAAAGGCAATAAAACACTAAAAAAGAACAAAAAGGTCAAGTAGACAGAAAATGAAAGGTCCTACTCTGGAGTAGGTTTCGTTCATGCTCCTAATACCACACGCTAACACAGTCCTCAACTCAGTGTTTTATAAGGCTCGAAGCCCTTTACCAGAGGCCGACTTTCCTAATCCTCCCAACCAGCTACAGGGTTGGCGCCTTAGGCTGTCATTTTCACACATTGAAAAATGGAGGCCCACAGAGAATGAGTAACTAGTTAAATGTCACAGCTTGCCAGTGGCGGAGGCAGGTTTGCATCCGGCGGCCCAGCGCCAGAGTGCGCGGTCTGAATCACGGAACCCGACGCCTTCCTAGCCTGGCTCTGTGCAGATGGGCGTTCATTACCTTAGGATGCATTTCTTCGCCAGAAGAGCTGTGGGTCCGTCATAGTCATCTTTGTATTTTCAGGTTTGGCCTAAAACCGGGCATGAACTAGATGCTTAATAAATTCTGACTCCCTGAATGTTACCGTGGAGGTAGGATCAAAGTCTTATTCAGTGATTCTCAAGATTAAGGCAGGGAATTCAGTTTTTTTCTCCCAAGTCTTATAAGGATCCTAGAGTAGACAGCCTCTAAGAGGACCCCCAAAATGCCTACCTCATGGTATTCACATCCTTACATATTCTTCTCCCCTTTAACTGGGGATGGACTTAGTAACGGGCTCTCAGCAAATACAATACAGTAGAGTCCTGGGATGACAGGCCCGTGATTCGTTAGAAAAGACTGTGGCTTCCATTCCAAACACTCGCTCTGCCACTCTGTGGGGTCCCTGTCCTGTGGGGGAGGCCAGCTCCCGCACAGTGCAGCAGCCCTGGAGAGATGCCTGTGTGGGTTTACTTGGAAGCAGATCTGAGGCCTGCCAACCACCTTGTGAATAAACTTGGAAATGGATCGTGTAGTCCCCCTGGAGCCTTGAAGTGAAACAACTCTGGCGGGTAGTTTGACTGCAGCCTCACAAGACACGTTGAGCCAGAGACACTGGGGATACCCTTCTGCTGCCTCATCAACAGCACCCCACCTCCCCACCCCTGCAAAACAGAGGGATGAAGAAGGAAATGGAGTGGACAGAAGCGACATTTTAAAATGTTCTCAAATTTCTCTCCACACATGCTCCTGCATTAGATGTTCCTTCTCATTCTCTTTGCTCAGGCCAAAAAAATCTTTAGAGCCATCCTGGAGTTCCCTCATTCCTTCATATCCCATATCCAACCCATCAACAAATTCTATCAGATCCACCCTTATAAACCAGTCAGAATGTAACTACTACTTGCTTCTCTACTGCTACTGGAACCTGGCTCCCATGATCTTGTCCTTGGTTCCTGCAGTAGCCTCCTTCCTGATTTTCCTGCATTTACTCTTACTCTCTAGAGTCTCATGCTCATCACAAGACACAGAACAATCCTATTAAAACATCACTCTCCAACTCAAATCCATCCAGTGGTTTCCATTTCACTTAGAGGAAAACTCATGTCTTTAAGAAAGGCTTCATTTCCTACTTCTCCCCTTTCTGGTCACCTCACTCTGGTAATACTGCTCTGCTTGCTGTTCCTTAAATAGGCCACCTATGATCCTACCTCAGGGCCTTTGCACACTCTGTTTCTTCTAACTGAAACACTTTTATTCCAGGTAACTGCACCTTCTTAATGTTTTTGCTCATATGTGCTGCTGAGGTCTTCCCTGATTCCTCTATCTAAAATTATACCCCTTCTCAATACTTCCACCCACCTTGTCCTGATTTCTTTTTCTCCATTGCATTCACCACTTATAAAATTCCACGTAATTTTGTTATTTATTATGTCTATTTTTTTTTGTTTCCTTTCACTAGAATGTAAGCTTCAGGAAAACAGAAATTTCACCTATTTTATATTTCATCTATTTTGTTTATGGCTGTACCTTCACTGCTAAAAGTAAAGTACATAGCATGTGGTAAGCACTCAAACAATAGATCTCCAAAGAATCAATATATTAACCTAAATCTTCCCACTTCAATATGTGTGTGTGTGTGTATGTGTGTATGTGTGTTCATAAATATTCAATATTATATACAAGGCATATGTTGCTTTGTGTTCTTCAATACAGCTTTGTGCTTTTCTTGTCTTTCAGCCATCCACAAAATAGAATTTTATCCTTTCCATTTGAAAAACTGAGGTAGACTTGTATCTATTGTTATGGAGAGATGTCTACAGTATATTTTTACAAAAATAAAGAAATGCAGAACAGTATGTCATATGGTTTCATTACAATAGAGATAAAAATGTGCACATGTATCTATGTTTCCTCACCCCAACCCACCAACTCCCTTTCTGGAATTAAAGATATTCTGAAGATAGCATAAGAAGAGGATACCTTGGTAATAGAGACAATGAGGCAGAAATCCTTTGACTGCAAAGCAGGAGATGGTACAACAAAGAGAAGGTCAGTTTTGGCAGGAGAAATGGCCTAATGGTCTGATGAGTACTCTGACCTTTGCCTCCTTTACACCTTTGCCTCCTTTACACCCCTCCCTGATACAGTTTCATCCAGAAGGGAATCCTGATGATTGACAACCTACCCTAGAGACCAAGGTTAGAAACAGGGGTGAGGAAAAAAAAAAAGATGAGAGTGAGGAAGATTGAAGGGAAAGAATGGAGACTCCATGTCTGAGCTGAGACTGAGTTGAATTCAACTCCCTGTGGACTGAAGGGGGATCATATAGGAGAGACTTGTATATGAAACCAAAATACTATGTTGTTTTGTTATTGGTTCTCATTTTATGATACTATAGTCTCTATGATACTGATTATTGTCGTATTTTTTTTTGCATTTGATTTGAGGCTAATATATAGTCTCAATTTTGTAAAGTTTTATACATGCTTGATAGAAACGGCCTTCTCTAATTTGTAGACACAGTATTTCATACACATCCCTGTTACATGACTCTACCTAACTGTTCAAATATTCTGTATCCTTACTAGTTTTTGTTTTGTTAGACCCATCAATTTCTGGGAAGAGTGTATTTCTACATTTCTTTTCATATGGATACTCAAATTTAAGAAACAGGGAATCCTGAAAAGATTATCCTTCTCCCCTCTGCTTTCTTGGTTTGTCTCTTTTTCTCTCTTTTTTTCCCTTTGCTCATTTCATTTGTTTCTCAAATTCCACACATGTGTGAAATGGTATTTATCTTTCTCTGACTTATTTCACTTAGCGTAATACTCTGTAGTTTCATCCATTTCATACAAATGGCAAGACTTCATTCTTCTTTACGGCTGAATAACATTCCATTGTGTGTGTGTATTCATACCATATATTCTCTATCCATTCATCTGTTGATGGATACTTGAGCTGAGCTGTTTCCATAATTCGGCTATTATAAATAATCCTGCTATAAACATAGTGGAGCATGTATATCTTTGAGTTAGTATTTTTGTATTCTTTGGGTAAATACCAAGTAGTACAATTGCTGGATCACAGTGTAGTTCTACTTTTAATTTTTGAGACACCTCCATACTATTTTTCACAGTGGCTGCACTAGTTTCCATTCCCATCAACAATGCAAGAAGGTTCCGTTTTCTCCACACGCTTGCCAGCACCTGCTGTCTCTTGTATGGTTGATTTTTAGCCAGTCTAAAATAATAGTGCACCAGGTATGAGATGGTATCTCATTGTAGTTTTGATTTACATTTCCCTGATAGTAAGTGATGTTGAGCACCTTTTCATGTGTCTGTTGGCCATCTGGATATCGTCTTTGGAAAAACGTTTATTCATGTCCAGAAGTTTCTATTCTGTTCTTACACTTGAATGAGAGTTTAGCTGGAGAGAGTCCTCTACATTGATATTTATTTCATTTTTCTTTAGGATTTGAATCAATTATCTCAGTAATTGTGTTCTGGCCCTCAGTGCTGTTATTGAGAATTCAGCTCTCTGTCATTCTTTGGGAGGTGAGCATTATCTTTGTTTCTGGGAATTTTTTGCTTAACTAAACTCCTTTATGTTGACAGAAATATAATTCACAAGCAGTTGTAAGCAGTGAGAGAGAGCACTTGTGCCTTCAATCCCGTTTATTGTTAATTGTAACATCTTGCAAAACTATGGCATAATAGTGCAACCAGGATATTGGCGTTGATAGGATACAGGTACAGAACATTCTCATCACCCCCTCAGGATCCCTCATGTTGTCCTTTAGTTTTTTATTTTTATGTTTTCATGTTGCTCTTTTATAGCCATATCTACTACTTTCTCATTTAAACCCTATATTGGTCTGTGACAACCACAAATCTGATCTTCAATTCTACAATTTTGTTATTTCAAGAATGCTATAGAAATGGAATGGAGAGATTAAATATATGAATTGAGACAAAGAATATCCAAAATGGTGTCATTTTACCAGTGCAAGTGAACTATAGAGATCTTACCTGTCTTTATATTGCTTTACCCCTCTCTTTACCAGTTGTAAATGATTACCTTAAATGTTTCCTCTACATACATTGAGAAACACATCAGATAGTTATAATTTTTGCTTCAACCATTAAATATAATTAAATATATATAAATGTAATTTAGTTTTTAGAAAACTAAAAAGGAGATAGAACATCTAATGTAATTACCCACAGTTTTGCTTACTATCTTCTTTCTTCCTTTCTGATATTCTAAGTTTCATTCTTTCATCTTTTCCCTTTTATTTAGGTAACTTGCTTTAGCAATACCTTTAATGTTATTTTGCTAGTAGCAAATTCTCTCAGTTCTCCTTCATTTAAGAATGTCTTATTTTCTCCTTTATTTCAGAAGGGTATTTTCATTGGGTATTAGATTCTAGGTTGGCAGTTCTTTTCTTTCAGTTCTTGAAAAAGTGGACATTTTCCTTTTGGCCTCTGTGATTCCTGATGAGAAATTTGCTGCCATTCAAATTCACTTCAGCCTCATGCTTTTCAAGATTTTTTTTTTAAAGATTTTATTTATTTATTTGACAGACAGAGATCACAAGTAGGCAGAGAGGCAGGCAGAGAGGGAGGGAGAAGCAGGCTCCCCACTGAGCAGAGAGCCTGATGCAGGGCTCAATCCCAGGACCCTGGGACCATGACCTGAGCTGAAGGCAGAGGCTTTAACCCACTGAGCAACCCAGGTGTCCCATGACTTTTTTTTTTTTTTTGAGAGAGAGTGCAAGTAGGGGAAGAGAGTGCAAGAGAGACTGAGAGAGGGACAAGCAGACTTGGCTCTGAGCACAGAACCTGACGGGGCTCAATACCATGACCCTGAGATCATGACCCAAGCCAAAATCTAGAGTCAGACAATTGACCAACTATGCCTCCCAGGTTCCCCTACTTTTCAATATTTTTAATGAATCTTTACTCATCATGAATTTGATTACAATATGATTTGGTGTGTGTGGTTTTTTTTTTTTTTTGCATGTTTCCTGTTTGAGATTTGCTCATTTTTTTGAATTTATAGGTAGGCACGTGTGTTTTTACAAAAATACGAAGCAGGGGAGCACCTGGGTGGCTCAGTGGGTTAAAGTCTCTGCCTTTCACTCAGGTCATGATCTCAGATTCCTGGGATCGCCCCATATTGGGCTCTCTGCTTAGCAGGGAGCCTGCTTCCTCCTCTTTCTCTGTCTACCTACTTTACCTACCTACCTACCTACAGTGATCTGTCAAATAAATAAATAAAATCTTTTAAAAAAATACAAAGCGTTAATCCATTATTTGTTTGAGCACCTTTTCAATTCTGCCTTCTTTTTCCTCTACTTCCAGGACTTCCAATGACACCAATGTTAAATCTTTTGTTATATTTCCATGGGTTCCTATGGCTCTTTGCATTTTGTTTGTTTTTTAAAGGCTATTTTCTCTCTGTTCCGATTGTATAATTTTATATTCATCTTCTGGTTCACAGATACTTCTCTCTCTTTTCCCCATCTTCAGCTCACTCTTTGTTTTGTTTTGTTTTTCTTTAATTTTGGTTATTATATTCTTCTGTTCTAAAATTTCCATTTGGTTCTTTTTTACACCTTCTTTTTCTTTCCTGACACTTTCCATATTTCTGTTTGTTTCAACTCTGTTTATAATTGCTGTTGAATCATTTTTAAGATGGCTTCTTTAAAATCTTTGTCAGATAATTCTAACATTTATGTCATCTCAGTATGAACATCTGTTGTCTTTTCATGCAGTTTGAGGTCTTTCTTGTTCTTTATCTGATTTTCAGTTGAAATCTAGACAACTGAGTGGTTTGTTATAAGCCTCCTGGTCTTAATTAAACCTTCTGTTTTAGTTGACTCCTTTTAGGGCACTGCTCCAGAAAAGAAATGGGGGAGAGGTACAGGCTTATAACTTCTTTTGGGGATTCATGTTTCTCATTTGGCCTCCACTGACACCCGTGAGCAAAGACTCTTCATTACTATGGGGAAGGAGTGGCAGCGTGGAGAGGAGGTTCTGACTCCTTGGTAAGCCTCCACTGATACCTCTGTGAAAGGGGAGGAAGGGTTTTGTGTATTCTTCAATTTAATGACACTTGGTGTATGTTGGGGTGGAGTGTGGTGGCCTTTGATTCTGCTGAGTGGTGGTGAAGTCCTGACTCTACACTAGGCATCCTATGACATGCCCTTAGTAGTAAAGAGGAAGGGTGCTTCAACACTGCCAGCTGTGGGTGGAACCCTAGGCATCTCATGTGGTATCCTCTGTCCCTGCAGTGCAAAGAGCCTCATTAGCACCTGGCTGCATGAGTGTCCTGGGTTTCTACTTGACCTTCTATGATCTCACCTCAGTGGGGATACTGAGCTACTTCATCACAGACTCTTGATGGTAGAAGTCTAGGCTCCCCACGTGGCCTCCAATAGTATGTGCATTATGATAGAAAATATGTGACTCTGAGGTAAGACCAAGAACAGGTGTGGCAGCCCTGTCTCCAGTGAGTTCTAATTCTCTACTAAGTATCACACAGAGCATTGGACTGAGAATGTGAGTGTAACTCTGTAAGTTGCCACTGTGTGATCTTGAGCAGAAGTTTGGTCTCTAAGCCTCAGCTTTCTCAATGGCAAAATAGGGTTAATAAGAACAACTGCATAGGACTGCTTGGAGGCTCTCACCAGTAGTAAATGTGAAACTCCTTGCTCATAGCAGGGGTTCAATAAATGACACTAGCTATCATCGTCATCATTAATGCCATCACCCTCATTGCCACATTAACCAGAAATATCCAACTTAATTTTGCATGAATCTGAGTCACATACAAACTCAATTCTGATTCCCTATGTGAGAACAATGGAATGGTTGGTAGCCGTTCGCTAAGGATCCAGAGCTGCTATTAAAGCCAGAAGGCAGGAACAGGCCCCAGAGCTATGTGTGACCTATAGAAAACTACCTCTCATTAAAGCACTGTATTTTTCCTCTGGGTATGGACCCATGTCAGGAACAACTGAGCAGATTTTGGGTTCTTGAGGTCAAGACAGGCAGTCAGAAAATCTCTTCTGGACATCTGACTCTTATTCTGCTCTGTCCCAGCTAGGTCAGATGGGCATGTGCCACCACAGTCGTCCATTTCAACAACTCAGTACAACTTAAGCAAGCTTTTCATGAACCATATGTCAGTGGAACCCAGCAGCAACCTGGTGAGGTTGGGAGGAAATTTTATAGGGTTATAAAGGTGAAGGCCCAGAGAGATGATAACATGCCTAACCAAGAAAAAAAAGCAGCTAAGTCAGAAGGGGACTCGGTCATTCAACAGGTATTTGATGAGTACTATCTTAGTTTGGGTTCCTTTAGAAGCCAATCCTGAGTCAAGGATCCGATGGTGAGAAGTTTATTTGGGAGGTGATTTCAGAACATTGATAAGGGAGTGGGGAAGAAAGAAGGGAAGGGAAAATAGCCAATAATGCATTCTTAAACAATTGAGTATTGGGGGCCACTGGAGCTAAATCCAGGTGTAGGACATATATCTCAGAGCTATTTCACACGAGGGATGACAGAGCTACTGCAGTATTTACCCATCAACCCCAACAGTCCTTCCCTGGTGCTGCTCCTGGGATTGTTAATTCCCTGGCATCTGCGACTGTTTGTGGACCTGCTCTGCCCACACTTCAAGCACTGATGGTTGGCAGGCATGCAGGCAGACATGGAAATTGTGCATGGTAAGGCCATATATAGAGCATTTCCTTCAAGATCCCATATACGCAGCACTGTGCCAATGGTAAGAGATGCAGTAGTGGTCATGGTAAACATAATTCTTGCTTTTGTGGACTTTATTATTTAGTAGGAAAGATCAGCAAGGTAAATAGATAATTACGATGCAAAGTGATAATGGCTGTGATAATGGAAATATAGTACGCTTGGGAACATACAGGAGGGGCCTCCACCCCACGGTTGGCAGGCCCGGGGGTAACTTCTCAGAGGCAGTGGTATCTCAGATTGATGTCACCACTCTCTTGCCTCTGAGATTTCCACAGTTCTGTTCCTTATCCCCTGAATACCCTGTTCTCCATCCTCAGCTGGCTGTCTCCTATGTATTTGTCATGTCTCCATGTGTGTGGCACTTTTTCAGAGAGGCTTTTCTGAATCTCCACACTGGGTTTTACTTCCCATCAATATGCTTCTCTAGTAATTAGGATTTACATTAACACTGAACAGGAGGAGTACATTCCTTTTTCATTATTGTCTCCTCAATACTTGGCCCAGTTTCTAATATACAGTAATTATCAATCATTATCTGTTGAATGAAGGAAGAGATGATCTGTCTATAGAAAAAGTCACACTCTCTGCTGAGGTTGCAGACCCAAGGAAAAATGAAAAAAATTAAGGGTGTGACTGGTGACAAATTTTACCTTCTGGGAACTAATCCTCTAAAGCTGAATATGTAGGTTTGAATTCAAAGATGATGTGGGCACTTCCCAGTTGACTGAAGCGAACAGTGATCCTCTGCCAAAAAGTGGGAAGGAAATAAAGACTGCCTTTGGTATCCACCCACTTGCCTTCCCACAAGTTCAAATTCATATTTCCTGAGCAGTTACTCCATGCCAGGGATCATCTTCTGGGAAGTCAGAGGAAAAATGGCATGCAGTGCCCATTCTAACGTACCAGATTGTGAGCCCCAAAATACAGGAGAGAGGAAACATACCCAAGATGATGGGATGAGGGCCCCCTCCGGACTTATTACTGGTGGGAGAAATGAATCCTTATTATTGGATGGAGCTAAGTGTTCCACATTCACAAAATCAGCAATATAAAATTATGCAATATGTCCTACTTTAATTTGTTCCGAGGCAAGGTTCAAACCTCAACTCACTCATCAGGATGAATGAAAACAATGACAACATGGTCATGGTTTGTGCCGGAATCCTCAGAATCCTAGAAGCACAATAAACAACTGTGCTTACCTTTGGTTATATTTTAGTACCAAGGAGAGTAGGATGCGTTTATGGGTGTGCTCATAAACAGGTCCTCATTATGGATACAGTTAAGCTAGGCCTATGACAGATTCACCAATAAAAATGCTAAAATCAAAGAGACAGAAATTGGGTCTCATTGGTAGACTAGCGACAACTTCACAGAGGACAGCTTGATCTTGACCTTGAATAATGGGGAGAATTCTGGGTGTTGGAGGAGACAGTTGTAGGGGGTAGCTTGAGCAAAAGAGTGCAGAACTGGTTCAGGCACTTCTAAGTCATGTGGTAGAGCTGGGACATAGGTTGTACGGAAGGGAGTATGAGGACATAAGTGAAAAGGCAAGTTGGGTTGAGGGAATGAGACAACTTGAGTGCCATACTGAGAAGATGGGACAGCTGCCTTGTCGGGTCCTACTTTTTTTCTCTTTTAAAGCTATGTAAACTTTGATTTAAGTGAAATCTAAACTGAAATCCCAAATGTATAACAGATAACTGAAGACCGTTAAGTAGGAGTACAGTTTGATCTTAGAGAACTCTGGTAGCTGTCTGGAAGACTAATTTCAGGAGGAGCAGAAAGAATTTGGAGGCTGTAGTGACAGAGAAGCTGGGCCCTCAGCAGCAGGAGAGATAACAGCAAGAAGACACTGCTGGGAAGACATGGCAGCTCCACTGGAACATAGAAAAAGAAGTTTAAGGCAACCCTGAGACTTCCAGTTTGGGGCCAAGTTGATGGTGTCATTACATAAAAGGCACCCAGGAAGGGGGCCTATTCAGACTCCATCCCAACCCATTAGATCCTACCCTCACACTATGGCCCCACAAGACCATCTAGGATCCCCCACCCTTTACCCCTCTCAATTTAGGCCTGCTCAATTTCCCCACTCTTTAGACAGCCTGGCTTCATGACTTTGGGAAAAATAATTTCTTTGAACTCCCATTTCCATTTCTAATATTAGAAGACTGAGACAGGTTGGTATCCACCTCTGAAGTTCTGCTTTTTTCAGACTTACTCATACTGCCAGGACCAAATACACTCAGTTAAGTTTTCAGGGCATCCTCACCTTCCCACTAGGTACTGCTGTTCACACAAGGCATGATGCCTTACAAAGGAATGTAGCAGTGATGGTGGATTTGGTGGATTGCAAGCAGCAGACACCGAGGCAGGTCTGGAAAGGAAGGGGAACACTTCTGGTCCTGAAATCCTTCCAATGTAGCTACCCCTGACTCTGGCTCCCAGTGAGGACACCAGTGACTTTCATCAGCAACCACAGATGACTTAGGACAGATGAGGGTATCAAGCTTGGTCACCCCTAGGCAGTCAGGCCTCTGGGTGGGCCCTTGGGCATAAGACTGAGCAAGCAGGCACTGGCACCAGAAGAGGGGGGCCTTTGCTGGTGCCTTACCCATTCCGACAACTCCATTAATGACACCCTTCTGAATAAAAATGGGGTTCTCGATGTGAGCACCCTGGACTGGCAACATCAGAATCACCTAGAAACTCATTGGACATGTAAATTCTAGGGCTCCCCACCCCACCAACTGAGACACTTAGTGGTGGGGGCTTAGGGTAGGAGTCCCTGTTTTGACAAGCCCTGCAGGAGATTCTAGGGCGCACTAATGTCTGAGAACAAATGAGTTAGAAGATGGAGAAAAAAAAAAAAAGAAAACTGCATTACTATTCCTAAATAATACATGAATATATTCATTATTTTGAGCTGAAGGCAGACCTAGCAATATAATGTGGTACAAATTTTAGAATGGATGGAATTTAATTTTTTTGTGAATAAAGTAGCTACTTTAGTGAAGCCTAGCAATATCTCTATGGACAAAGGAAGAAATTACCCGAGAGGCTGAGGTCTAAAAAATTTGGGTAATTAAGGCAAATAAGTGCTGGGTTTTTATTTGTCTCACCTTAAATGCTTGGGTTTTTATACCTACTTTTTTTCTTTTTTAAAGCTATGTAACCTTTGATTTAAATGAAATCGAAACTGAAACCCCAAATGTATAACAGATTAATTGGGTTGTACTCTAGGGAAATGGAAAGGGAGTCAGATCTCCGCCTCGCGCTCCTCCCTCCCCCCTCCTCCTTCTCTCTCTCCCAACCCCCATTCCCCATTCTTCCTCCAGTGGCCCACAAGGCTCCAGGCAAGGCCCATTACTGCAGAAAATAGCTTTAATTCCCTCTTCCCATTGCATACCCGATGCAAAGGCTTCAGGGAAATGCTATCATATTCCTGGTACAGGCATTTTAATTAATACAAAAAGGAAATTTGTTTTTGTTGTGACTGTGTTTTTCCCCTGAAGACCAAGGATTGGGGAAAGGGAGGGGACTTCACCTGCGAAAGGCCCTTTCAAGGACAAGGTGAGCACAATGAAAAGGCAGTGTTTCAATCATCTTGGCAACCCAGAGACTAAGCCACCTGCCCAGGAATGTGCTCACAGCAAACACCCTTAATTGAGCCCAACAATTGTGAGAAGCCTATTAAATTGCAGCTCAGGAAGTGGGAGTGACTCAGTGTCTATGTCTGTCACCGTGTTTTGCCTGAGCAGATGCGACTGAATATGCCGGCTTCGTTTCTCCCAGGCTGTTTCCTGAAAAGAAAAGCCCACCTGTATTTGCATGTTTGTGTGCAGCCTTCTAGAAAAATGGCAACCTGACTCTGCCAGCTGTTCCATCCCCTCAGACTTTGTGTCGAGTTTCCTTTGGAAAACACAGTTACAGACGTGTTGATCTGGAAGGGGTTTTAGGCACCTTCTAGTACAGTGGTTTTTGAATGATTTTTCTTTTAGAAACGAATCTCCTTCTTCAAAATAAATGTTACTGAGAAATAGATAAAGAGGAAGTTTGTTCCAATTGCCCCTTCAGCTACCCACCCACGGCCCCCGCCCCATCACCCACTGACCCATAGGGATGCAGCAAAGCCTAGTTTGAAAAACACTGGCACAAAGAGACTGAGCTCAAGAAGTAAAAGTCCTTTCCAAAGGTAACGGTGCAAGAGAGAGAGCCTGGGTTAAAGATGAATCTTTAAGATGAGCTTTCCTTTGCAGTCCATATGCAAAAGCCCATACAGTCATTCCTTCAGTGGGCATAGTTTCTAGGCACTCACTCATTCATTATGTTTTAAAGCAAGTTTTATTGAACACCTACTATGTTCCAAGTACTCACTAACTGCTGGAGACCCAATGGTAAGCAAAAGATGTCTTTACAAAGTCTGTTGCAGGATAAATGCACTCACTAAATGGCCACACACAGGTAAAATGTGTTATTTGTGTTATGAAGAAGAGAAAAGCCCCATAAGAATGCATGACTGCTTGTCCCAAGTGAATTTTAATTCCCTCCTCGGTTTCTCGGTTCTTTAGGCAAACACACAATTAAAAAAGAAATATATGACAAGAGGATTTTATCTCTTCAGAGAGATCAGAAAAGCTTTCCTTAAGATGCAAACCCCAAAGTGTAACAAATTGAAAGGTAGAGTGACTAAAGCAGAGAGTCAGGGGAGAGGTGGACTGGGCTAGGACCACCCAGGACCATGTGAAGATGTCAGTCTTACCCTAAGAGGAATGGAAAATCAGGAACAGTTTTTAAAGTCGGGGAGAGGACAATTTATACAGTCAGATTGTAGTTTCAAAATGATTTCTGGGCTTCTAGTGTGGCATTTCAATTGAGCAAGTGCCCAAGGGCAGACACAAGTACAGTTTGGAGGCCAGAGTTGATCAATGATGAGTTGATTCTGAGTGATGATAGTTGGAACGGAGAAGTGGACACATTTAAGAGTTATGTGTGCATTAATGTGGACAGAATTTAGAAGTGGAGGGAATATAGAAGATGAGGACAAGGAGAGTGGAAAGGATGATGCCTCATTTATGCTTTGTGGACTGTGACCATGATTATTGCCATGAGACCTAGGGGCAGTAATCCCACATTTGCCAAGCTATTGGTTCTCAACTTTGGAAACACAGTACAATTACCTAAATATTGACATCCAAATCCCATTTCCAGAGATCCTGGTTTACTTGGTTGGGGTGAGGTCTGGGCATTGGTGCTTTTCCCAGTCTCCTGGGGGTGATTTTAGAATGCCACCAAGATTTCACCAAGGCTGAAACCCAGTGCTCTAAATTATTTCCCAGGGGATCTCATGTGGTCTCTTCTCTATTTGATTGTACCTCACCATAAACAGAGACTGGCATGATCTTCAGTGGCAAGCTGATTTGCCTCTGAGAAAGAAACAGATTCGCAGGAAATCCTGGCAAATGGGGGACAGAGCAGATTGGGAAGTAACCAAACACACCCGGTCTGGGGGAGCAGTGCATAGATAAGGAAGGACCCCAAACTCACAGAGAAGTCATAAACTCTGTCACTAATAAACAACTTGCTCATCTGTAAAATGAAGGCTCTGGACCAGCCCAGTAGTTCTCAAACTTGACCTCACTTAGCATCACCGGGGGGCCTGGTTCAAGCATAGATTGCTGGGTACCTCCTTCAGAGCACTGGAAGGAGAAGGGTATGGAATGAAGCCTGAAAATCTGAACAAATGAAAACCTCCCAAAAGATGCTGATGCTGCTCCAGGCACCAAAGCTGGGATGAAGGTGCCATTAACAGAGAGAAGGAACCCAAGAGAGATCCATTCTTAAAGAAAGAGATCCTGTCATTATTTAAATTTCAATATTTCCTGTATCATAACGTTAATTTTGATTTTTAAGCAATACTGCATTAACATATTATTTATTTGACTCCTGAGGTCTTTGGCGCCCTTATACATTTTGCACCCAAAGAGAGGGCCTCATTCACTTGATTCTAATCCCAGCTGGCCAAGGGTGATGTGCAGAGGACCAGTGAACCAGATGAGTTCTAAGAGCCCTTCAAGCTGTAACATTTCACGAAATGAGAAATAGGGTGGTGGCAAACAGAAGGAGCTCTGAAGCTAAGCTGCCATGGTTCATGTGAGGTCAATGAGCTCTGTCATTTCCAAGATGCACAGTTGTGGGGAAGTTGCTAAACTCCTCTGGGCTTCTGCTTTTCCTCAGGCACAGTGTCAAGATAATAATACTGATCACATGGGTTTGTAGTGACCGTCTGAGTTAACACACAGAAAGCACACAGTGTGGGCTGAACGCGGTGGGCAGTCACCATCATCAGCAAAGGCCCATGGCTTTTATCCCTCTGGAGCTCTCCTTCTGACAAGGTTTACTTTGACTTCTTTGAGGCTGAAGACTTTATTCCCCCCCCACCCAAGGCTTCACAGTACTTATCCAGTCATACAGCTTCTTGTTTCTCACCATTTTCCAATTTGTCCCTGGTGGGTTTGCATCTCTTCTATCCCAAAGAGACCATCTGCAAGGTTACCATAATGAAATGCAGCATCTTACACAGAAGTCTTTAGAAAAAGCAAGACAAACCTTGTGGCGTGATCCTCACTATTTACTGAACATCGATGAAATAACTAGCCAGTACCTGCCACAGAATTCAAGAATCATCTCATTTATTTTGTGGAACAGAGATATTTATATAAAGGGGAGACCGACAGTCATTGGCTTCTGGCAAGTAAGTTACGGTTTCTGCAAATGTAGTGAATATTTGTTCAGTTTTGTAATAAATGAGTGTTCCCAATTTGAAGATTCTGGGGCAGGGCTCTAGCTTCTTTAGAGAACCAGATGAAGTGGATGGAGAGGTCTGCAGGGAAGGAAGCCCAGACTCTTCATTCAAATGTCTTCATGCTGGAGTCTGTGCTTTCTTCCCGGCCTCATGCCATTCCTCACTTCCTTCCCTTCCTGCCATTCCTTACTACTCGTTCTCACCAAATAGGACTTCCTGCTGTTTGTGCGTGATATAAACTCATTCCCTCCCTGCACTGGTCAGGCTGCTTATCCACCTGCAGTGGCCATCTCTGTTTCTTCCACATCAAAATCAGATTCATTCTTTGAGATGAAGCTCAAGTGCCACCTTGAGGGGCTCCTTCGTGATTCTCCATGTTTGGTAACAATCAATCAGTAACAATTGGTAACAATTAGTAATCAGTAACAACCAATATCACTGTGGTTGTTACCATCAGCATCCATCAGGGTGCCCTCTGACATCTGGATTTTCCATCTGGGACACCATCCTTGTTGTGTATCCTTCATAGGAGGCACTCAACTCTAGGTTTTGTTGTTGGGTTGGTTGTCAAGGCAACATTGGTTGATTGTCAACTTTAATCCACAAGCAAAATAAAAGAACCCTAGGTTATACTCAGAGAACTGGTCTTGATTTTTTTGCTGTTCCATTCTCATCAAAAGCATGCTAAAGTGCTATTCATGAGTCAGAGCAACAAACAGATGTACCCTTAGATCAGGCCATTCAGTCCTCTCTACTGATCTATACTTTAATGCGCAATCTACCTGAACTACAAAATATTATAAGATGATCCCTATAAAACCTATTGCTATATTCCTGTCAGAAAGCTCTTAAAGAAAATCTGCGCTGTGACTTTATTGCCCACTGGAGAAACTGTTCCCATGATTGAGGACCAAGAAAAAATGTACTTCCAAGAAAGTGGTGGGCTTTAATCTTGTTGATAGCCATGAATCCTGTCCTATTTTCTCTTTTGCCCTGGCAGGAGAAAGTTCCGAGTAAATATCTGTAAGAGTGCTGACAACACTGACTCCATTGTCAGTCCTCCATCTTGTCCATGTCTGGGTAATGATCCCCCCTTGGGGATATGTGTTTTAGGCCTTGGGGAGGTAAATATAAGTCCTGCCCCAGAATGCAGGAGGCTTGTCCTGATCTTCCCTAAAGGAGTGGCCACTCTGAGTAACTAGTAGTGATTATGGATACGCAGAAGGCCACACTTCAGATAACCATCCTGTGACCTCAACACCATGCCCCTCACTACATAAAGCCTGTGGGTTAAAGTTCTGATAGATGTGGAGAATAGAGATAGAAAACAGCTCTTCCGTGTCCCTGATCTTCAATGTCTCCCAAAGTACTTGCCCCATCACTAAGTTCCCCTGAATGCAACTCTGTAAATGGTATGAAAAGGCTTGATTTTTCCATATTGTCCTTCCAGCTGAGAGGACACTTTACTGATATTCCTCTACTTTCTAACAACATTGTCTAGAATGTTTTGATGTGCACTATTTATGTTTATCCTGTTCCTGGTTTCACATTATTCTCCTAACTTTATTCACTTTTCAGTCTTTCTTCCATTTATTTAATATTTTCCTTTTTGCTTACACATTCCTATAAGATACTTCAAATTTTTTTTATAAAAAAGGTAGGGAATGGCTTCTTAAATAAATAATATTTCCTTGAAGGCAGTTAATATATCTTATTTGTTTTGGATTTCCAATACTAAACCTAGAACTTGACAAATTTATGTATTTTAAAAGGTAAAAGAGGAAAAATGGGGAGATGAAGGAGAAATTCAAGCTGATGGTAGAGGTATTTATTTCCTACTCATACAACTAAATAGTGGGAAAAAAAAAAACCCAAGAAATATTTTAAGACAATGGAAACCACACTAAATATTTTAGAATAGTGAAAGCCTAGAGGTGCTATTTTGCATATTTTTGCATATTTTGCATATTTCTAAATATTATACAGATACTTTAGTTTATACTCAGATATCAGCATAAGTAGACACAGCCACCAACTTAACAACTACCCCAAGTACAAATGGTATTGCTAAAGCAATTATTATTTAACTTTCTGGATCTTGTTTATGTACTTTTCTGGTTCCAGATATTGTTACTGGAGACAATTCAATGCACTTTTTAATACTCAGTATAGCCATTCTAATAGAGAAATGTCGTGAGCATACAATGACATGAGAAAGCACTTTGTAAAGTTAGAAGTCTTAATAAAAAGCAATGTGATATGTATTTATTCATGAGCACAGACTTTGCAGGAGCATTCATTTATCTGTCAAAAGGAAATTCCAATTTTGTGGCCTAACATAAAAGGGCTATAAATGCAGTGTATATAAAGCATACGTATACCAACACACACCAGCAATTCATAAAACCAAGAAACAGTCACTGTTGAGTACATGTTCTATGCGGAGTCATCTAAGACTCCTCTCTTTCTCACAAACTCCACATTCAGCAGGTCAGTTCATCAGACCACCACCAACCTACTCCAGAGCTGGACTGAGCCACCACCCTCCATAATCATGAGAGCTCCCAACTGAAGTCCCACTATTGCTCTTGTTCACATATGCCCCCCAGCGAGCCTGAGTTCTCCTTGAGAAGCCTAAGTCAGACTATGGCACGCCTCTGCACAAAGCCCTCCAATGATTTCCCATTTCACTCAGAGAAAAAGCCAAAGATTTTGCTATGCTCCTCCTCTATCATCTCTCTGGATACTTTTCCTTCTACCACCCCCTCCTCCCCCCTTGCTGGCCATGTGTCCTCTTTATTTTAAATATGACAGGTATATTTATGCCCTTTCATGTTGCGCTTGGTACCTTAAATGCTCTTACCCAAAATAACCACATGGCTCATTTTCTTACATGTTTTTTGTTTTTGTTCCTATCACCTTCTCAGTAAGACCTTTACCTACTACCCTATTTAACATATGAATGCCCTCCCATCAATACTCAGGAGCTCTCTATATTCTTCCCTTGTTTAGTTTTTGTTCATAATAATTATCACCTCCTAACTCTCAACTAATCTCTCTCTAGCTCTCTCTCCATATATAAAACAACAAATCAATTCATACGTATGAGTTCCATATATAAGAATTGTTTATTTGTATATATATTTCTATAATTATTTCTGTATGTATTTATATATGATTTGTTTCTTTGTATACATATTTGTATCTGTATATTATTTGATAATATATGAAAATGAAAATATTTGTTCATTTTTGTATGTGTATACACATACACACACACACATGCATATATGAATTGTCTATTTGTTAATTATTTGTTTCCTCCAAGTAGAAGGACTCCATTAGAGCAGAAATTGTTGCCTCAGTACGTAAAACAGGGTCTGCTACTTAATAAGTGTTTGTTGAATGAGTGAACCATCCCAGACTCTCCTTCTTCCAATCAATTTTACAGACTTCAGTGGTATTAATTTCTTAGGTCATTGCCCTGTTCTAAATTCTCATTGGCTTTCTATGGCTCTAGAAGGAAACTCACATTGCTCAGTAAAAATAGTGACTTCCTACCCACATTTCAGTTTGTGTTCTCACTACTCTTTTTAGGGCTTCATCCAAGCCGATCTCCCTTGCTTAGCATTGTGTATGCTGCACACTCTACCACCTCTGTGACTATATTTAAACTCTTGCCTCTGCCTGGAATGTCTTCCTCTCCCTCCCTGAAGATCCAAAATTTAATCATGTTTTAATGCTTAGACCAAATGCCATCTCCTCCATGGAGTCTTCTCTGGTCCCTCCAGCAGGAAGCCATCTGTCTTGCTTTTTTCTGAGTCGTACTCTTGGCCGACTCTCTTTCATAACCCATCACGATATTGTAGAGAGCATAGCACAAGGTCAAGAGTGTTGAGACTCAGATTGTAACCCTGAGCATGTTCTTTAGCTCTTTGAAGTCTTAGTTCTCTCATCATAAAATGAGGATGATAATAGCTTACATTATGATTATGAGTTAAGCCAGATAATGGAAGTAAATCTGATTTTCTCATTGTCATCACCAACATCATCTTTGCTTCCTTGGAACATGGTTATGCTGTTTTTTTCTGCTGAACTGTAAGCTTCCTGAAAAATGGAATAAATGTCTAATTCACCTCTACACAACCCAGATACTCAGTAAATATTTGTAGAGTAAATCTGAGAATCAACATCGTGACTTTGTTCTCTAAGTTAAACTAAAGATGCTTGCTAAAAAAAAAAAAAAAAAAAAAAAAAAAAAAAAAAATCGGGTTTTTTTTTTTGTTGTTGGTTTTTTTTTGGGGGGGCAATCATATTCTAGCAAGCAAATCCATTCCTATGTGACTTTTAGTTCTCAGATATTGTTTGCATTGAATTTGAAGCTCGCTAGCATTAGGTTTTCTTATTGTATTTCTCAGTGTACATAAAGAATTCATTAGTTAAGAAAATACCAAGCTAAATCTTTCTGAAAGAAGCCCAAGGAAATGTAAGGTCAGGAAAGAAAGTTCAAGAGCAAAAAAAAAAAAAAAAAAAAGTTCAAGAAGATATAAAGGAGACAATCCCATACCCAGATGGCTGTAGAGTTAACACTCAGTCAGGGACAGAAAAGACGCAGGTGCAGAGTGCTAGGAGAACACAGAGGGAGGGTCTTCAGTTCCTTTGTGTTGTCTATAGTACCCCCTAGAGGAAAGCCTGAGCTGAACCATAAGAGATAAGCAAAAATTAGTCAAAAGAAAAAGGAAAAAAGAGAGAGAGAGAGAAGTGAAATGTTAGGTAGAAAACATGGCATAAACAAAGGTAGGAAGACCTGAAATAACACGAAACAGGCTGGATTTTATGGACATTTTCCCATGATCACAGCTTCTATTTCAGAGCAAGGAACAGAAAAATACAAGGTAGATGGAGAATTGTGGGCCACATCATACAATATCTTACACACCACATTCTGAAAGTTTGTTTTGTGGGTGAAGGGGAACCCGGAAAAATTTGAAACAGTAAAGGTACCTGGTCATATGTGTGTTTTAGATAGATTTCTCTGGCTCGATGGAGAGGCCGGACCTGAGACACAGAAGAATGAAAGGAATAACAAAACAAAGAGCAAAGTAAAACAAAACACGAAAACAGGTCAGGAGGCTACTGAAAAATTCCAAGCTATAAAAATGGAATCCCTAACCAGGGAAGCAGAGCAACAGAGAAGAGAAGGAACCAAAAAGCCACAGACAATGCAATCCTGTGGATGGGGTGGCTGGTGTATAAACTGGATGGGAGGAAGGAAGAACATCAATTCCCACGTGTTTGGATGAGTGGGCAGAAGGGGATGCCCATCACTGAGACAGGACACTGAGGAGAAGGAGCAGAATAGTGGCTGGACATGTGGGAGGAAGATGATGATTCAGTTTTAGTTACTCTGGAACATCTGTACTCAGCCTTAACCTTGGGGAAGAGGTCTTCGCTGGAGATAATATTTTAGTGTCATCAGAATATAGGGTGGTTAAACCACTGGAGTGCATGAACTTACCCAAGGACAGAGTTCATGTCGTTCTGTTCACCAGAATTGTGGTGAACACCCCATGGAAAGCAGAGGAGGAGCCCACAGAGGAAGCGGAGTCGGGATGCATAGAGAAAGAGAAGAGGAGAATCAAGTAGAGAGTAGAGAATTTCAGAAAGGAGAGAATAACCAAAGTGTCAAATATAGCTGCAATGTAAAATAAGACATGAGCTAAAAAGTGTTCTTGGATTTAGCAAAGGCTTTTACATTAGACGAGGAGCAAGAAGAAAAACAAGAAAGGGTTAAGCTTGCTGCTTGGAAAAAGATGATGTAATGTTAACAGATGACAGTGAGAGAGGAGAAGCATCTAAAATTTCCATTGCTTATCTGTTCTATCAAGGAGAATGATCTTCCAACTGGAAAGGTAGGCCAATGGCCTTAAGAGGGAATGAAAGCCCAAGCTAAATGAGAATATAATGAAGATGGCATTATGTTGTTTTACAGATAAGGAATTCCTCCAGGCCTAGATGAATTATATTCTAGGACATACAGACACATGCATACACACACACACACACACACACACACACACACACACACACAAACTCTGCAGTACGGTTTTAGAACTCCTGACAGAAAACTTTAAGTATTGTAGATAAAAGTGTCAGGGGTGCCTGGATGGCTCAGTCGGTTAAGCTCCAGCTCTCAGTTTCCACTCAGCTGGTGATCTCAGTGTTGTGAGCTTCAGCCCCTCCTTGGGCTCTGCCCTCAGCATGGAGTCTGCTTGAGATTCTCTGTCCCTCACTGCCCCTCCCCCTGTTTGCACATGCCCTGTCTCTAAACATACAAACAAACATCTAAAAAAATTTTTTCAAAGATGCTGAGAGACTGGTGGACAACCAAAGGACAAAGGAGCTCAGAGAAATTGTGTTCAAAATATATTAAAGGCTATCATGTAGAATAAGACAGAGTAGATTTATTGTGACCCAAAAAGGCAGAACTCAAGTTAAAGGGTAGAAGGTATAGAAGGAGGGATTTCCACTTTTTACATAGAGAAGGACTTTTCATCATTCAGTCATGACATGAGCCAGTCTGAAAGGCAGCAGTTCCTGGCTTAGCTGTGTTTGAGTGGAGGTTGACCGCCATCTGTCAGTCTGGGGAGTTGGACTCGGTGTGGCCGGGCCAGCACCTGGTGCTCATGCCTTTGCCCACCCTTAAGAGACATTACTGAATGGAAACAGCTCTATTTCCTATTGAGCTTAGAGAAATGAAATAAATCGTATTTGTCATTCCTGTATTTCATTACCTCTAAGTTCCCTTCTAAATAGGAAAGCCCATGTATGTAGAGTCTAGAAATGATAGTATGCGTAGTTTCTACGGTGAAAGTTGAAGTGATGGCAAAAAAGAAACAGCTCAGTTAACTAAAGTATTTAGGGGCTGATGTCTGAGTGTTGTTGTCTATTAGATTTCATTTCCCGTGGGACCCTTGCTGGAGAACCAAGGTTGTGGGGTGAATTAGGCAGTGTTCCATGCTGGCTTCGGACTATCAGATTCATGCACAAATATTTAATGATGTCCTTCTGGTGCCGGGCACAATGCTAGGTACAGCTACTGCACAGAAAATGTGTCAAGACAGGCACTAGGCACACTTAGAACAGAAGGTGATGATGTTATAAAAGACTTTTTGCCATCTCCCTCTTGGCCAGTTAAAATGAATTAGAATGATCAAAGGCATTAGCATTGAGTTCTTGCTTTGTATAGTTCAGCCTACAAATCAAATACTGCTCTCTGTTTATTACTGACGGGCCATAACTCAGAGAGAAAGGTTCCGAGAGGTCACTATTTATGATTACCCGAAGTGTTTCATTTGCAAGAATTATAAATGGAAAATCTGGCACATAGTTGGAAATGTAGATCTTCTGATACATAAATTTGCCCCATTGATTTTTATGTATTTCTTAAACTGTGCACTGCTGCTTTCAATATTGTTTTGGAACAGATTGTCCATAAATATTTAAATAACTGCTGTTCCACAATCAAAGCTACTCACAACGGTAGGTGTTTGAAGATACAAATAGGATCAGCTGAGGTCAGGAAAAGCAAGTTGAATAGAAAAGATTCAAGGTAAATTATTATCGGGTACGACTCCAGCCACCAAAAAAGGGAAAGCTCGTAAGACAATGCTTGTAATATATCAAGTGTTCAATAAATCGTTTTGGATGAGATGTATGCGTAAGGGGAGAGAGGGGAGATTTTAGGCTTTCACAATGGTAATGACAGAGCCATAAATCACAGTGCAGTCAGATCTGAAGCCGGCTATGTAAGAGATAAGCTAAAAACACAGAAGGCCTTAACACCAAAATACAGCAAAGTGGCCTTTGTCTGAACAGCGAGTCTAAGAAATTTTCTCCTTATGTGACCTGAATACCTAGTCTCTCCATGGTACAAGGAAGAGATGTTAGTCACTTAAACATGGTTCTTAAAATATCCTAGAGAAATCTGCCTCACCTTGCTAGACCAGGTCCAGTGTCCTGTAAGGCGGCTATGGGAGTGCTCTGCTCACATCTTCCTTCAGGGAAAATATGCTGTGAGGAGTGTAGTAAGCTGAATCTCCAGCTGCCACACCATGACCATCCACCAGAGTATCCTCACTGAGGCCATGCTCTCCCTGGGCTGTTCCCAACCAATGAGTAAGTGTAGCACATGTACTAGACCCATCCATTCCAGACCTAAGAGAGGATTCCTCTAGGAGACACTCTTTGCTCTGGAGCTTCCCCTTAATCTGGCCAAGGCTTTCTCAAAGCTGTATAGCTGTCTTACTTTCTTTCCACCCAACCTTCCCTCTCTCCTTGTACAGGTGTCAGATTCACATCACTATCTGCAACTCTCCCCACTCCTCTTTTCTCTCCCCTTTTTCCTTCATAGCATTCCCACTAATAAATCTCAACATTTTAAATTCCATCTTGGCGTTTTCTGACTGGAGAGCCCAAATGGACATACCCAGTTATGTACTCTCAAAGTACTTTGTTCTTTTTCTTCAAAGCACACATATTTTGTAAGCAAGTACTTATTTATGTAGTTGTTTGATAAATGATTCTCCTCCCATAAGACTTTTGATTTCCACTGGGATTAAGAAATCTTTCTACCTTATTTCTAGAATCTGTCAAACAACCTAGAATATTACAAGTTTTTAACAAATATTTACCGAGTGGATAAGTGGGTAAATGATAGTAGTGGTGTCATATCATGAAAGATTTGGGGGTTGTATTAAAGAAGATAGAACAAAATAGTAACAATCAACTCTGGCAAAAGAAGATAAGCAGGAGGGGTGGAAAGACAGAAGGAAAACTGAAAATCACCTAACAGTACTTGTAAATTTACTTAAATTGTACCTTTCTGCTTATGGGGTTTTGATAGGGATTAAGAGAGAAGGTACAGGCAGCACTACAAAGAACTCAGAGCTCTAATTCTCAGAATCTGGTACTAATACATTTATTTTAATTCTTAATTTCTAATAAGTACAGTACTGACATAATAGTCAGACTAGACTGATACCTGGTCGACATTAGTCCTATCTTGGAAGTTCAGACATGTGTATGCAAACTGAAAAAAGAAGAAATTTTCCAAATCAAGCCAAGAAAATTCCCAGGAAAACTGAGAGCTTAGGGAAGTGTTTTAGGGAAAAGACTACACAACCAAAAATTTCCAAGATATTGTGTTATCCCAGGTGACACACTGTCATTAATTCTTACAGTCACTGCAAAACTTGTGAGCTCCCTTATGCCATATGGAATTGGCAGCATATATTAACAGATGTGAAAGTAAATAATAATAATAATTATTATTATTTCTGACTTCTGTTTCTGGCCATCATGGAGCAAGTAGTACTAGACTAGCCCATCTAGTATCACCACTAAAAATCTAGACAGAACGTGAAGGGGGGGACAATGACTAACAGAATTGTAATCTCTGAGAGAAGGAAAACAAATAAGCAGAGCCTTGTAATTGCTCTTTCAGTCTGGAGGCACTTGATGGACCCCAGGGTAAGAAAGGGGCAGCCAAGCAAATCACGACTTTCTTGCTGCACTGATGAAACAGATGAAATGTCTGTGGGTCTAAGCCAGCTAAAATTTGGAGGCAGAGGGATAGGGAACAGAAAGCAGAGGAAAAATTCAGCAAGTATATAAGGGAAGTCTTCTTGAGTCTCAGACTGTATATTAAGAGAGACATGCCCCCTCTGAGGCTCCACAAGCCTGGAAAAGAATGACCAGTGAGTATAAATATTGAGAAGGTATAAACTGACTAGCTATGAGAACTACCCCTCACCCCCAAGTGGGAGATTATTAACCTGAGACACTCAGTAGAGATCCCAGAAAGGCCATGCCCCAGCCGCAGGGCTAAACCAACCACAGAGTGATAGCTCACCTAGGCTTGCCCAAGCAAAGTTTAAAATAGACTTTAAAGGGACAAGATTATTAACAAACAAATTAGCTATCAGAATAAAAGGCAATTTTCAGTCAATGGAAATAGCTCTAAACGTTACAGGGAGGATGGTATTATTAGTCAAAGACTTGGTGGGTATTAAGGAGGGCACGTATTGCATGGAGTACTGGGTGTGGTGCATAAATAATAAATCTTGGAACACTGAAAAAAATAAAATTAAAATTTAAAAAAGATTGCTGAAAAAAAAGATGTATTAAAAATATATTCAAGGATTTAAAGGAAACAAGAACATAGTGAGAAGAGAAAATGAATCTACAAAAAGGTACCTGAAGAAGTTTTAGAACTAAAATACACAATGTCAAAAAAAAAAAAAAAAAAAAAAAAAGCAAGCAAGCTTAGGATGAGCTTCAAAGTAAATTAAGCACAATAAAAGCAAAAATCACTGAAACTGAAGACAGAGAGATAAAACTATCTAAACTGAAACACTGCTAAAAAAATTGCTAAAAAATTAAGAGAATGTTAGTGATCTGTGGGAAAAGATTGAGCCACTAGACACTCCAAGTGGAGTGCTAGAAGGAGAGTTAGAGGTGGGCACAAAAAGTACTGACAAAGGATAGTTAGAGTTTTCCAAATTTCATTTAAAAATATAAAACCTTAGAGCTAAAAATTAAATAAATCTCACTTATGATAAGTTAAAAAATCCTTGTAAGGCATGTAATAAAATTACTTAATAACAGTTACAAAGGTAAAATGTTCAAAATAATCAGGAAAAAAGAGCCCATTATAGAGGGGAACACACTTAAGAATGACCAATGACTTTTCACTATAAATAGTACAAGCCATTAAGATAATGGACAAACATCTACAAGTGTTGAAATAATTTTTTAAAAACTCTATCAACCCAGAGCTCCATAACCAATGAAAATATCTTTCTATCCTTCAAATATGAAGGCAACATAAAGAACCTTCCAGAGAAGACAGAAAAAGGTGAGTGAATTCATTGCCATGGAAAGGATTGTTGATACGAATTCTGATCTACATAAAGGAATGAGGAAGACAGGCAATGGTAAACACATGCGTAATTATAAAAGGCTTGTTCTCTTGTTTTTAATTTTTTAAAAAATTTGACTTACTAAGCCAAACGTGTGGCTTACTAAATCAAAAAGACTATTAATGAATTGTGTCGTGTGTGTGTGTATGTTTGTGTGTGTGTATAATCACACACCTATACACATATGTTTATGGACATCCTATGTAGAAATACTGATACAAAGACCAGACAGGGAAAGGAATACTGCTGTTTACATTACACGTAAGTGGCCTAATACTTAAACTATGATGGTAGGTATTTATTTTAAACCCTGGCACAACCACACAAAAACAAAATGAAGAGTTATACATAACAAGTAAATAAAGGAGAAAATATGCTAAAGATAGGCAATTAATAGAAATGAAGGCAGAAAAAGAGGAAAAAAGAACAAAGACCAGATGAGCAAGTAGGAAAAATAGCAAGACAGTCAATTTAAAATGGAATAAGAACACCAGTTAAAAAGCAGATTTACACATTAGATAAAAATGCAAGCCCCAACTAAATACTGTCTTCAAAAATGCACTTTCAATAAAAAACTATAGGTCTCAAGTGAAAGGATAGGAACAGTCACATCATGCAAATAAGTCTAAGAGAGATCTTAATATCAGAAAAAACAGACTGAAGGACAAACTATATCCCTAGGACCAAAGAGGGCATTTTGTGCTGATAAATGGGTTAATATTTCAGAGAGATATAATAATATTAAATGTGTATGGGCCCTATAACAAAACTTCAAATTAAGCAAAACCAACAAGAACAAAAAGGAGAAATAGACATATTTACATTTATAATGGAAAACTTGGACATTCCTCTCTCAAAAACAGATAGAAGTAGAATGAAAGCAGTGATAATGCAAAAGCAAACAATATTATGACCCAATTTTCAGTTAGCTGACACTGAAAAAAACAAACACCCAATACCTGAAAAAATACACATTCTTTTTAAGTGTATATGGAATATTCACCAAGAGCGATCATATACAGGATGGCAAAGTAAGTCTCCAGGAATTTAAAAGGACTCAACTCATACAGAAAATTCTCTCTGGCCACAGTACAGTAAATTAAAAATCAATAACAAACTCCAGAATATCCTCAATTATTAGAAATTAAACAATACCCTTCTAATTAGCCCATGGCTCAAAGAAACCACAAGAGAAATTAGATACTATTTTTAACTGCATGTTGATGGGAAAAAAACCAATATGTCAAAATTCATGAATTGCAGATAAAGAAGCATTTGAAAATTTATAGCTTAAATGCTAATATCAGAAAATACTAAAGGCTTAAAATTAGTGATCTAAGCTTATACATAAAGAAGCTAGAAAAAGAAGGGCAAAGTAAAACCAAGTGAGGAGAAAGAAGGAAATAATAAAGTTAGAGCAGGAATGAAAAACAGAACAAGTGGTCCCTTTAAAAAGAACAGAAAAAAAAAAGAAAAACCAAATTAACAATAGGAGAAATGAGAGAAGGAACCTCATTATAGATCCTACAGACTTTAAAAGGGAGATACATAAGTATTATTAACCACCTCATGCCAATAAATTTTCCAATTTAGATTAAATAGATAATTTCTGAAAGACACAAATGAACACAACAGACACAAGAAGATACAGAAAATAGGAAAATCCCTCTATCTACTAAAGAAATTGAATTTATCACAAATAAAACCCTTCCCCAAATCTGGAACCAAATGGTTGAAATGGTAATTTCTATCAGGTATTTAAGGAAGAAACACTCTTCTTATATAAAATCTCTGAAAATGAGGGAGGAGGAAACAATCCTGAACATGTTATTTGAAGGCCAACTTTGTTTTAACACTGAAATCACACAGACACTATAGGGAAATAGGAAATAGAAAATAGGAAAACTAAAGACCAAACTGATCAAATGTATGATAATCCATAATATAATATCAGCAAATAGAAGCAAGCAATACATAAAAACTGCAATTAATCATGACCAAATGCAAGATTGATTTAAAAGTTAACCTATTACGGGGTGCCTGGGAGGCTCAGTCGGTTAAGGGTCTGACTCTTGATTTTGGCTTCAGTCAGAATCTCGGGGTCCTGAGACAGCCCCACGTCAAGCTCCAGGATGGGTGTGGAGCCTACTTAAGATTCTCTCTCTCCTGGGGTGCCTGGGTGGCTCAGTAGGTTGAGTCTCTGCCTTCCGCTCAGGTCATGATCTCAGGGTCCTGGGATCGAGCCCCGAATCAGGCTCTCTGCTCAGCAGGGAGCCTGCTTCTCCCTCTCTCTCTCTGCCTGCTTCTCTGCCTACTTGTGATCTCTGTCTATCAAATAAATAAATAAAATCTTAAAAAAAAAAAAAAAGATTCTCTCTCTCCCTCTCTCCCTGCCCCTCCCACTGCTTGGACACACTCTCTCTCTTCCTCTATCTCTCTTTCTCTAAGGAAAATAAAAAGTTAACCCATTGAATCCATTATCTTAAAGAAATAAAAGAGAAAAATATCATCATCATCTTGATAGATACATTTGATCAATTCAACATCTAGTCATGATAACAGCATTCAGAATTGCAGAAAATTTCTCAATGAGATAAAGGGTATATGCAAAAACCTTTAGTTAACATAATACTTAATGGAGAAATATTGAATTTTTTTCTAAGATTATGAACAAGGGAAGGATATCTATTTTTACCACTTATATTCAAAATTGTATTAGAGATCAAGAAGGGAAGAAACAAAAGAAGAAAGATTTTCTTTTTTTTTTCTTTAAAGATTTTATTTATTTATTTGAGAGAGAATGAGAATGAGAGAGAGCATGAGAGGGAAAGGGTCAGAGGGAGAAGAAGGCTCCCTGAGGAGCTGGGAGCCTGGTGTGGGACTTGATCCTACAACTCTGGGATCATGACCTGAGCTGAAGACAGTTGCTTAACCAATTGAGCCACCCAGGTGCCCCAAGAAGAAAGATTTCCAAAGGAAAAAGTAAAACTGTCCTTTTTCCAGATGACATGATTGTGAAGGTAGAATACTCTAAGGAATCCGGCAAAAAGTACTAGAGCTAGTAAATCAATTTGCTTAGTGCTCACAATTGAAGGCCGAAATACAAAATTTAATTTTATTTCTATACAGAAAAAATATTAGAATATGAAAGTTTTAAAATGCCATTTACAACTGTAGTAAAAATATTTATAAGATAGATTGAAGAAACCAGAGTGTATATCCATATATAGGAACACTTCTCAGCAAATAAAAACTGAACTGCTAATACCCACAGCAAAATCAATTAATTTTTGAAACGATGGTGCTGAGTCAAAGATGCCAGAAAAAAATACTGTGTGATTCTATATACATAAAATTATAGAATATGCAAACTAATAGTGACAGAAAGCAGGTCAGGGAAAGGGAGATATTATAAAGGAACCCAAGGGAACTTCTTGAGGGTGATAATGATTTCCATTCCCTTAATTAGTGACAGTTTCATGGGTGCATACGTATGTCACAACTTACCAAACCACAAACCTCCATATGTACAATTTACTTTATGTCAATTATACCTCAATAAAGCTGTTAAAATAGGCAAACTGTTGGAATAAATATTTCTCAAAAGAGGTATAAATGACCAATAAGCACACAAATAAATGCTTAATATCTTTAGCCACTTGGGCAATAAAAATAAAACCATGGTAAGATACTACTATACATGCACTAGAATGCCTGATACTGAAAAGAGTGGGAGTTGCAAGGGTTGGCCAGGATATGAAGACACTAGAACTCTTATGCACTGCTCATGAAAGTATAAAATGATACAATCACACTGGGAAGGATATTTTGCCATTTCTTATGATATTAACATAACTTAGCACATGACCTAGTAGTTCCCCTCCTAGTGTTTACCTAGGGGAAATCAGGAGCTTGGATTTATAAAAAGCTTTGCAAGAGAGTGTTCACAGTAGTTTTATTAATAATAGTCAGAAACTGGAAACAACACAAATACCTACCATCAAGTTAATGAAGAAACACACTTTGGTCCATCCATACAATGGAGTACTGTTCAGCAATAAAATGAAGGGACTGTTAAGATGTGTAAAACATGCATAAACCACAAGAAAATTTTGTTGAGTGAAAGAAATCAGACATACAAAAAACTTTCATACAAGTGCATTTACATGATGTTCTCCAAGAATAAACTAACCTACAGTGATAGATATTAAATCACGGTGTCATATAAAATTGTGAATGTACTAAATACCAATAAATTGCTCATTTTAAAATGGTTTGTTTTAGGTTATATCAATTTCACCTTTGTTAAAAAAAAATCAGGTGTGCTTGGGGGGCTCAATCCGTAGAGCAGGTAACTCTTGATCTCGGGGTTGTGAGTTCAAGCCCCACGTTGGGTGCAGAGATTACTTAAAAATAAAATCTTTAAAAGAATTAAATAAATTAGTGCGTATGACTGGGATAGGAAGTGGGAACATTCACTATAAATGAGCACAAAGTAATCTCTTGGAATGATGGAAATGTTCTGTATCTTGATTGTGGTGGGGATTAACAGGAGTATACATTTGTTAAAACTCCCTGGGGAGTGTCTGAAGGGCATAGTAAGTTAAGCTTTCGATTCCTGGTTTAGTTCATGTTATGATCTCAGAGTCATGAGATCAAGCTCAGCATCCGGCTCCACACTCAGCATGGAGTCCACTTAAGACTCTCTCTCCCTTTCCTTCTGTTCCCCCAACCCCTAACTCTCTCAAATAAATAAATAAATCTTAAAGCAAACAAACAAACAAACAAACAAAAAAAACCTCCATGGGTTTAACTTTTAAATGGATGAATTTCTTAGCATGTACCTTCTGTTCCTATAAAATCAATTTAAAATGCATTTCCTCAGCTTTTTTGGCAAGGATGGGTGCTCAGGCTGTCTGGGACAAGGGAAGGTAAGCAGAAGTCAGGGGGTGAGGCTTCTAGGATATTTTTTTAGCAAGAGACAACTTGACTGGAATGGTAGCTTTGTGTTTCCTCTTCTTCGTCAAGATATTTGAAGTCTACTTTATCTACAATTTCCCATGCTCTCTGATTGCCGGGTGTGTTTAGCCAATATGGATTCAGATTCACAATGGAAGAGAAGAATAGAGGTTAGAGAGGTCAGAGGATTTACACTTCTGTGTTTTTTCCTATAAGGTCTTCAGTTGTCTCTTAATAGAAAATCTTGGCTTCCTCTCAAAACAGAGGACTCAATAGAACCTTTCTGTTTTCAGAAACATTTCTTTTTGATTTTTTTCCCCCAAAAGAGATAGCAAATTTCCCCATGATCAATATTTAAAAGACCACCCTTCCTCTACCATTCTACAATGTCACTTTTTGAGAGACTCAAAGTCCATATAACTGTGGGTTTGTTTCTGGACTCTAATATGTTCCATTGATCTGTTTGTTTATCCTTGTATCTAATACCAATGTTTTAATTTACTACATAGCTTTAGTTCTTATAGCTTTATAAGAAATCTTCATAAGTGGTAAATTCTCCAATATGTATTAGCTATGTTTCACCCTTTGCATTTGCAGATAAATATAGAATAACTTTTCAACTTCCACAAAAATCGTTCTAGAATTTTGATTAGAGTCGTCTTTCTCTATATGTATTTCTCAACAAAGTTGGGACAGGAGAGACAATTTGACAATGCGGACTATTTTAAATCTGTGAACATACATCTATTTAAATCTTCTTTCTATTGGTAAAGTTTTATTTTTTTTTTTATTTTTTTTTTAAAGATTTTTTTTTTATTTATTTATTTGAGAGAGAGAGACAGTGAGAGAGAGCACGAGCGAGGAGAAGGTCAGAGAGCGAAGCAGACTCCCCATGGAGCTGGGAGCCTGATGTGGGACTCGATCCCGGGACTCCAGGATCACGCCCTGAGCCGAAGGCAGTCGTCCAACCAACTGAGCCACCCAGGCGTCCCATCTATTGGTAAAGTTTTAAAAGTTACCTTTTGTGTTAATATTTTGATCTTTATTCCTTAGACTTATTCCTAAGTTTTGGATTTTTTTATTGTTATTATAAATGGTAAAAGCTTAAAAAAAAGTCTCATAAATGTTTGTTTCTATTATGTGGGGATAGGACTTAGTTTTATTAACTAAAAACCTTGCAAGATAACTTCAAATTGTCTATAAATACATATTTTCTATTTACACAATCATGTCACCTGCTAATAAGGACATTTCCTTCTAATTTCCAATCTGTATTTTTTTTTTTTTATTTCATTCTCTTGCTTTACTCTACTGGCTAGAAACTCTAGTATAACCTTGGATGGAAATTGTGAAAGAGGGTATCTCTGTATTATTCTAAACTCCAGGAAAACAACCACCTTTTCACCATGAAGTATACTATTTGGTATAGGGTTTTTGTTGTTATCCTTAATCAGGTTGAAATGTTCCCTTCTATACGCAGCTGAGAGATTTTATCATACATATTTATAGTACAGATTTATAAAATTCAGCCCGAGAGCCATTGTTTTTAGGGGTTTTCAGTCCACTTATACCTGTTCTGTCTCTCATTCTCTTTTTTTTGTTTTCTTTTGAATCAATTGTACATTTTTTAACTCTAAGATTTTCTTCTCTGTTATCTTGTTACTTTTACACTAGTCTATTCTTTAAAATTTAAAAAAAACTACTTTTACACTAGTCTATTCTTTAAAAACAATTCTTTAAAAATAACTTTAAAAACCATTATTTTTAGGGGTGCCTGGGTGGCTCAGTGGGTTAAGCCGCTGCCTTCGGCTCAGGTCATGATTTCAGGGTCCTGGGATCGAGTCCCGCATCAGGCTCTCTGCTCAGCAGGGATCCTGCTTCCTCCTCTCTCTCTCTGCCTGCCTCTCTGCCTACTTGTGATCTCTCTCTGTCAAATAAATAAATAAAATCTTTAAAAAAAACATTATTTTTAAATAGAGGTATATTACAGTATACCTCTATTAATTACTGAAGTATAATTTACATGAGCAGTTTTAATATCCCCCCTAAAAGCTAAGACCTTCTTAAACATCTTAATTTTCTAATCTTCTCATCTCTGTCTCCTGCCTTCTACTTTCTTCCCTGTATTTTAAACTGTTATTATTTTTAAACATTTCCATCAATATTCAACACTTTTCATTGTTGCTTACTCAGTTCTGCATTTTTTTGTATGTGTAATTTTATTTTTTTCAGCGTTCCAAGATTCATTGTTTATGCACCATACCCAGTGCTCCATCCAATATGTGTCCTTCTTAATACCCACCACCAGAATCACCCAACCTCCCACCCCCTCCCCTCCAAACCCCTCAGTTTGTTTCTCAGGGTCCACAGTCCCTCATAGTTCATCTCCCTCTCCAATTTCCCCCAACTCACTTTTTCTCTCCATCTCCCCATATCCTCCATGTTTATTCCTTATTCAGTTCTGCATTTTTAAATGTGTCTGCTTGTAGTAAGCATTCTCAGGTTTTGTTTCTTGAAAATGTATTTATTTTGCCTTAATATGTGAAGGATATTTTTAGGAGATACAGGATTCTGGAGTGGCTGTTATTTTCCTTCAACATCTTAAAGCTGTCACTCTGCTGTCTGCTGGAGTTCCCTAATTTTTGTTGAAAAGTCAACTGTGCAATTGTTTTCTCTTTGGTGGTCCACTTTTTAATGCATTTTTGTGCCGTTTTTGAGATTTTCTTTGTCTTCAGTTTTTAGTAGTACTACTATGATGTACCTAACTATGATTTTCTCGTTACTCATCTCAATTGGAGTTAATACGCTTCTGGAAACTGGAGCCCCCAGTGACTTGTATCAATTTGTAAAATTTCAAACCAGAGTCTTCTCAAAGACAGATTTCACCCATTACCTCTCTTCCTTCCACTTCTTGGACTCCAGTTACAATTGCTAGACCTATATACTGTGTCTCATGTATCTTTTAAGCTAGCTTCTTATTTTTCATACATTTTTACTTCATTGTTTCTATCTGGATTTTTTTCTTTTTTATTGATATGACTTCCTGTCAAAAATCTTCCCTCCCATTGTAGCACAGCAGCTCTTAACTCAAGTGATCGAGTTCTTAATTTGAATTATTGAATGTTTTTATGCTCTTAGCCTATGATTTTCATCTGTTGCTATTAGGATCTACCCTCCTTTTCCCCTTCCCCACGTACTCATGCATTTGCTTCCACCAAGCCATTTTTCTTATTTATTTTTCTCATAACATCTGTGCCTGCTCCCTTGAGAAGTCTGAGGTTTGCTAGATTCTACAGAGCTGTACTGTCCCTAGAAGCTTTCTCTTGTTGTTTGTGTTCTCTTAGAAAAGAGCCCCCTATGTTGCCTGGTTGGAGTCATTAGATATAATTGGCATATCAGATACTTCTCCACCAGGCTTGGAGGGAGCATGACTGATTCAGAAGCCTCCTGGCTCAAAAGTGGGAAGATCACAGTTGATGTCAGAGTTCCCACAATGCAGGACTCTGTCCTTCCTCCAAGAGCAAAGCAATTACTCATGTAGATGACTTGGGTGGATGAATTCTGGTCAAGAGAGTACCATCCTACGTCACAATGCTGGACCCTACCCAGAATTCCATTAAAAGAGAAGACATCATCTGGTGTTTCCTGAGGATGAAGGGCTAGAGGGAAGAAGATGGGGGAGAGAGCTCAGCTTATCTGCTCAGTAATGCCACAGAGCTGTTTCCACCTTTAAGTCTGGATGCTTCGATCTCATTTGCTAGTTGTTCACCTGTACAACCTATAACTATTAAAGAATTCCCAGAGCTTGGTTCTTGGCCTCCTTCTATTGGAGGCCAACCTATTGGCAACATCTTTTTTCAGTGCTTAATGATCACTTGGGCCTCTGGCTTTAAATCGTACCTGTTGCTTTAATGTTGTCTACTTCCCAGTATTCCAGATGTAAATATCTATTGGCCTAGGAGATGTCACTTCATGGACGTAGAACACATGACTCAAAGTTAATCTGCTTCCAACACAACTGTGATACTCCTACAAAGAAGCCCACCTGAACAATTATTCAAATATAGCAACCCAAGATTTACTAACACATCCTTCTGTCCTTATTTTATCAATAGTGGTTTGAGTATCTGATATTTTATGATATTTACTTATTACTGATAGACTTTTTCCTCACATTAGTACTTATGTTCCACTAGAACAGCGGTGTGCCTATCTTGCTTCCTACTCCTTGACCAGTACTCAGAATTTGGTCCAGAACATGGTAACAGAAACTGCCTATTTGTGCGGTGAATGTGAGAAGATATCCATAACTAGACTGTGTCACTCTGTTAAGATGACATCTGGCCAGAGTGGAGTTGGGAGGGATGTGGTGGCTGGAGATACAGTTTTATCCTCATTCTTTGTTATATGTAAGGCTACATCACAAGTCACTCATTCAATAGAGGATTGCCACTTATAGACCTCCTACTGACACCACATCCACTTGTCCAATCCATTAGCAATCCTATCAACTCTATCTCTGAAATAATTGATCCTAAATCCAGCCTTTATTCTCCATTACCTCTGCTGCCTCCTCATTCCTCCCTATCCAGTCAACTAGGATAGTTTCCCTGCATTTTCCACATAGCAACAAAAGGGAGACTTGAAAAAAAACAAAGTATAGGGGCACCTGTGTGGCTCAGTGGATTAAGCCTCTGCCTTCGGCTCAGGTCATGATCCCAGGGTCCTGGGATCAAACCCCACGTCAGGCTCTATGCTCAGCCGAGATCTTCCCCTTCTCTCTCTGCCTGCCTCTCTGCCTATTTGTGATCTCTGTCTGTCAAATAAATAAAATCTTTTTTTTAAAGGATACTTATAAAAAATAAAACAAAACAACAACAACAACAACAACAAAAAAAACCCAAAGTATATTATGTCCCTGACCTGCTTTAAACCACCCACGGCTTCCTATCACATGTACATAAAACCAAGCCCCTTATCATAGCCTTTGAGGACTTACATGGTCTGACCCCTGACTTCCTTTATGATTGGTAGTACCACCACTCTCTCCCCTGCAAAGTTCAGTCTCATTGCCCTGCTTTCTTTTATGTTAACATACCAGGCTCATTGTTGCTTAAAATCCCTTTTACCTGTATTTCCCCTATCTGGAGGAATCTTCCCTGGTGTTTGTATGGTATGGCTGATGACCTCACATCCTTCAAGTCATAAGCTTCTCTGACCACCCCACACTATCTAAGGCCACACAATCTTTTATTATCACATTCTTATGTTGTATTGCCTTACATTATTTTCTTCACTGTTCTTACAACTAGCTGCAGTTATTTTTTTCGTTTGATTGTCTGCTTTATTCACTACCATTTTCCCAGTATAAAAAACAACATGTAACACACAATAGGTGATCATTACTTATTGATGGGACATGTAAGAGAATGAAAGAATTGAAGACAAGTAATCTCTCACACCATTGTTGTCCCATCATTTCTTTGGGAAGAGTCCTTCTTTATTCTTTCTTTACTTAAAAGGAAATAGAGGAAGTAAAGTTTAAAATCTGTAAATTTTCCCCTTGCCTACTATGCTGGCTCTCTTCTTATAGAACTATTAGCAACTTCTTATAATGAAAATAACTTCATGTATTTTGATCTCTTATTGGTGCCAAACAAGGTGCTGGATTAGGCCATCGATTTATCAAATTAACAACCTGCATTAGATCCTTTCATAATCTATACTTCATAAATCTAAGATTTAGATGTCTCCATTACTTTCCCAGAGTCACAAAGCTAACCAATATCTCATTTTACTTTCTCAAGTGAACTTCAGGAACCAAGAAACCAAGTAGGATAAGGAGGAGTTTTACATCATTGTTAATTTTTTTGCCCAACAATCCTTCTGGTTATCAGTAATGGTAGTGGCGAAGAGAGGGAGTAAGGGATGGAGGGAGATAAGGAGGACATGTGTGAGAGTGAGCAATTCATTTCATGATGCCTGGATAAAACTTTGATAGCAGACTGTGAACTCCATTAATTTAACATCAACCCCAGAAGGAAGGACAAGGCAAAGTCAGGTCACTGTCTGTGAATCTCCTCTTCTAGCATTAGAACAACTCTCTAATGAGTAGATTCTCAAGGCTTTCTGTTCAGGAAAAACAGCAAGCTGACTTCGCCTGACCAATAAATCTTAAGGCTTTGCTTGGCCAATTCATTCTGTTATCCAAAAAACAAAATTACACAAGAAATAGAAACTCATTTACACACCCCCAAGAAGTATACTGTTTGAAATAGGAGAGACTAGGAAAAGAGAAAAATAGTTGAGAAAACTCTCAGGAAGATAAAAGTTTACACAGACCAAGAGACTTTCTCTATGCAACCTCAAATATCTCGGTGAAACTGAAGGAAAAAGAAGGTTTAGATGCCTGAATAATGGACTAAGCTTTTAATTTTTTATCTGGTTATTTGGCACTATGGAATTCTAATCACGCTGAAGCACTTTGTAAAGCATTTTAAAATTGTTGCTTCTGTTCAACAAATTTTCTTAGAATTTTAGTTCTCTTATATTGGTATCCTGAACTACAAAAGTTGGGTATTTTTATGTATTTGGAAGATCAACCTCAACCTTAAAATCCATTGAACACAATCATGAAATCCTATCATTAGGAATGCTGCCTCCTGGATTGTAACAATTTAGTGATGGTTTACTTCTTGTCGAGATCAGTCAACAGTGGATGCATTAGAGGGTAAACATATTATTTGGTGTTTTATATATGTGAGGAAACACTTTCTATGAATTAACTCATTTAATTGCCCACCAACCCCATGAGGAAGGTACTGTTATAAGCCAGTTTTATAGATGGGTAAATAATATGTCATAGAGGTTAAATAATTTTGCTCAAGTTAGTATGAGGTAGAGTCAGATGAACCCAAGCAGTCTAATTTGAGAATCCAAACATGCCAACATGCAACTCTTCAGGGAACCTGTAGTTTCTTTGGAAAAAAATGGGAGCTCAGGTCATAACCTCAGGGTCCTGGGATGGAGCCTTACTTCCTTAGGGCTCCCTGCTTAGTGGGGAGTCTGCTTCTCCTACTCCCTCTTCCCCTCTCCCATGCTTGTGCTCTCTCTCCCTCTCAAACAAATAAATAAAATCTTTAAGAAATATAGAGAGACTTGTATGCACAAAACCACTAAATCACAACAAAAGAGTGTGTGCGCTCAGTGGTTTGAATGAGTCTATACTGTGGGCTCCCTTAGTGCCCAAATCAGATAAAACTCAAAAGAGAGGGATTCCTGACATCGTGATCCAGGGGAAACTGATCAGGGAAACTGATCTTCATGTGCGTAAATCATAGATTAAAAAAAAAAAAAGTAGGATGGGAGCCTATCCTTAAATCTGGGATATATATAGGGGCACCTGGGTGCCTCCATCAGTTAAGTGTCTACCTTTGGCTCAAGTCATGATCCCAGGGTCTGTGGATGGAGTCCCATGTAGTCTCCTTGCTCAGCAGGGAGCCTGCTTTAACCTCTGCCTGCCTCTCCCCCTACTTGTGTGCTCTCTCTCTCTCTCTCTCTCTCTCTCTGACAAATAAATACATCCTAAGAAATACTGGTAATCATACATATGGACTCAGATTCTCTGTTACCTAACTCTCAAGTCTCCTTGTATAGCAGCTGCCTTTGCCTTTTTTCTAAAAGACTAGTTCTGCTCACAACAATCTAGTTTGTCTGACAAACAAGCAGCTGGCAAATCGAGGGTGTGATATTGCGTGCTGTGAAGAGGGAGTGAGACGGGCAAATTCTTATTCCTGTCTACCTTATGGTTCTTGTGCCACTTGGAATTTTATTGCCAGTTCCCCAGGATGGGCGTTTGGTGCTAAATGAGAGTTTGCCGCTGGGCGGTGTGTGTGCACGTGCATGCACATGTGTGGAGGGTGAGAGAGGAAACGTCGTGTGCCACAGGGAAACACACATGTGTGCCATCTGTGGAACTGTTCTGCCAACTGCCAGTACCCCAGGAGTGGGGGAGGAGGAAGGAGTCGGGCTGGAAATAGCACTTCCTGGCTGCCCACTCACAGGCTTGTTGCCAGAAGGATTTATTTTTTTTCCTCTAGGTTCTAGTCTTCAGATTTATATGAAAAAATGATGTTGCTGAAGTTGGGGAGGAAATGACTTTTATAAAAATTAGAATGCTTAATTACAAGTCTCTAATTTCCTGAGGTCAGGGAACCATGTCGGTCTTATCCTCCACTGTATATCAGCATCTAATACGCTACCTGGCATGAAGTCAGGACCTAAAAATATTTGTTGAATGAATAAATGAATAATAAATAAACATAATATTTCTTATTTATGGGATCAGCTCTTCCCCGTGAATTACTCTCCCGGGTCATTGAGAAGCTGGCAACACAGGTTGCATTAAAAATATGGGCTATTCTTGTAACCAAGGCTCTTTGACCCATAAGCAACACATACCCAGATGTTTTTTGAGGAATGTGTAGATAACAGAATTCAGTCAACAAGGATTTCCTGAACTCTACTCTTTCAGCGCTGCTAAAGGGAATTGGGGGTGATGCCCTGAACCAGGCAAAGAAGTCCTTGTTGTCATAGAGCTTTCCCTCTTGTAGGTTAAGCAACAAAACAAGTGGTGACCAGTGGTGATGAGTGCTATGAAAAAGTAGGGAAGAGGAAAAAAAAGAGAGATAAAGGAGCTCTATCTTATACAGTGTAGCCCACCATCTTCCCTGTGGAAAGCACTGTTAGAGCCAGGGCTCAATTTGGTGAGGATTTCGTGGGGTCTTGCTCTACGAAGTTACATAGAAAACTTCAAGGATCTCAATGACGTCCAACATATGAAGATTTGAGGAAATTATTTTGCATTCGATTGTTCAGAAATGTATTCACGAGTGGCTGGGGGGGGTCAAGGAATAAAAAGATGGCAAGAGTGATCAAGGACATGAACTTCTAGGGGCAACAATGGAGGGATTCTAATGGCCAACATGCTTTGAGCACTTACTAGGGCTGGTTAGGCCTTTATGTTCATTATCTCAGTTTATCACGGAAAGACTCCCATGAGGTAGGCACTGTTCTTATCCCCTTTTATGGCAAATGAAGCACAGAAAACCTAAGTAACTTGGTCAGAGTCACTCAGACAGAAAATCCAGTATTATATAAAAGCAATCTGATTGCAGGGCTCAGTCATTAAATAATTCCCTTACAGATGTAAATGAACTATTTTTTAACCTGCTAATATATATTGCTTCTTTGGAAAGCTTAATGAGTTATAGGGCCTAAACATATGAGAGAACTTTTTTAAAACAAAGCTGCAAAACCTACCACGAAAGGGTACAGAATCCACCTTCCCATTCCCTGACTATAGCAAGCTGATTCCAGTCTCCAGGTCTTTGCGCTTGCAGATCCTTCTGCCTGAAATTGCCTTCCCTGGGCTCTTCGCAAGAATGGCATGGATGGTTCTTTCTCATTAACCAGGGTTCAGCTTCAGAGGGAGCTCCTGTGGTCCCTACAGCTGGTCGCCTGCCATTCCCATGACCAGCTATGCTATTTACCCTGTTGTTACTTTCTTCCCTGCCCTTTTCACTGTTTGAAAGGTCCCTGTTTTTGAGGTCTACTTCTGGTCATCCTTTTCCCCTCTTAGAAGGCAAGCACCCCGAGGTCAGGGGCAGTGGCTGCTTTGTTTCCTGAAATTTCTCCAGAACCCGATCTCTGCCTGATACCTCATCCGAATGAATTCATGCTGTCCCTGGGGCCTGCAGATTCAGCTCCCAGAGGGCTTCACTTCTACAGAAGATCATGCTACTGGCAGCATCTGCCCACCATTCTGTGCAGAATGAGAGCACCAGATGGGAAAGGAGAGATCAGCACAGGGGACGTGACACATACTGGCCAGGAAGCACCCAAGAATGAGCTGTGAATGCTCTGAAGGCTGCCAAAGAGACCAGGTATGAAGTTAGGTATACTCAAGGTCATTATTTAAATGTTACTTGAATCTCTCTCTGGGGATCTAGCTCTAATTTGGTTGTCATCCTATTGATGACCTAATGCTTGTAATGCCTTATTACCTGTCAGCCCCCATGAGAACATAAAGTCCATGACAGCAAGGATCTAGCTGCGTTCTTACCTCTGGATACTGTCTAGAATTATCCCATAGAGTAGGCACCCAAGAAATATTTAATAAATGGGCCAAAAAATTGAGCCAACATTATTGTGTCCGTAGACAAAGATGGGGGGAGAACATAATGGAGCAAATGTTTACTGATTTGCTGCTAAGCCCCAGGCACTGTTACAGCTGCCTGGAACATACCTTTGATTTGTTTACCCTGTTCAGTTGCAAGCTTTGGCAGCCTAACTTTTAACAAGCTAAAATTTACAGGGCACCTGGGTGGCTCAGTTGGTTAAGCCACTGCCTTCCGCTCAGGTAATGATCCCGGAGTCCTGGGATTGGGTCCCGTATCAGGCTCCCAGCTCTGTGGGGAGTCTGCTACTCCCTCTGAACTTCTCCTCCCTCATGCTTTTTCTCACTCTCTCTCAAGTCTCTTAAAAAAAAAGAAAAAAGGTAAGAAGCTATAACTTACAGAGTAGAAGATATCTTCCTTCTACCGTGTTATAAAATCAGGTCTTGCTGAGGAAGTGTTTCTCTAAATGAAGGCTGGGGATCCCTGGAAGCCTCAAACGTCACTCAATTCACGGAGGTCTATGCTATGAACTGACAATGCTCTGTCAAATAAATAATTTTTTATGATGCCCAGAGCGTATCTGAGGATCAATAGAGAATTAAACTAAAGCCTCCATCTCTATTTCACCTATAGGATCATTTCCATTGATCATCTCAGTTTGAGTTTATGTGAATCGGAGCCAAAAATACAATTTCCAAACAGAAGACTGTAAATGAAGTGAATTTGGAGGAGACTGTCCCCAGCATGTAGAGCAAGCTCAGCCTAGGTCAGCTCGATGGGAAAGGACAAAATGCAAGTTGGCATAGTGACGTGTTTAGATGTAGCAGAAATTGGAAAAGAATCAGTTCAGGCAACACGTGACCTCCCCAAATCCCCAGCTCTGAGCTCTCCACAGTCAAGGTCGGCCTGCTGCTTAGCGGTGCCTAGCAGGCACAATATGGGGAGATATGTATTATATACGTGGCCCTAAACTACTTTGTCGGGTACCCAGTGTGGGGAAGATAGCACTTGGGAGAAGATTCTTGAAGGCTTAATGTCTGATAGTAGTCTTTTCCACTGATTCTGTGTATAAATAAGGCTAATTTCAAAGAAAAATGAGCTTCATTTAAAGGGGTAAATAATCATGCAGTTTCAAGTACCTCACTCAGCCTTTTAAAAATACCTGTAAGCGGGGCACCTGGGTGGCTCAGTGGGTTAAAGCCGCTGCCTTCGGCTCAGGTCATGATCCCAGGGTTCTGGGATCGAGCCCCGCATCGGGCTCTCTGCTCGGCGGGGAGCCTGATTCCTCCTCTCTATCTCTGCCTGCCTACTTGTGATTTCTGTCTGTCAAATAAATAAGTAAAATCTTAAAAAAAAAAAAAATACCTGTAAGCTGGTGTTCTTCCGAGGGCTTATCAGCACGCATGCTCACGGTGTGACAGGAAGTAGTTTACCATACAGTTTATCCTTGAGGGGTTTTCTCTCTCTTTTATGTAGTCTCTACTCAGGTTGGCACATTATTCTAAGATCTTCACAGGACTGTTAGGAACAGTGAAACCACTTTTAAAGGGGGTACAGAGGCCAAAACACCACAGTGAAGCCACAGGCTGGGTTTCAATGCTGGCTCTTAAACTAATTAGCTGTGTGGTTTTGGGCAGTTCACTTAATCTCTCTGCAAGATGGTGGGCGGGGCTCTGACCAGAACTTGGCGTCTCTTCCAGCTCTAGCTGTCTGGTTTGATGCCAATTGCCAGGACCAGCGGTGCCCTCCCCCACTCACAGGCTGCAGCAGCCATTCTGAAAATGGCTCTGTGCACAGGCAAGGTAGGATATCAATGTCCTTTTGCATCTGAGACCACACTAAGCACCCTCCTTAAGCAAGTCTGCAGCCACCCAACAACCTCCAACTGAGAGATCAGGGTGTCTGTGAACAGTGCACTGAACCCCTGATGCACCCCCCCACCAGCATCACCCCCTAATGTTACATCAGGAGTTCCCACATCTCGGACCAGACATAGAGGGAGGAAGGAAACCATGCAAAATTCAGTGGTGTTGCTCATGTTTTTCTACTTTCTCTTATCCTAGGACAGCGTTTCTTGAAGGTCTGCACTTGCTCAACAGGCACGGGGATTCTTAAAAGTGGTGGTTCTGGGGCTCTGCACAGGATGGACCAATTCCAAATTTGAGGGGGTGTGTGAGCCCCTGAATCTCTGTTTTAAACCAAGCACTGCAGAGGACCTTTGTGTGTACACGAACACTTCGGAACCAGTGCCCTCCTGGAGAGGCAGCATCTTATGGGTCTCTGCACTTACCCACTGCCGCTGCTAACCATGATCGTTCACCATATATTCAACAAAGATGTGTCACCAACGACTACATGGTAGACACGATGTTAAGCAAAAGTTCAATGCACCTGCTCTCAGAGACTTAATGGGCTGGCAAGAGGAAACAGGTGATAACCAAACGCAAATATAGAATAGGCGGGCCAGGGGGGCCATCTACAAAGTAAAATAAAGGGTGAGTGCTGGGAGGTGTAGATCAGGTAGGCAGGAAGGCCCATTTGAAGGGTGGTATTTGTGCAAAGACATACAAAAAGTGAGGGAAAGAACCATGGGGTTGGGAGACGAACACTCCAGGCAGAGGGGACAAGTACAAGGTCCTGGAGAGGGAACACGCTTGGGCTGCCAGAGGAAGAGCAAGCAGGTCAGTGTGGCTGGTTGTGGGCTGAGTGAAGGGGGCGGTAACAGGAGATCATCAGGGTGAAGATCTCTTAGACCTTGTAGGTCACTGGAAGACATCAGATTTCACTGGGTAAAATAGGAAGCCATTCATAGAAATGGGCTTCGAGCAGGGACATTCCATAATCTGAAAGGCCACTTTCTTGGAGCATGTCAGCTTTATCTCTAGGGTGCCCAGTGCTCTCGAGTCTGGACTGGGGGGGAGTGGAGCAATGATCTGTGGTGATGCTATAGTATAGTTTTGTTTTCATTCCCATCTGTGGTCCTATGCTTATGCTGGGATGCCCTGTTTCTGGCTGACCGCCTGAAGGACACCTGAAATAGGTATTTCACTTGAGAACTGTGGCAAAGAATAAGAAAGCTTTGCTAGGGAAGGCTGACCCCAGAGGGTCTTCATGCACATATTCACACATTTACTGATTCTATCAGCCTGTCGTGTGAAGGCAGGGTGGGCAAGGAAGACATTATTTTCTGTACTCCTGCAATGACACGGAGGTAGGGGTCCTGGTTCCCCATCTCATGGATGAAGAAATGGAGGCTTAATCTGAAGCAAGTGGTCACAGGAAGTGTTGGAACTTGGATTCAAAGGCGAGACAGTGAGAGCAAATCCTGTGCTTTTCCCTGCGCCACAAGCTCCGGGGCCAGCGTACCTGGGGTCAGGTCCTACCTCTCTGCTGCTTGCTAACTGGGTGACTTTGGGCAGGTTATTTACTTTTCTGGTCTTAGTGTCTGTATCTGTAAAATGGGCATAGTAGAAGTTTCCTCTTCGCTGTTATTACAACTAAATGAGCTAATACATGAAAACACTTAGAACAGGGTAAAGCCCCTCAAAGCTCCTTGTTATGACCATGACTGTAGGTAAAGTCAGAGGAGGCTACTTGTAGCAAATTGGAATCTTAAGCCTGCACATGGTACAAAAATCATCCTCATAAAGTACAACTATCATGAGGAAAAGACCTCAGATTTGTGATTTGAGAAGAAATTTACTGCAACAATTCTAAGAAACAGAGTTCAGCTCAACTTAAAGATCTAGAGACAGTCAGCAGTGTCCTGAAGCAAAAGGGTCAGCTTTGGCAGGAAGTGAATTCTCCAGTTCTCTGAGTCAGGAGTGCTGTTGGAGACTCAGGAAGGCCGGACTGTTTCAGAGGCCTGCTCCCAAACAGATGTTCTAGGATTCTTTCTAATGGGATGGAAAACAGGTGGCCTAAGAGTTGGGCCTGACTGTGTTTTCCTTGCTTACTGTCTTTTTCTTTTTTTCTTTAACTGGATTGTGTTTCCTTTAGGGCTCCAACATACAGTTTCCCGACAGCCATTATCACGCCTTTTTGGTTAATGTGCTACCTGCTGCTTTCCTGCAGTTTTTCACATTGGAGGCTTTTCCCCACATACTTAGACATTCCCCCATCTTGGGTGTAGGACCATGAGAAAATGAATTAATAACGAAGGTAGAACAGGGCTTCATAACCCTTGCCCAGGAGACTGACTTCTGGTCCGTCCTCTCCTGAGAAGGTCACCTTGCTGTGTCTACATGATTATACACAGCTGGGCAGATGTACTATTCGATCTAGAAGTTTTGATAGAGCAGCCATTTTGTGCTGAACAAACATGATATGAAAACATCTTGAGTGGTTTGGTCCCAACACAGACTTTCTCTTCCTTCTAAATATCATGCTTCATGAGTGTTGTGTCTGGCAGAGCACACTCGGTCTATTTTTCAGTGCTGGGAATGTTTACTGCCTCTTCAGAACAGAGCATAGCATATTCCTGCCACTGCTCATTGAGAAGAAACTTTTTTGGGCTGGATGTCAAGACAATGGACAGGTTTCTGCACTGGATTCAGATGCCAAATGCACCTTAAGGAATCTGGGGCATACAGACTGTCATCGACCCATTCCCCTGAAATGCAAGGACAGGGACTTTGAGCAGCTGACTCCCCGAGATGGATCCACCCACTGCTTAGCCCTTCTAGTCTGCCAGCAGTCAGATGAATCGTCTCATGTTGCAAATATGGACTTTCTTTTTCCCCCCAGATTCATACCCTTCAGTAATTTCCAGTTGCTCTTTGAGTCAAGGCTGTAATTGCCATCCAAGAGGTGTGCAGAACCCACCACTCTAGGACCTATTTCTTCACTGTTCTATTGCTGGGTCTCCACGTGCCTATCACACCGACCTTCCTTAAGAATCTCACATTCACCAATGACCCTCTGGTAACAGGGCCTCTCAAACATGGTCTCCTTTTCCTGGAAAATTCTCTCTCATTCCACCTATATGTAAGTCGTCTTTCTCCTTCAGATCTCTGCTCAAGAGACACTTCTTCAGGGAAGATGTCCTCCTCTTTCTGGCAGTCCAAAACCCTATTAGACCATCTCTCTCTACGTCCTTGTCACTAGTACATTTGCCACAGTTAACAGTAGCCTGATGATTCGGTGTTCCAGTAGGGCGGGAACCATATGTATGTTTATCCCTGGTGAACCCACTGCCTAGCCCATCTCTGACATATAAGAGAGATGTTCTTTATGCACATGCTTGTAATTTTGGAATTAACAACTAATTTCTCTTGCAAGGAGGTTCACTGACCATTCAATTTTCTCCTACAATTTCTAGGTAAAGGACATTCCCAGGTGTCAACCATAGGGTGCAGAGCAGCCTTTCGTGCATATTTTTGAAGTCAGGTATCCATTTGCCTTTTGTTTGCTTCGCCTACTAATTGTGCTTTTGCAGCTACTTGGGAAGATAAAGGCTTTGGCCATCATGGCCCATCTTTTCTCCCAGCTCCATCTGCCAGGGAAGAAACAATGACTCAGAAAACTAATGGGCCAGTCTCTCTAACGATGGTGATGATTTCACCACTGGTGATTTCTCTATTCAATTTAGAAGACTGAGTCCAAAGGAAGGAATTGCCTCGGGGCACAAGTACTAAAGACAAACAGTGAATTCGCAAACACACATCAGAACCGTGCTGTCCAGTGTTCATGACACACAAGCAGCAAAGGTGATGAAGGTTGAAAGAACTAAAGAATTCAAAACCGAACCTTTTTTTTTTTTTTCTCTTTGGATGAGAACATGATGGTGTGGGAGGAACCAAGGATGTGCCCTCAGACCAGCTTGGAACAAAGAAACTGTCACAGTAAGTACAGGGACCATCTACTCAATGGCCGTCAGGCACGCTTCACTCATGTCTTTAGTCCTTACAATAGACCTGAAAAGGAAACCTAATTCCTTCTATTTTACCCTTGAGAAAACAGAGACTCAGAGGATAAATACCTTTAGTCATATTTGGAACTCTCATTTAACTGATTCCAAAGCCCAAGTCTGTTCCAACTGGATGGCTCACCTCACCAGTCCTCTCCCAAGATCTTCACTGGCAAAACGTGCCTATTGGCACACTCGATTATTGTGATAATTATCTCCCCATGAAAATAACGCCTGGAGAGCGCCTGACTCTCAGTTGGCTTTTAACTCAACATTATTCTCTGTCCTCCACATTTCTTATCAGCTGCTGAATTCCTTACGATTTTATCAGGAACTCCTAGAAATCAGTTACCATTCCGGGCTTCTGATTTAATATGGGTAGCTCAAGAGGGGGACGTACTTCACAAAGCACTGTCACTTAGTCTCACAGCAATGTTACCATGTTTTATTATGTTGCAGTTTGACTCTGAGGCACAGCAGGATTAGGCAGTTTATCAAGGGACATCAATGTCTAGAGAAGACGAGAACATACGTGTCTCTGGACCACTGGCCTAGGATTCTTTCCATCACCGCATTGCATCAAACTACTCAGGGCAAAGGTGACTTCTGAGGCCTCCACTAATATGAATCCCATTCACAGTAACAGCCCTCATTGAGCTCTTCATATGCACTGGATAGCACGCTGTATGCTGTGTGTGAATTATCATGTTTACTCACTAAAGCAACTCCTCGATATGGGCATAATTTTTATTCTCCTTTATGAAGAGGACAAAACTAAAGCCCAAGAAACTGAATGACTTGGGCTGAATAAGTTTTATTAAAACTGAATGTTTTAGCTGGTACCCAAATAGATACTCTTAAAGCAAATCCATAGTTACCATGAAGCAGACAAAAGCTCAGTGAAGTTCCACAGAATGTGTAAATGAGTGACACTGACCTTGAATCTTCCCAGGACAGCCACTTATCTGCCAGACGTCAGGCACCTTAACCAAAGGCGATCTCTTCTTAGCAGCAGGATCTTACTCTGTCAGTTCAAAGGGACCCACAACTGATCGCTCTCTTTCTCCCAAAGCTCCTCCCTTCAAATATATTCCTCAGCCCTAACCATTGTTTCTCATAGACTCAGGTTGCCAGCTCTGACTGTTCATAGGATTCACAAGGGTTGGGGTGCCTGTGTGGCTTAGTCGGTGAGTGCCTTCTGCTCAGGTCATGATGCTGGCGTCCTAGGATTGAGCCCTGCGTCAGGCTCCCTGTTTCAGCAAGGAGCCTGCTTCTCCCTCTCCCTCTGCCTCCTGTTCCTCCTGCTTTTGCTCTCTCTCTCTCCCCTACCCCGTGTCAAACAAATAAAAAATCATCAAAAAACAAACAAGAAAAAAACCAGAAAGAAAGAAAGAAAGAAAGAAAAAAAGAAAAGAAAAGATTTACCTGAGGATCTTTTAAAACTAGGATTCCTGGGGCTCCCTTCCAGGTAATCTGATTCATTAATCTGGGACATGGTGGAGATGTCCCTGTTCATTTGCCACAGTTGATTCTCATGCCTAATCAGGTTAAAAATCCCCTGTTAGAGTTGTGTATGCATGCCTTCCTCTCCCCCTCCAGACTGTAACTTCTTAACATACTGATGAGTCCTTTACATCTTTTAAATTTCCATGTGCTGAGAACAATGTTTAAAATGCTGTATTTATGCATTGTATTGTAAAATCCAGTATATTATGGAGCGGATAAGAACCTGGGCTCTAGAATCTAACAGTCTGGGTACAAAACTCTAACCTACTCCATATTTGCCATGTGGCTTTCAGTAAGTTATCTACCATTTTGTGGTTACTTCATCTGTAAAATAAGGACAACTAGATGTTGCGATGTTTTCCTGAGATTTATGAGAGGCGGTGACTAAAGTATTTAGCACAGGGTCTGGCAAATTACAAGCCCTCGCCAATGCTAGCTATGTAAGTAGGCAAAAATGATTCAATCAGTATGGCACTACGAATACCTTTATGTGACTGTTCCTGTGGTAAGCGCAGTAGGGGATACAGAAGAAATACTGAATGCTGCCACATTACTGAATTGCTATATGAGTTCTAGCAGTTTGGGGGTGGAGTCTTTTGGTTTTTCCATATAAAGTCTCAGGTCATCTGCAAAAGAGAGACTTTGACTTCTTTGCCAATTTGAATACCTTTTCTTTTTGTTGTCTGATTGCTGCTGGTAGGACTTCTAGTACGTTGTTGAACAACAGTGGCGACAGTGGACATCCTTGTCGTGTTCCTGATCTCAAAAGGAAGGCTGTCAGCTTTTCCCCATTGAGAATGATATTCGTTGTGGGGTTTTCATAGACAGATTTTATGAAGTTGAGGAATGTACTCTCTATCCCTGTACTTTGAAGTGTTTGAATCAATGTACAGAAATCAGTTGCTTTCTTATACACTAACAATGAAAATATAGAAAGGGAAATTAGAGAATCGATTCCATTTACTATAGCATCAAGGACCTTAAGATACCCGAGAATAAACCTAACCAAAGAGGTAAGGATCTGTACTCGAGGAACTATAGAACACTTACAAAAGAAACTGAAGAAAGCACAAAAAGATGGAAGAGCATTCCATGCTCATGGATCGGAAGAATAAACATTGTTAAAATGTCTATACTGCCTAGAGCAAACTATACTTTCTATGCCATGCTGATCAAAATTCCACTGGCATTTTTCAAAGAGCTGGAACAAACAATCCTAAAATTTATATGGAACCAAAAGAGAACCCGAGTTGCTAAGGAAATGTTGGGGAAAAAAAAATAGCTGGGGGCATCATGTTGCCTAATTTCAAGCTTTACTACAAAGCTGTGATCACCAAGACAGCATGGTTCTGGCACAAAAACAGACACATAGACCAGTGGAACAGAATAGAGAGCCCAGATGTAGACCTGCAACTCTATAGGCAAGTAATCTTCGACAAAGCAGGAAAAAATATACAGTGGGAAAAAGTCTCTTCAATAAATGGTGCTGGGAAAATTGGACAGCTATGTATAGAAGAATGAAAGTTGACCATTCTCTTATACTGCACACAAAGATAAACTCAAAATGGATAAAAGACCTCAAAGTGAGGCAGGAATCTATCAAAATCCTAGAGGAGAACATAGGCAGTAACCTCTTTGACATTGGTCACAGCAACTTCTTTCAAGACCTGTCTCCAAAGGCAAAGGAAACAAAAGTGAAAATGAACTTTTGGGACTTTGTCAAGATAAAAAACTTCTTTATAGCAAAGGAAATAGTCAACAAAACAAAGAGGCAACCCAAGGAATGGGAGAAAATATTCACAAAAGACACTACAGACAAAGGGCTGATATCCAAGATCTATAAAGAACTCCTCTAACTCAACACATGCAAAACAGATATCACATCAAAAAATGGGCAGAAGCATGAACAGACACTTCTCCAAAGAAGACATACAAATGGCTAACAGACACATGAAAAAATGTTCATCATCATTAGCCATCAGGGGATTGAAATCAAAACCACATTGAGATACCACCTTATACCAGTTAGAATGGCCAAAATCAACTAGTAAACAACTAGTGTTGGAGAGGATGTGAAGAAAGGGGAACCCTCTTACACTGTTGGTGCAAATGCAAGTTGGGCAGCCACTTTGGCAAACAGTGTGGAGATTCTTTAAGAAATTAAAAATAGAGCTACCCTATGACACTGCAATTGCACTACTGGGTATTTACCCCAAAGATACAGATGTAATAAAAAGAAGGGCCATCTGTACCCCAATGTTCATAGCAGCAATGGCCATAGTAGCCAAACTGTGGAAAGAGTCAAGATGTCCTTCAACAGACAAATGAATAAAGAAGATATGGTCCATATATACAATGGAGTATTATGCCTCCATCAGAAAGGATGAATACCCAACTTTTGTATCAACGTGGATAGGACTGGAGGAGATATGCTGAGTGAAATAAGTCAAACAGAGAGAGTCAATTATCATATAGTTTCACTTATGAGCATAAGGAATAACAGGGAGGACACTGGGAGATGGAGAGAAGTGATTTGGGGGAAACTGGAGGGGGAGACAAACCATGACAGACTGTGGAGTCTGAGAAACAAACTGAGGGTTTTGGAGGGGAGGGAGGTGGGGGGGTTCTATGAGCAAGGTGGTGGGTATTAAGGAGGGCACGTACTGCATGAGCACTGAGTGTGGTGCATAAACAATGAATCTTGGAACACTGAAAGAAAATTTAATTTAATTTAAAAAATCAGAAGAAATACTTTTAAGTCTCATTCACTGAATACTAACAGGCATTTTTATAAAATTGCAAAAAAAATTTTTTCACCTTCATAACAATACCCTGATATGTTATTGTTGGAGAAGGAAATAGACCAGTTAAGCAAATGAAGGTTACCCAGTGAGTAATTTTCCATGTGAGATTGGAACTCAGGTTCATCTGGTTTCAGAGTCCATTCTCCCTACTTTATTACTGAAAGGTTACATAAACCTTCATTCATACACCCATTCATTCAATCAACAAGTATCTATTATGTGCTTATTATGTGCTGGAAACTGTTCTAGGTGTTGAAGATATATAGGAGTGAACAAAACAGAGACAGACTCTGCTGTCATGTAGCTTACATTCTACAGGGCAAAAAGAAGGGCAACAAGTAAGTAACTGGGTATAGGACATGTCCAGTAAGAGAAGGGCTAAAGCAGCGTAAAGGTAACTAGGGAGTGTGTGTCTGTGTGTAAGAGAGAGAGACAGAGACAGAGAGAGATTTGGGGGGAGGGGGAGCTTGGGCAATAGAGATAGAGAGACGGAAAGAGAGAGATCTTAGGCAGGAAGGCCAGGAAAGGCCTCTCTGGTAAAGAAACATTCAAGTGATAGATTTAATAAGACGTAATTGGATTCTGAATATTTTTAGAGGTTAGACCCAGAGGATTCACTGTAGAACTCGAAAAAAGATATGAGACAACAACAGAAACAAAGAATGACTCCAGGTTTTCTGGCTGGAGCAACAAGGAAACTGGAGTTCTTGTTCCTTAAGCTGGAGAAGAAGTTGGACAAGCAGGTTTTTCTCAAGGGGAATGAGGAGTCAGGTTTGGAGGCCACTACTGCATCCCAGCAGGAACGCTGGGTAGGCCATTCGAGGCACTGGTCTGCATTAGGGGTGAGAGGCTGGAGCTGGGGACACGGGTTGAGAAGATGATGTCTCATGCCATCGGCTTGGTGGAGGCCACTTAGGAGAAAGAGCAGGTTAAGGAGAAGCCTCTGGCCTGGGCTTGTGTGTTTATGGCTCAAGAGGAGGAGGAGGAATAGGCAGCCGTTTGAGGCCTGGCTATGGCCAGAGAAGGAAACGAAGAGGAACTCTGGGCCCTGAGGCCGAGACAAGGAGCCCTTTCGGGAAGGAAGCAGGGACTGCCTGTGCCAAGGGTGCTTGAGAGCTGCCTTAGGAGGAACCTGGCTGAGAAGGATGGGCCAGATCAGTGAGGGGGTCACGGGGGACTCTCCCAAGAGCAGCTTTGGCAGAGAGATGGGAAAAGAGGTGACAACTGTGTATAGATGACTCTTTCAAGGCATTTTTCTGCAAAAAGGAATAGGGAATGGGCAGTAGCTAGAGGTGGATACAGGACTGTGAGATGAGTATTTAAAGCAGGGTGACTGACAGTCTGTTGGGGAACCACACCAGCAATCCCGTAGAGAGAAAAGCCTTAGTGATGAGGTACAGACAGCGGACAAATGCAGGATGAACGGCTGGAGTTGGTGTCGGGACTGGGATCCAGCTCCCCAGTATGGGGCTGGCCTTGGATGAAAGCAGGGACAAAACAGATACTGTGTAGAAAATGTAAAAAATATATATATATATATATTATTAAATATATTTTTATATATTTATATATTTTATATATTTATATATTTTAATCTAAAGCAATGTCAAGCAATATAAGATTCTGTCTCACTTAATCCTTACAATAACCTGGTCAGGTGGCCCAATATTACCTCTATGTTATAAGAGAATCACAGTGCGTGTGTGGGAAAGGCTTTAAATGCAGCTGAGAAAGTGAACAGTCAGGGAAAGCTGTGGGTGGAAGTGTGTTTGATGTGGGCCTGAAGAGTGGGTTGGTTCTACATATGTGGAAGGAGCTAAGAAGAGAATTCCAAAAATATGAAAAACAAGAATTCCATAAATGTATTCCATAAATACATAAAAAGGCACAAAAGAGAAGAATGAATCCTGTTGTAGCATGTACCAGAATGCATGGGTTCTAATCTTAATCCTTGCACTTCACAGCTGTGTGACTTTAGGGAAGTTACCTAACTTCTCTGTGTCTTAGTTTCCTCATTTACAAAATGAGGATAACAACAACTTTCCCTCAGAGAGGTTTATGATGAGGAATACACACACCCGTCCCTACGTCCACAAACATGTATATGTTGGAATTATGCCAAATAAATAATGAGCATTGTATGTTTTAGTTATTATTTTATTATCATTTACAACATGATAAAGAGTTAGAAAAATGTGTATTTTTCTGAACGTGGGTACAGGCTTCCAGTAAGCCTGCTTTTGGGGGTCTCTGGAAGGTATTGTGCTTCTGGGTTCCTCCTCCCAAAGAAGAACCAACGATACATGGGCAAACTGGTCACTCTCCCATTCAGTGTTTTATTTATGAAGCATTCCTTGACCATCTACTCCCAGTCAGAGTCTGTGCTAACCAGGACTCAGAGCCTAAAGACAAATGGCAGAATTCCCATGCCCATGCTGCTCCTGGCCACCAGGACACAAACATGTGAACAGACCTGGGCCGTCCAATCCGAAGGCTGTTCTCACGCTGGTACTCCAGAGGAAATGCATCAGGTGTGAGGTAAGAGCACTGATTTCTGATTCTGAAAGTTTGGACTTGAGTCTTAGCTCTGCGAGTTTACTAAGTACGGCCTGTGTGTGTCACTTTCCTCCCCTGTAACGTGGAGAGAGCAGCATCTGAGATGAGATCGCGTGAGCAGCAAATGAGACGATACTGGCCCAGCCTGGCGCACACGGCCAGGGATTCTTGTAGTGCTGCTTGGCTTCTCCTTCTGGAGCCTTCTTCCCACAACTGTTATGGTTTGCATGACTCAGAATAGCAAGTCCTTTGGAGCTCTTGAGGAAGTCTTCCTGGGAAGCCTCAACTGGAGCTGACTTTTAAGAGATGAGCAGTGTTTTACAGCATGGAAACACGAGGGCGACTTCTCAGGGAAAGGAAATGTCTCAGGGCAAGGCACATGACCCTGGTCCCTTCAGGAAGAGAGAATACCTCTGCTCATCTGTTCAAGGGCCTAGAAAAGACCCTTCCATGTTGGGTGCCAAATTAGGTCCACTGGAAAATATCAGGCAAGGCTCCTCATACTTGACTGGTTCTCTTATCTCTGTCCTGTCTGGAATGCTTTTTTTTTTTTTTTTACTTGTGATTGAGATTCTGTGCCTCTAATCCTGGAAACAGTTCGCTGGATGAATGCTTCCCCACCGTGGTGGAGGGAGTGATGTGTCCTTCTAATGAGGTCCACAGAGAAGGAAAGACAATCCAACTGTCCTCTCAAAGCCCTGTTTGTGCACCAGCATTATTTAGTTGGCCTTTTCCCCCTTCATATTTTCTAATTTTAAGGTAAAGTAGAGCATGGTCATAAAACCAGTCCCCTCAAGTGTGGCTACGAAAAGCACCCAACCAGCAATGGTTAAAACAGCTTGCATTCCTGTAGCAGCTAATGCTTTGTAGAATGTGTTTTGCCTGTGTTTTAAAAATGTGTCCCCACGGCAGCCTTGGTATTTGTCATCATTCCATTCAATAAAAATTTGTTGACTGCCTATTAAGTACTTGGCATTGTTCTAGTGCTGGGGGTATAATAGAGGGCAAAACAACATGTGGGTCCTGCTCCCATGAAGCTTTCAGTCTAGCAGGAAGACAGACATTCACAGAACAGGTTCACCAGGCCATTTATGACAGACTAGGACAGGTGCTCTGAAGCAGCCCGGTTCTCTAAGAGCTATGACCATCATGACTCGAGGGCCAGGGAGAGCTTCTTGGCTTGAGCTGAGAGTCCAAGGCCAGAATTAACAAAAAATGGGGCTAGGGGAGAGAGAAGCTTCCCAAAAGTCTATGGTGGGAGGGAGATTCCTGAGGAACCAAGAATGGTCTGTGTAGCTGGAGACCAGACAAGATGGCATGTGCTCAAACAGGAAAGTCAGGCAGGGGTCAGAACATGCGGGGCCTACTAGGCCAAGCATTTTTGTGTTTGGGGGGCGGGGGTTGAGGGAGGGAATACAATTTTTTTTTTTTAATATTTTGGAAGTGAGAGCAGGAAGGAAAAACAACTATTATCTGTGGCCACATATTGTTAATTTACTCTACCTATGAATGCATTACTATAGCATCCACTCAGATAATGTCTGGGGCACAGTAAGTGCAGTAGAAGTGAAGGTCAGTTATTATTATTGTTATTGCTATTATTGCTGCTACTATGATTATCACCGTGTGTGGCATTCTGAATGTCTTTCTTTGTGGCCACCCTATGACGTATCATCATCCATGTTTTGCAAATGGGAAACTAACTCTGAGAGGTTAAATAACTACCCAACCTCACCCAGTTGGCAAGTGGCAAAGCTAAAATTCAATGCCCATGATATTTCTGTATTGAGAAAACAGTGTCGAGACAAGCTGGGCAGAAGACCTGTCTTTTAACCAGAATGGTTCCACTCTCTAAGAACCCCAGCAATTGTTGAAGCTTTTTTCTTTTTAAAGATTGTATTCATTTATGTATTTGAGAGTGAGAGAGCGAGCACGCAAGCCGGGTGAGGGACAGGAGAAGAGGGAGAGAGAGTCTCAAGCAGACTCCATGCTGAGTGCAGAATCCAGACATCAGGCTCAGCCCCACCACCCATGAAGTGATAACCTAAGCCCAAATCAAGTGTTGGGGGTTCAACCAACGGAGCCACCCAGGTGCCCCAGCAATTGGTGAAGCTTTTGGAGTTGTTCTTGAATTAATCTTAAAGGGATGGTTTGGGTATTTTTACTTATTTGATGTTCCCAGGGATATACACCAATTATTCATTCTCTGCCTCTTCATTTAAATAAAATATGAAGTTTGCAACCATAACTTTTCTAGAAGAGACTACAGGGCAACATAATAGCTAACAATATAAAACCTCAAACTCCTATCCATTCTCACATACATTTCTCCTCAGACAAACTCTAAGTAAGTGTAACTAGTTCCTGAGGGACACTGCGATGTGTTTGAGGAAGCTCTTCATTACTTAAGATAATGTAATAAAAAAAGGGTAACTTGACAGCCTAAGAAAATACAGGAGACTGCAAAATATCAGGTACCAAGCTTCCTAAAGAACTAGAATGATCACACTGAATTCTCAATATCCTGGGAATAAGTCTCTTTATTTCCATTTTTTAGGTAAAATTGAACATAGAGCAATTAAGTGACTTGGCCCTGCTTGCTTGGTATTTAACTCAAGACTTCCCCACTCAGCTCTGGCCCCTCACTCACAAAGTTAATGTCTGCCGCGTGTTATTATCCCTACCCATTGTCTATGAGTGTCACAACAGATTAAAAGACAAGTCTCCTGGCCCCTCCCACCCCCTAAACCTGGCGATAGGTAGCAAATTAGAAATTGTTTTGATGGAAATGAAACGGGCTTTCCATTTTGATGGAGCACAGCAGTTAAATTTGGTTAAAAAACACTTTAAGAAAGTTCTTGAAGGTGGTAGTCGTCTGTATGAGGTAGGAACTTTAGTTCGATTAATATACAAAACAGCAACAGACCACGTATTTGGGTTCTCAAAATCTAAGCTAGGAGGAGAGGACGGGGGACCAATCAGAAAGAGAAAAGTCATCTAGGCATCTTCCTATATGAATTTAGGTCTTTTGTATATGGAAGTTTCCCTGGAGATTTCTATCCATGCCATTCTCTATCCCTTCCTAATGCACATAAAGACTTATTAAGTTTCTCTCTGTAAGAGGAAAGACTTCTCAGTGGGTCATCTCCTATAGCCACCAATAAAACTTTTAAGGGAAATATCTAATGGAAAAAAATCCTTAAGATACGAAGGTCTGTGAAAAATATCATCCTTGGTCTCAATTCAAGGGTTATCCCAAACTTCTACTTGCTTTTCTCCGGGGGCAATGACTGAAAATCACTTCACAGAATAATAAACACTCCCCTTGTTTTCTCTACACAGCCCACGATCCCCAGCTCCTACTCTGAGGAGGAGGAGAAACAAGGGTGGGTTTTCGCAACAGGCTGCTCACCAGCTCCATTCCAGAGAGTGAGGCTGGACAGAGGGTATAGGCAGCCTCTCACTGCCCCAGCCCTCTTCAATCAGTACTGCTCGTAGGGCAAGCCTCAGGCTGAAAAGCAGTCAGCCAGCCGCTTTTCTTGAAACTGCTCTTTTTCAAGGATGTAGCAGATCAAAAGAAACGGGCAAATCACACACAGAATATGCACAACCGGCTACTGGCTCCAGAAGCGTTGAAACCTGCAGCATTTAGATGAAGGCGGATTGCCAGAATGTTGACGAGGTACACACACAAACACACACACACACATACATACACACATACGCACGCACACACACACAGAAAGTACACACACACACACACACACACACACCCAGATGCAGAGCGCGATAGGTTAGAAGGTAGCAGAGATCCCCAAAAGGACCGGCGACTGGGGACTGTTTGTATGAGGCTCAGCTCACCCTTGCCATAAGGCATTAACTTAGGACCCCCACGAACCCCATTTCCAGCGAGCGCTGAAAGTCAACAGTGTCTTCCTGCTCTGCAACCCAAGTCCAGACTCCGAGCAAAACAATCCGACAACCGACACCCCGCAGTCATGTAGTACGCTAATACTATTTTGCTAATTGCTTTCTTGGGCATGCACCAAGTTATTAAACAGACAGTGACAAAACAGAGAGCTTGGATAAATGTATGTGGCAGCACCTACTGAAAATGTTCTTCCTTAACAGGAGTTCCAATTACTTGTTTGCTTCTGAAGTGGAATAAGGGAAACTGGCAAAATATTTCTGATTTTTTTCTGACTCGGCTAGATCAGGTTTGAGATCACCTTTGCAATATTATCCTGCCCTTTAGAAAATACGTCCCTTTCCTTACAGAAGACAGACTGATTTTAGAAGCAGATCTAAGTCTGTTAGATACAAGCTTTTGCCAGGAACGACAGTCATCTGCTAGCTACAGAAAGCAGTATCAGCAGAGCCTGTGGGAAGTCATACACCAGCCCACTTTTTCCCACCCACCCAGACACTCTCCCTCTCTGGTCTGTACCTTCCGTGTGGCAGCTGGAAGAGAGGATGGTATTCGGAGGTCTGAAGATGTAAGGCAGGTAACGAGAGAAGCATTTCATCTTCCAACAAAAATAAAAAATAAAAATCTAAATAAAAAACCAGTCTCCTGAATCCATAAGGATTCTCTTGGCCTTTAAAGCTGGCTACATCACCATATGTTTATGTAGGTTCTCCCCTGGATCTGCAAAGCTGGGAAGCCCGAGGAATAACTGGAGATGGGGCCCATTTTGCCATCAGCGCCAGGAAGCACTGCCTTACATTTCTGCATGCAGCTCAAACTCAGAAGCCCCCAAGCAAGCCGGGATATAGCCTCTTCATTGGCTGCAGCTTCTCCGAGCAGGATTTGCTGAGTAAGTCAGTCCTGCCTGTAAACACACGCTGAAATGCCCTGCCTGAAACCTCTACCTTTTCCCGTGTGGTCAGTTTCTCCTCCTGCAAGAGAAATCCAGCAGGATAGGGGAGCACTGAGGATAAGTGACCATCTCTTCTTCAGCTGGAAGATCAGATGAAACAAAGGCAGCACAGTGTTCCACCCTGGAGAGGGATGGCTGTTAAAAGAGCCACCCGTAATGCCATGGGTCTCAAGAATATTAAAGTACAGTGCAATGAAATGGGTCTCTGTCCTTGCTTCGTCTAGATTTAGCTCTATGGTTTTTTAATACGAAAGCGCAAACAATAGGACCATTTATCATTTAGGTGAAGCCCAAAGCTGGGGTGAGTAGCCGGTGACAGAGGGCTAACACAGACAGATTCTGTGCTCCACGACAGGCTTTTTTTTTTTTTTTTTTCCCCCTGCCAGCCGTCACACCAAGGCAGTAACCTGGTTCTGAGTTATTTGCTGTGAGAATTTAAAGCCACAACACAAGAATGGAGGCTAAGCCCAAGGAAACTGACCCTTCACCGACCAGTGTGCCCCGATGGCATGGAAAAAATAAGTCGATCTAAGAATTATAGGACTTTACCAAAACATTCAGATTTCACAAGAGGAAGAGAGGGAATGAGAATATCCCTCATTGAAGACAGTTTGAACCACCACATAAATTTGGATGGGGGAACTGGTTTGGTTTTGACCCATCAAATAATAATGATTTTGGTAAACTTATTACCAGAAGGCAAGCACAAGGTATCAGTTTAGGATTGATAAGTTCTGCCAAAGACACCATTGTCTATGCTAGAGAAAAGGTGACTGTCCTTTGTGCTGCATTCGGAGACACAAGGAAATGATGTAATGGTCTATAAAAGAAAACCAATATTGCCCTGAGAGGGATTTTTAAAAATAAGATTTAACACCAAATTTTAAAATATGATTTAATATAAAAATATAAAATGTCTTGCTCTAATTGCATTAGAAAAGATTAAATACCTAGGAATCAATTTAACTAAGAAGGTGAGACACCTGCACTCTGAAAATTTTAAGATACTTGTAAAAGAAATTAAAGACAACACAAACAAATGGGAAGACATATTGTGATCATGGATTGTAAGAACTAATATAGTTAAAATGTCCATATTACCCAAAGCCATCTATGGATTTAATACAATCCCTATCAAAATACCAATAGCGTTTTCCACAGAACTAGAACAAATAATCCTAAAATTGATTAAAAAAAACACAAAAGACCTCAAATAGCCAAAGCAGTCTTGAGAAAAAAACAAAGCTAGAGGTATCATAATTTCAGATTTCAGGATATACTACAAAGCTATAGTAGCCAAAACAGTATGGTAACAGCACATAAAGAGACCTATAGATCAATGGAATAGGATAGACAGCCCAGGAACAAACCCATACAGATGGCCAACAGACACACGAAGAGATAGATACTCAATATCATCAATCAGCAGAGATATGCAAGTCAAAAAACACAGTGAGATACTACTGCATATCTGTTCCAATGGCTGGTACCAAAAAGACAAGAAACAACAAGCATCTGTGGGATGTGGAGAAAAAGGAACCCTTGTGCACTGTTGATGGGAATGTAAAATAGTGCAATCATTGCAGAAAATGCAGAAGTTCCTCAAATAAATAAAAATAGAAATGCCTTATGATTCAGTAATTCCAATACTGGGTGTTTACCTAATGAAAACAAAAACACTATTTCAAAATAATATATGCATCTCAGTTTACTGCAGCATTATTTACAATAACCAAGATATGGAAGCAACCCAAATGCCCATCAGTAGATGAATGGATAAATAAGATGTGGAAGATATATATGAAATGGAATATTACTTGGCCATGAAAAAGAATGAGATCTTGTCAAGTGCAACAATATGGGTGGACCTAGAGGGTATAATGCTAAGTGGAACAAGTCAGAAAGAAGAACAAATATCATATGATTTCACTCATTTGTGGGATCTAAAGAACAACCTAACAAATCAAAACAAACAGACTCTTGAATACAGAGAGCAAACTGATGGACGCCAGAGAAGTGGGTGGGGAGATGGGGGAAGTGGTTTTGGTGGGTGAAGAGGTACAAATTTCTAGTTATAAAGTAAATAAGTCACAGCGATAAAAAGAACAGCAGAGAAAATATAGTCAGTAATATTGTAATAATATTATATGATGACAGACGGTGACTACATTTACCACGGGTGAGCACTAAGTAATGTATAGAATTGTTGAACCAGTATGTTGTATACCTGAAATTAATACAACATTGTATATCCATTTACTTCCTTTAAAAGAAATGTGTGCCTTGAAATCTGGTAGAACATTTTTTTTAATCCTTCATTGCTTCTCCTCTTTGCAGATATACTTAGCACTGGAGAAACATACTGGGCTTTTCAGGGAAGCAAAAACTTGGAGCCATAAAGTAATTATGGTCTTTGTCCAGGCCATGATATATAAATAAACCCTTCCACCAATATGCTTTCTGACTTTTGGATCATTGTGACAGGATAACAAACTATTGGCAGAGACAGGATGTCCAGCCCTTCAAAGGTCATATAATGGCTCACTTCCTTAGACCCAGGCACATGGCAAGGCTGAGCATCCCAAATAAGGTGCTGTTTAAACAATGCCTAAATGGTCTGGTTTGGCTGTATGGGTCATCTTAGCCTCGTGACACAAGAGCATATCCGGAGCTGTCTTCCTGAGAGGTATTGTACCTGCGACCTGTATTCAGCGGAGTGGAAAGAGTGTGGGTTTTGGCGTCAATCTGACCCAAACTTGAATCCCTATGTATTCCATTTACCAGTTGGGTAGATCTACACAAACTTTTACACCTGTGAGGCTTCGCTTTCTGCATCCATAAGATGGGACCAATGACAGGGTTTTCCTTGTGCCTTCTCAGGTTGAGTGAGACAATAAGCACATGAAGTACCCATTGCCCTGTGGCCACGTGATCAACGGTTACTACTGATGCCATGTTTACAGTTGCTGTGCACCTGCTCTGACCTTCTGTGGCCAGACAGGAACTTGCGAGCAGGGACAGAACAGGTGTGATGAGGACAGTGGTGCCACAACTAGATAGCCAGGGTTGAAGCATGTCTTTGAAACTGACTTACCTGTCATCTAAGCCTCGTTATGTAGCTAATAGGGATAATAACAGAAATAATCTCGCATGATGTAAGGGCCCAAGAGGACGGCTGGTATGAAGGCTTTAGTACAGTATTTAGCAAAATATAAGTGCTTCCTAAGTTTACTTGCTATGTCTGCAGCAGTAACATCAGCCCTGAGTCACAGTATCTCATTGCATTTACCTACCCATCTTGTCTACACAATGAGACTGGTAACTTCCTAAGGGAACTCTCAATGTCTAATTCATCTTTGTACCCCAGGCGCCCGGCACAGAGTACTCAATAACTATTAGTTGAAGGAGTGAATGAATGGATGGATGGCTAGATGGGTAAGTGAACACATACGGGAGAAAACTTCTGAAAGATGTTTGAGACTGCTTTGTGGAGGTCTTTCACAGCAGAAATGAATTTGAGCCCATTATAAAGCCGGAATAGATTACTCAGGCAAAGCTGTTATGGAATTCATGAATTGACATGCTTCCGCTTGGCATAATTTAGTCTTAAATAAACAGTAGGCATTTAGTATATACCTTCTAAGTCAATAGCAGGCACACAGTAAATACTTCCCAAGTGAGAAAACACTCATGGATTATGCTGCCCATAATTAAAGTGAAAAAACTAAACAACCCCCCCCCCAAAAAAAAAAACCTGTCTCCTTCATTAGAAACAAAAGATCAGTGAGGCTGGCACCCAAGTTCCAAACTGGCTGCTCCAGTCCAGCCAGTACCTCTTGACCTCCACTGAAAGTGCCTTTTCCAATCCTACTTTAAAATGACTGATTCTGTGCCAGCCCTGTGCATCCCCCCTCCACGCAGATGTAGAATGGGCAGGAAGAGGGGGCAGAAAGAACTAATGTGGAATCTCTTCATTCAGATGATTCCAATGCAGTTGGTTTGCACTGTACCATTTCAAGTGGTTCAGTGCCCTTTTGTATCTTTTTTTCCTCTTTGATTCTCTGAACCATTCCATTTTATAGATGGGAGAACAGGCTGAGAGCATATAATTATTATCAAAACCAGCCTTACTTAGGGAACTTGCAGATTTCAGAGCCATCCGTCCTATGAATTCAGACTCTCTCTTTTTTAAGATTTTATTTTTGAGAGAGAGAGACAGACAGAGAGAGAGAGAGAACAGGGAAGGGGCAGAGGGCGAAGCAGACTTCCTGCTGAGCAAGGAACCCACTGCTGGACTCCATCTCAGGATCCGGGGATCATGACCTGAGCTGAAGGCACTTAATCAATTGAGCCACCCAGACACCCTGATTCAGACTCCCTGAGGACAGACAAGGAATCTATATATTCCATATGACAAGTGATTCTTTTTTTTTTTTTTAACATATAATGTATTATTTGTTTCAGGGGTACAGGTCTGTGAGTCATCAGTCTTACACAATTCAAAGCACTCACCATAGCACATACTCTCCCCACAATATCCATCCCCCAGCCACCCTATCCCTACCCCCGATCCCTCAGCAACCCTCAGTTTGTTTCCTGAGATTAAGAGTCTCTTATGCTTTGTCTCCCACCCGATCTCAACTTGTTTCATTTTTTCCCTCCCTACCCCACACGACCCCCAGCCATGCCTCTCAAATTCCTCATATCAGAGAGATCATATGATAATTGTCTTTCTCCGACTTATTTTGCTCAGCATAATACCCTCTAGTTCCATCCACTTCATTGCAAATAGTCCAAGCGATTCTTATCGAACTTTGAGAACCTCAGGAGTGAGGTATTTCGTTTCATGCTTTGGCTTGAAAGGTAAGGGTTACAGAAAGTTTTTCAAATACTCTTGTTCCAAATCATGTGTCTCACTGCTTCGGTCCAACATTTTGTTGGCATTAGTGAGTGATGGAGTGATTTACTGACTCCTGCTCTAAAGGAGGGCATTTTCCAGAAAAAAAGAGAGAAGAAAAAAAAAAAGAAGGACTAATACACTATCACATTACAGCATCACCGGGTTATGATGGAAGGAAGGGGTCTGAAAAGATTCTTTGGGATTACACAGCCCCCAAAAGTCCATGCCAGAGATCCAGTCTTGGGCATCAGGCTTTATTTACAAAAAGTGCCCGTTAAAAGACAATTATCTTACTGGGAGCCACAGTGAATAAATTGTTGGCAGTAATTAACCCCATCAGCAGACTGAGAGTCTTATATAGCAAATATCATCACAGATAAGAGTAGGACGACCAAGAAAGGAAGGTCTTTCTAAGGAGACAGGAGACTCAAAGGCATTGGCAGAGATGCCCGGAGGGAGGGCCCAAGAGCATAGAGCGATTTCTGAAAGGGAAACCAGGAGCCCAGGAGGAGGGAAAGATAAAGGTGACCCATTTTAGGTGCCACGTGAGAAGGGCCTTGGAGTCTGGCAGAACAGAGCCTAGAGACAAGAAATTCCCCAGATGATTTCCACATGCCAGGTTCTGACATCCAGTTGCAGAAAAAAAGCAATTAATGGGGAGATTGTTGAGTGATGCACTATGGACTGGGGTGCTCCAAGCTTTTCTCCAGACCACCTCCTGGGAGATCAGAAGCATTCGCTTTGGTGTTGCAAAGCCCCAGCTGGAGCCCTGGCCTCAGGGCCTCCCAACAGCCCGCTGTGCGCTGCTTATGGTCCACCCCCACTGAAGCCCGCTTCTTCTGGGAAACTTACCCTGATCGTTCCCTTTTCACATGTCCTTACAACCTCCTCTGGGGGACATTTCATCATTACAGTTTTTCATTTTGCTCAGAAGGAACGTAAATCCCAAGAAAACAGAAATTAGATTATTTAAGATGGGTCAGGATGAGCCTGGCCAGGTTTTTACTTAGAAGCCAAGGCAAAGCAAATTCCTCTTCATTCTCGAGTCTTAAATAAAATGTCACATCTTCAGGGAGAGGCTACTTAATACCTCAGACTGGGCCAAATCCTCCTGCTACAGGCTCTCAAATACCATCCTTTCCTTTCAAAGCACCCATTCATTACTGAACATATTTATTGAGCATCTACTTATGTCTGGCACTGTACATGGTACTAAAGAATCAATAGTAAACAAGACAAGAGATACCTGCCCTTTTCTTCAGGGGTAATTATCATTCCTAACATATAAGGTGGTGGTGAAGATTACATGAGCCAATTCATTAAAGTGTTCAGAATTCTATGGGGCATGAAGTACTGTTCCACGACTGTGATAATTGCTGTCAAGTGTCTAATTCCTTAGGCAGGAAGGAGAATTTTGATTTTTCTCTGCTGAATCCTGAGCGTGAGTTTCACTGCTTGGTGCATAGTAGGAATTCAGTAAGTTTGTGCTGGATTGAATTGATCTGCACTGAAATAGGCAGAATTCTGACATAATTTTCATCCCCTCTTCCATAATCTCTAGTTAGTATGTGAATTTCACAGCTTGGTACATTCTGATTTGGAGGGAAGAGGAACCTCTTGGTTAGTTCCTTTATCCATTCATATAATCTTTTTAGCAGCTATTGAACAGTAGGCTTCTAGCAGCAGAGATAACCACAGTAAATAATACACTGAGGTTTAGCTCATTGAGTTTATATTCTAAACGAGGGAGAGGGACAGTAAACAGGTAAACATTATATCAACAAAATTATCTCAGATTGTAAAAAGGAATGATCCAGTAATTCATCCAAAGAAAACAAAAACACTAACTCAAAAAGATAAATGCATCTCCATATTTATGTGCAGCATTATTTACAGTAGCCAAGATATGGAAACAATTTATGTGTCAAGTGATGGATGAATGGGTAAACGAAATGTGTATATATATACACAATGTAATATTATTCAGCCATAACAAAGGAGGAAATCTTGCCATTTGCAACAACATGAGTGGACCTTGAAGATATAATGCTAAGTGAAATAAGACAAAGAAAAATATGATAGGATCTCACTTATATATGGAATCTAAAACAAAACAAGCAACCCCCTTTCCCCAACTCAGATACAGAGAACAGACTGGTGGTTGCCAGAGATGGGGTGGGTAATTTGTGGGCAACATGGGTGAAGGGGGTCCAAATGTATAAGCTTACCAATATAAAATAAATATGGGATAGAATGTACAGCATGGTGACTGCAGTTAGTACTATAGTGTGTATTTTAAAGTTGCAAAGAGAGGAGATCTTAAAAGTTCTCATCATAAGAAAGAAAACACCGTAACTGTGTATGGTGATGAATACTAATGACACTTACTGTGGTGATCATTTCACAGTATATACAAACATGGAATCAATACATTATACACTCAAAACTAATATAATGCCATATGTTAATTATACCTCCATTTTTTAGAAAGCAGAATGGAGAAAATAAAATGAGGGTTGTGGTAGAGAGTGACTGCTTGGCTTAGATGGTCAGGGAGGGCTTCTCTGAGGTGGTGACATTTCAGCGGAGGCCTGAAAGACAACTTGCCTGGCCAAGAAATGGTTTTGGCTCGTTCTCTTATTCAACTCTGCGGCAGCGTTTTCTTTCAGAGCAGTTTTGTCTTCTACTTTAATTAGTTAACAATCTAATTCTTTAAAACTAATAGTTTTTGTCTGAGATCAGCGGGAACATAGATTGTGCTGTGTTGCTCACCACGGCACCCCCGAACTTCCCGGAGAGGCCAGCAAAGACCTGATTCACACGGCTGATGGGGAGTCTGGACCAACGGCTCACACGGTTCTCTAAGCACGTGACTAAAGCAAGGAAGAGGTGGGCGGCTACAGATAAGCCCAAGGAGGATTTTGAAGACGAAGGACAGGCTCATCTGAAAGCAGATGCAAAGGGAAAAATAGAACCTAGCTGGTTACAGCAGAAGATTTTGGCTCTCAATGAAAAGACTCTACAGTGAAAAGCATAATAAAGCCAAGCACATTTTCCACCGAATTTTATATACTAATTCTCCCAGGAGCTACAAAAAGTAGACAGCTTCTCCTCATTTATGAAGAGATATCAGAGCAAGTAGGTAATATTTCTTCGTTCAAAAGCATATGAATAGGACTTGATTTTCATAATGATAACAACAGTAATGACATCAACCATCCAATCCGAGTTCTTCTGAGGTCCTGACCCTCTGCAGACCACACTGCCTAGGACATCTCATTTAATCCTCTTGAAAAACTTATAATAAAGTCAATGTTATTATTTTATTTGCTTATACATGAGGAAATTTGCACAGAGACATTAAATAACTTGCCAAGTGTGAGCCAATGGAGGGACTAATTTTCCTGTGCAGACTTCTCGCTCCTACCCCAATCTGTCTGGATGCTGGGCTGTTTCCCGCGCTGCACGATCTTGACATTCTCTTCCCTGGTAGTCTGGTAGAGAACAGAGCACCCAGAAGGGAACTCAACTTCTGTGTCTACTGATACGAAACTGGTGGGTATTTGATCAGGCTGGTCAAATTTACTTCTACCCTATTTGAAAGAAAGGATCTGCTAATGACTAGTGTCATTATGTGAGGGAACTATAATCAAATCCACACACCTACCCATCAATGCCTCCAGAGAGTCAAGATGAATTTAAGGGTTACTTTTTCCAAGATACCATGGGGGTGGAGGAATATGTAAGGCAGAGAGTGTAAATGTGAGTGGGGGGGTAAGACGTCAATGAAAAATATGAATATATTACCAATTACAGAAGGGCCCTAAGAGCATTAACAGATAAAGTGCAGACTAGGAAAATCTCACATGTCATTGGGACATTGGGGTGGATTCCATAAAGACTTCCTGGAGGTGGCAGCATCTGAGATCGGCTTTGAAGGACAGGGAGAATTTGAATCTGTGGACATGTGAGTGAAAAGAATATGCTGGTAAGAATTAAAAATTAGAGTTTGGCAGTAAGGGACCTCAAGAAATATTTGGGGAATAATGCATACTTCTGTTTATTGGTCTATATAATACCATGAAAGATGGTTTTTAATGCTACTTTATGAACATGAAAATAATTACATTTCCTTAAAATTTCACTACATCACTATTCACAACTCAAATTTACCCTAGTTATTCTAAACTAATGGCATTATGACACATTTTATTTTATTTTATTTTATTTTATTTTAAAGAATTTATTTATTTGACAGAGAGATCACAAGTAGGCAAAGAGGCAGGCAGAGAGAGGGGGGAGCAGCCTCCCTGCTGAGCAGAGAGCCCGATGCGGGGCTCGATCCCAGCACCCTGAGATCATGACCTGAGCTGAACGTAGAGGCTTAACCCACTGAGCCAGACAGGCACCCCACATTTTAAACCTATAAAGCAGATTCCAACTTCGCCATTTGGGCCAGACACTAACTAGCTCTCATTTGGAAATAGGAGACTTCAACCTCCCTTATCTGAGCCAGACAAAGAACTGCTCAATTATTCAGTCTATACAGTGTCCCAAAGCCTTAGGAAGAAGAACCCATTCCAAAGTCAATCCAGAATGTGGAATGTGCTTCCATTTCCTCAAAAGGGTTTGCTTTGTCTGCTTCTCTCCTGCACATCTCTGGGCGGTAATTAAACCATGAACAAATGAAAACAAATCAATATGCTAGAATAGTAATAAGGCATTTTTTAAGGCTATCTCTTTGAGCCTTCATCCCTGGGAGTAGGCAGCACCATTTGCTTCTGGACAGATGAGAACATTAGAGGATTTTGAGGTAACTCAGCACATGAATCCAGGTGGCAAGACCTTAGCTTTCTGACCCTTAGGCCACCCTTTATATAGAAAATAAAAGGTTTGTGGGGTGCCTGGGTGGCTCAGTGGGCTAAAGCCTCTGCCTTCGGCTCAGGTCATGATCTCAGGATCTTGGGACTGAGTCCCACGCCAGGCTCTCTGCTCAGAGAGGAGCCTGCTTCCCTCTCTTTCTCTCTCTCTGTTTCTGCCTCTCTGCCTACTTGTGATCTCTGTCAAATAAATAAATAAAATCTTAAAAAAAAAAAAAAGAGGGGCACCTGGGTGGCTCAGTGGGTTAATGCCTCTGCCTTCAACTCAGGTCATAATCCCAGGGTCCTGGGATCAAGCCCCACATCGGGCTCTCTGTTCCTCGGGGAGCCTGCTTCCTCCTCTCTCCCTCTGCCTGCCTCTCTGCCTACTTGTGATCTCTGTCTGTCAAGCAAATAAATAAAATCTTTAAAAAAAAAAAGAAAGAAAGAAAAGGTTTGAGAGATCAGGTTTAATGCCTTCTGCAGAAAACACTTTGAACACAAGTTTTCCCTTGATTCCAAGAGGCCATAATAGTAAATCTTTGAGAGGGGCGGGGGAGTAAATGGTCAACCTGTTGTTCTGAGGTATGGAGAGAAGTCTTGCTTGCTCAGCAAAGACACCCCCACAGGATTGCCATCCTGTACATGCAGCATGCACAAGAGTTCTGTGTGTCCTGCAAAGCAATTTAGTTTTTGATTCAAATGTCAAGCCGTTTGAGAGGCTACGTATTCACCCGTCTCTTGCATTGAGCGAGAGTTACACACATTCCTTTCTATTTCAGTCTGTGAGTTTCGCTCTACAGCTGGGTTGAAGCACGTCAGCACTAGTGACGTTCTGGCCTGGATAATTCTTTGCTGAGGGTGGGAGTGGGGCTCCAGGTGGGGAGCGGGTGCTGGGAGGGGGAGCTCTCCTGGGCACTCTAGATGATTAGCAACATCCCTGGCCCCAAGCCGCAACATGCCAGGACCACCTTCCACCTCGGTGGTAACGATCAAAAACGTCTCCAGATGTTGTTAAGTATCCCCTCGGCCCCTACACACACACACACACACACACACACACACGAGAATTATAGACCAGGGCTGGAGCCATCGCCACGTGAATTATAACTATAAACAAGGCAACTTTGTGCCAGCAAATAATCATTTGATGAACAGTCAGCAAACTACGTGCTTCTGCAATTCTTCGTGTCTTCATTTCCTCCTCTCACTCTCTCACACGGCTGCTGTGTAAATCCCATGAAACAATATTTGTAAAAGGGCTTTTGAAAATTTGAAAATAGAATGTTGTTGCTATTTGGTTTACCTGGGTCTTTAGGCAACCACTGATGCTGGCATGTTGGAAAATGACAGCTCTATTTTGTAATAAATAAATAAATAAATAAATAAATATTTAATTTTTTTAGAATTCAATTTAATTACATATAGTATATTAATGGTTTCAGGGCTAGTATTTAGTGACTCATCAGTGCTTATTACTTCAAGTGCCCTCCTTAATGCTTATCACCCAGTTACCCCATCCCCCAATCCACTGCCCCTCCAACAACGTTCAGTTTGTTTTCTGGAGTTAAGAGTCCTTATGATTTGCCTCCCTCTCCGTTTTCATCTTATTTTATTTTTCCTTCCCTTCCCTTACATTCATCTGTTTTGTTTCATAAGTTCCACATATGAGTGAAATCAAATCTTTCTCTGACTGACTTATTTTGCTTAGCATAATACCCTCTAGTTACATCCATGTCATTGCAAATGGCAAGATTTCATTCTTTTGGATGGTTGAGTAATATTCTACTCTATTGTGTATAATTTAGATTTAAAGGAATCCCACGAATGCAGTCTATATTCAGGGAGTTGAAGGCAATAGTAAGAAACATTGCTCTTGCCACTAAAATGAATATTAGAGTCTCCTGTCTTCCTGGCCATTGCTGATTGGAAAGCTGGTGCTAATTCATGCACTCATGCATTTGTTCAATAGATACTTGTTAAGTACCACTGTGTGTCAGGCACTGTGCTGGGCACTAGTGATAGTTATACAAATTATAGCTGTAGTAGGCACATCAGACCTGTCTTGCCTTAGTGGAGGTTATAAGCTAGTGGAGAAAACATATAAGGAGTAAGGAAACTTGTTTCCTGGGTAGGTGCTATGAAGGGTAACAGCCTGGACCTCCTAGAAGGGCCACCAGGAGTTAGGGGAGGCTGGCTAGGGCAAGTGACACCAGAGCCGGGCTAGGGCAAGTGACACCAGAGCCGGGCTCTGAATGATGAGGAGGGGTTTTCAGGCAAAGAGAAGGTGAGCAGTGTTTCTGGCAAAGGGGAGAACATGTGTGTGGTGCTGGAGGAGAGGAGCTATGGTGTGGAAGGAAATGCAAAGCACGGAGTACATGCAGGCAAGCAGTGACATAGACTGAGAGCACCCTAAGAACAATGAAACCCTTTGAAAACTTTAGGGAGGCAAGCCACACGTGTGTGCACTAAGAATACTACTGTGGCTCCAGTGTGACAAATAGAAAGGAGGTGGTCAAGACAAGAAGGAAAATGGGAGAAACTCAAAGAGACTGTTTCCACATCCAAAGAACAGAAGATAGCATCCAAAGGAGGATAATGACAATGTGGTTAGAGGGAGGTCAAGGAATTCGAGAGATCATTGGAAATATTTAGGAGGAAGAATGACATAGGGTTTAGGGTAGATGAGCATGTGTATTGACAGAGTCAGGAAGGCAGGGTCAAGGATGACTCTAAGTATTTAGGTGGGCTTTTGGAGAAAGTCACTGAAGTTGACTACAGCCATTGCTACTAATAACAAAAAAAAGTGATAGAATATTTATGGGCTCCTGCTAAGTGCATGTGCCTAAATATTAAAAAGCATTATCTCATATAAGTCTTACAACATCCTTATATAGAATCTATTATTCTTAGTATATCAAGACACAGGATAACCTCCTCAAGGGCACAAATCTGCTAATGACAGACCCAAGATTCAAATCCAACTTCTTGACTCCAGAGCCCACTCTGAACCACCACATATGACCATTATTAATTCACTGGAGTGCTTACCTCCTATGCTTAAATCAGAAGTCTTTCAGTTACTACTAACAAAACATTTGAAGGAAATCTCCAAATCATTTAAGCTCTTTGAATTTCAATTTCTGTAACCAAAATCTGTATATTAGAATACCTCCTTTTCAATGTTGATATAAAGATTAAATTGGTCTCAATACTAAAAATGAGAGAGCAAGTATTTACTGAATGCCGACTATATCCATGCCGCGCTGTAAAATACTTCATGTGTGTTAGTTCATTTAATCTTCACAAAAGCCCTTGAAGTTGCTTCAACAATAATGTTACAAATGAGGCCACTGAGGCCCAGACAGAAGAAATGCCATACTCAGGGTTATACAGCTAGGGTGCAAACATGGGTTAGCATTTCTGGAGCCTGTGCTCATCACCACTGGGTTATGTTGCCTCTACTAAGAAGTGAGATCTTAGGAAGTCCCTGATGCCCCATGAACCTAAGGCCTGGTGTACTATATATGCTCAGTGCTGGCTGCCATTTTTGTTCAATATCAAGTCTATCAAATTTTTGGTAAGTGCCAGGAATTATGTTAGGCAAACAAGATAGATATGGCCCTTGTTCTAATGACTTTCTTGGAATTTTGGAAAGCCATTTCCAGTCATGATTTTTCCCCCACATTGGGCAAGGAGCCCGCAGTTCAGTGTCTACATGTAAGAAACAAGTGGAGTGCAATTAAGGAGTCCAGAAGATTCTATCTAATAGATATTTGGTCACCAGAGGTCAGGGAGCACGGGTGGATGGTATTTTTTTAAATTAATTTCTTTCTTTTTTAGACAGAGAGAGAGAGAGAGCATGGAGGAGAAGGGAAGAAGGAGAGGGACAAGCAGACTCCACACTGAATGCAGAGCCCAACACAGGGCTCGATTTCATGATCCTGAGATCATGACCTGAGCTGAAATCAAGACTTGCACACTCAACTGACCAAGCCAACCAGACGCCTCAGGTTCATGGTATTTTTTAACTGGAGGAACTATCTGAGAGCTAACCTAACCCTATAATGTCACACAGGAGCCTGAGCTGTGGACGCATGAAGTGGTTAGGTAGCAGAGGACACTTGTGGGTTTGGTTGCATCAGCCCTCTTTTCTGAAGCCCATTTCCTCTCTCTGTAAAATAGGGAGATGAAAAACGAACTTCCAGCTTCCTTCCAAGTCCACTATGCTATGAATCTACATGTTCAAATCACACAGCTACCTACTTGCTCATTAACAACATGCAGGCAAATGATATTTTTATTGGGAGTAGCGAGCATTAGTTAATTGTTCATGTTTGTGGATGATGTAGGGACAATTAACTACCTATGATTCTCTTTTAACTTCTTTGGCATTACCTTGATAGAACCCAAGCCTAGAATCTTCCACAGATGTTTACTGTTCTTTCCAGGGAGGAGGCTTGTTTTGGTTTGCAGCCATAGGTAAGTTATCCTTTCAGTAAACATGGGAGTCTGCTGGCCATTTTAAAACAAGTTTATCAAACTTATCAGATATGAAACATTAAAAATAAATAATTGTCTGGTGGCTGGGGTGACAGATTTTTAACATTTTCTTGGAATCTGCTTTCTTGTGCGTAATAGCTAACATTTACCTAGCATTTGCTCTGTGCCTTTTCCAGCCTTTGCCCAGATTATTTGATTTGTTCTCAAAAAAAAAACCTACAAAGGAGAAGCCATTATATTCCTCATTTGACAGAGGAGAAAAGTAAAGTTGAATGAAACTAAGGTTAGGTAACCTATTCAAAGTGACATAGGGAGTGGTGACAGCGGGACTCAAACCCAGTCTGTTCAGAGTTTATACTTTTTTTCTTAGTGGAGTTGACACACAATGCTACATTAGTTTCAGGTGTATAACTTAGTGATTTGACAAATGTACCCATCATGTTATGCTCACGCTTTTCACTGTAAGTTCCCACTTTATGATGCCCTCAGCTTTCTATTACAAAAAGTATCACTTTCTGTGAGAAGAAATGCAAGTATTTAAAAAATAATACCTGGAGGTTTTGGTTGGTTTCGATTTTTTTAAAATAAAGTTTATGAATTATTTTTCTAATTTTAGTTTCATGAATTAAGTTGCAATTAAGGAACAATACTTTTAAGAGACAGCTTATCTTCAGCAAGCTGTAAATGATGTATTAAAATCCATTTGCTCTCAGGTATGTCTGATGTGAAGCTAGACTTTACATGAATGTAAAATTCTGAGACATGTATGAATGGGAAGTTGTAGAAAATTAACACCAGTTTTCCTTGGGAAATAAGCACTTACTATTAATATTTGGAAGTCATTACTGCTTGGATATTGTTTGTACAGACCTGTCAGCATGGAAACTGCCTGGTAGGTGTGATGGATGCTTTAGAGGAAGAAGCACACACTGAGAAATTACTTGTGCCAGAATTTGGAGAAAGGTTGCCTTACACTGTGATCAGGAGAAGCATTCCTGAAACAATAGTTAGTAACGACTCTTTAAAAAACGCCTGATACAATTATGGAAATGCCACGCCTAGTAAAGAGTAACATTTTTTTAAAAAAGATCCCATGTTCCCTAAGCTACAGAGTGAGAGGGCACCACCAGTTCTATGAGCTCCCAAATTTAAGGGATCTCAACAATGCCTTGAAAATCGATCTCTGGGCACTAGAACCAACATTTTATAAGTTCCTGGGATGGTTCTGAGCACAGTGAGCCACAGACCATGGGCAGTTTTCTACTCTGAGAAGTAAGGTCTGAAGATTGGAAGCACTAGGTGGGAAGCACTAACCAAACAATTAAAAAAAATAAAAGTTTGAATTTAAAGTTGAGGTTGAATTTTCATAGTACCACTCTACAGAAGGTCGTGTTACTGAAGTTCTCCATTGAGGTGAAATGTTCTCGGCTTATGTGGACAGTCAAATGACCAGTCCTCCATTTTACTAGTACTGCTTCAAACATCCGTGTATGCCCATCCTTAAGATCCTCTAGTGGTTTCCCATTGTCCCCAGAATAAAACTCCTATAATTTACCAAGGCTTGCAAGGCCTCACTGGAACCTGCCTCTGCTTCCCTCTGCAACCTCACCCTTCTCCTAGTCATCCTGGGCTACCTTCTGGTCAGACCAAGATAACTTGTGCCTCAGGACCTTTGCACCCACTGTTCCCTGGGTTTATTTTTTAATTTTTTAAAATTATGTTATGTTAGTCACCATATCAAACATCATTAGTTTTTGATATAGTGCTCCATGATTCATTGCTTGCATATAACACCTCGTGCTCCATGCAATACATGCCCTCCTTAATACCCACCACCAGGCTCACCCATCCCCCCAGTCTCGTCTCCTCTAAAACCCTCAGTTTGTTTCCCAGAGTCCATAGTCTCTCATGGTTCATCTCCCCCCCTCTGATTCCCTTTCATTTTTCCTTTCCTTCTCCTAATTTCCTCCATGCTATTCCTTTTGTTCCACAAATAAGTAAAACCATGTGATAATCAACTTTTTCTGCATAACTTATTTCATTTAGTGTAATCCCTTCCAGTTCCATCCATGTTGATGCAAAAGTAGGGTATTCATCATTTCTGAAGGCTGAGTAATATTCCGTCGTATATATGGACCACATTTTCTTTATCCATCTGTCTGTTTAAGGGCATCTCGGCTCTTTCCAGGGTTTGGCTATTGTGGACATTGCTGCTATGAACACTGGGGTGCATGTACCCCTTCTTTCCACTACACCTGTATCTTTGGGGTAAATACCCAGTAATGCAACTGCTGGGTCATAGGGTAGCTCCATTTTTAATTTCCCTGTGTTTAAATGCTATCCCAACAAGTCTTTTGAACCTGGCTTCTACTCATTATTTGGGTCTTAACTCAAACGCTGCCTCTTAGAAGAGCCTCCACAGAATGACTGTTTAGTGGAGCAACCCCACCTCCTCACATGGCCACTATCATGTTACCACATTTTATATCCTTTATAACACCTGTCATCATCTGAGATTATCTTATGTCTTTGTCAGTTTGTTTACTAGTCCGTCTCACCACTAGAATGTGAACTTCATAACACTGGAGATGTTGGCGATTTTGAGTTCTGCTGTGTTTCCAACACCTGGTGCCCAATACATATTTACTGAATAAATGGTTGAATGAAATCCAATTTTCTTTTTTTTTCCTCTAAGATTCATTTACTTATTTATTTTAGAGAGCAGGAGGAGGGGCAGAGAGAGAAGGAGAGAAAGAATCTCAAGTAGACTCTCTGCTGAGCTGAGAGCCTGACATAAGGCTCGATCTGATCCTGATCCTATGATCCTGAGATCACAACCTGAGTCAAAACCAAGAGTCAGCCGCTCAACTAACTGAGCAACCCAGGTACCCCTGAAATTCATTTTTCAATTTTCTTACCGCTAACCATAGTATTATAAAGGTAGGTATACTCTTCTGAAAAAAAAAAAAGCACTACATAATAAATTAAAAATAACTATTGTAAAGAAAAAGGCTCGACACTTATTTGAAACCTTGAGCACAAGACCAAGAACCATCTAACAGTGTCCATGTGCTTAATTATTTAGTCTCAGTTTTTAAATTCCATTAACCAATAATGTGGGCACTAAGTAGAATGATGCTGAGCCAGCTTATTAGTAATATAAAAAGAAAACAAAAGGCAAGTCATCTTTTCACACACCCAGGCCTCAGCTTCAAGGCAATCTAGGGAAGGTTGGCATTTGGGTTTGCCTGAACCAGATGTTTTACAAAGAACAAGCCAATGAACCTCCACTCTTTGCTCAGTGATAGCAAGAGAAGTGGCAAAACCACCTCTTGCTTCTTCCATAGAGGCTGCCATGTTGGGACCACCAGGAACTGCACCCCCTTCACCGATGCACCCAGATTCTATTGTGGTGTCCTCCACTCAGAGATGGCAGTCCTAGACTATGCTCAGATGCAAGCCTGATCTGTGAGGCCACTTAGCTGATCTCATTCTCTGTGGCAGTGTAGGTTTAGAAGGCATGTGACTCCCATTGAGGCCAAGGGGCATCTAGAGAAATTTTCTAGGGACATCTGGGGGGAAAGTCTTTGCTGTTTTGTTTTGTTGAAGCCAAATAACCTTTCATTAGATATTGCTGTGGCTATCTGAGTGTGACACCCACAATGGCAGCAATTGTTTTGGGTCAAAGCTGATGTTCCAAGGGCATCCAGGCAGGAAGATGGCATGCGTGCCCCATGCTATACTTTAGCCAGGGAACTAATCAGCTTAGGGGTTCCCTGCCTCAGGTCTTACATGAAAAATTGGATTACCACCATAACCACGGAACTGGAAAGCTCTTTGTTTTTTACCTTGGCCCTTAACCATTTGATACTGACCTGCTGTTAAAAAGAATGTAGTATAACCAGGGATTCTGTCCCATTTAGGCAGAAGAGCAGGCCCTTCCAGTGGTCTGGAAGGCCCCTGCTTGGGTTCACCTGCCATCCCCTCTGCTCCCATCTCTCACAGCTTCCTCCTTTGCTCACTCAACTTCAGCCACTGCTAGCTTTATATCTAGTCCTTGAACTTACCAGAGAAGCTCTTGCCTCAGGGCATTTGCATTGGCTGTTACCTCTACCTGAAACTCTCCACCCCAGATATCCAGAACTTGATCTGCCTTTTTCACATCATTGGTCAAATGTTATTTTTTGCACCAAGGCTTGACCCTCCTATTTAAAAGAGAAAACCCACACCGCTCCACCCCTACTGATTTATTTTCCTCTACTGCACTTACATCCTTATATTTTATATTCTACTTATTAATCTATTGTCTACCTCCTCCGCTATTGAATTCCCAGGGCCTCGAATACCTAGGACACAGTAGGCAAATATCTATTCGTGAGTATTTGCGGAAGTAAGGAAGAGAAAATAATTCTTTTACCCTTCTAGGTATTTTGAAATGAATTTTCTGTTGCAGCCAAAATCATCTTGAGTGATGGATTTCCATTGCAGTGCCTTATAACCAGTGCCCAGCATTTTGAAGACAGTCAACCATGTTTTAAATTCAGAATCAGTGCTTCTAGAACAGAGTACCCCTCACCCAAAGCCATCAATCCATATTGTGTAGTGAAAGATGAGAAGTAGAAAAATCGCCTGTGTATGATTCAAAAGTTCACTTTCTGATCTCCATGAGACCTTGGGCAATTTAAAATTTATCTCTATCTGCCTTAATCTCCTCATCTCTCTGAGGAATATCCTATCTACTATCTGTAATATCTATACTATCTCTTTTATCTCTGTAATGTGGGATTTTTAAGACCTACTCTAGTTATCTCCCCTGGGGGTTATAAGAAATAAATGACCCATATGTGTTAAAAGCAGGAAAGTGCTGTGTATATTTGTACAGTATTGTTTTGAAAGAGCTCTTTTATTCTCTGAAAAGCATTCATTATTGTTGTGTTAATAGTAATACTGATTTTTTTCATTTGGTGACATTTATTACTTACCAAAGGCTATATTCATTCAATAAGTATTCACTGAGCCCCTACGCGGTACCAGGCTACTTTCCCAGGAGCGTTCAAACACCAGCTGAGGTCAGACAGGTGTATTACCGGGGAAAGTGGTTAAAATTTTGGAGCCTCAATTATCTCCACTGTAAAATGAGGGTAAGTTGCCTGGGCATTGTTGTGACATTGTTGAAATGGGATAATATACTGAAAGTTATTATAAAATCTGGCTTAGTGAAGTCTGATTAAATAGAATTATCTTTTTTATTAATTTACCATGGCCAGGCCTTGTATAGTATTTTCAAAGATCTTATTAACAAAGCCTCTCAACATCATCCCAAGATAGCCCAGAAAAGATGAGTAATTAGTCCAAAGGACTAGATGAGCCCTATCTAAACTAGGGTCTGTATGCCTAAAAGAGCCTGACTAATTCCTATTCCTTCTTTAGGTCTCAGATTGGCTGCCAGCTACTCCAGTGAGTTTTCCTTCTCTTTCCTCTACCCCACTGTGGGTTGGGTTGTGACCTCACTCTTTTTCTAGCACTTTCCGTACTCACACTGGATTGTCATTGACAACTACTTGTTGAGATCTCTCCAGGAGGGTATAAACTGCTTAAAGGGGGTGAGGGGGGGGGGAGAACAACAGTGTAACAGTGTCTTGTTCACTCAGCCCAAGGCCTGACACATAGTAGGTGCTCTATAAATATTTGTTTTTTAAATACATTTCATGTGGTTGGCATTCAGGCATGGGTGAAATAAACAGCCATAAAACCTTTTCACTTTTTTGGCCTGGAGCATGTTTAATTACCTAATGCTTACAAAGAGAACACGGTATTTGACTTTTGTCCTGCGCAGAGTGCTTCCCCTCCCCTACAGAGCCTCACAAGCTTCCCGGGAGCCCACTAGGCAACCCAGGCTGCCTTCAGAGAACCACAAGACTGCAGCTTACCACCAAGATGCACCAAGATGGCTTCCATCACAGCTGAGAAAAGTGCTTTCATCTTGTGGTAACTTGTTCATAATCAGACCAGTTTTGCTTCTAGTGGATTGGAGCCCTGCCCAAAATAAAGTTACTTAGGAAATCCCTTTGTGGGCTACAGATGCATAGAGGAGATCCAAGCTTCCTTCTGACACATAGATTTTTACTCCCTTCAGTGAAGATTTTTACTCCCTTCAGTGCCCGGGGAAGACCTAGGGTATGCAGTAGCCTTGTATTTGCTGGCATTCTGGTCTCCTTTAAGAGCAGTCCAAACATGCTCAGATGTCTCTCTCTCTCTCTCTCTCTCTCTCTCCCTTCTGATATAAGGAAATAAGGACTAGAATTTCTCAGTGGATCTCTTGGATCAACCCATGTAGCATTATTTGGGATGCCTGTGAGTTTTTTTATTCCATCCCAGCTGCTGGGAATCAGAATCTCTAGGGGTAGGACCTAGAAATATACTTTTTAACACCCTTCCAGATTATCTGCATGCACAATGAGTTTTGAAAATCATTCAATCACCTAAGGTCACTAGCTGGGTAGCTGAAACCAGTTTCAGATTAGTGCCTGATGAATAGTCTTATGTTGGTGGCCTGGCCTGGTAGATCCAGAAAGCTTCGGTCCAAACCAACAACCCTTCCTCCTGAAACTAGAGTTCTTACCACAGCCTTCACTACACCCTGTCTCCAGGAGCAGGAGAAGCAAGCAAGCAAGGCTCCATTTTCTACCTCTTAGGCTCAGATCTGTGGCATAACATTCTAATCACTCTATGCCTTTATAGGTTGCACAGACAGCTAAGAAAGGTTATTTGTCAGTCACTGACTTCTCTCCATAAAACGAGAAGGTCACAGTCTTTACACTGCTTTGAGACAACCCAATCAGAGTTATTTATTTATTTATTTACAACAGCAGAGAGTCACAGTCCCTGAAGGGAAACTGAAAGATTCCCCAGATCCCTGCATTTCTCAGGGCAAAGATCAGACGCTCCCTGCAAACGTGTTAGGTGGAGGACTTCCCTTTGCAAGGAAGCCACCCACCAGCATCAGCTTTTCGTTGAGGGTCTATGGCACGTGCCTCATGGGAGCAGCCAGATTGGTATTTTTCTCTCATTAGAAAATGGAATCGATAGAATGCCTCATCCATTCCCCTTTGTGAGCCCCATATTTTTGGAGGGAGGGGAAGGAGAGAAGGTTATGCCTGTGGAGCACATCAGAATGGGTATCATGGTTATCATGGTTATCACCCATCAGTAAGGGGGAATGATCCGTATGGACAGATACTGCAGAACTGCAGGTTGAGGAACAAACAAAATACCCTAGAATCATAGCATCAGGAGGAAGGCGGCCACAGAAATCCCATCAGATAATTCTGATCTCTTCCCCACAGAATCATGCTCCAAATCTGAAGACACCGTCTCAGCAGCTTCCACCCCGGAAAGTACCCCTGTGACAACACCGGGGACAATGCCTCATAATGAAATCGGAAGTGTAATGTACATGCTGCACAAATCAGATACAAGAGCAACACGTGCTGAACCTCTCGATGTATAAGTGTCTTACAAGGACTTCACTAAGTGAACAGGCTTAGAAGTCACCCTAACCCTAGCAAAACAGGGGAAGCTTTAGACCACTGACGATTGTGGGGTGCATGATGTATGTGAGGCCATCCAGGATAGTGGGTCCAAAGACCACAGATGTGCTGATGCCTCCCTCATTTCAGTCTTGCCTCCAACTCCCATTCTCTCTCTGAAGAGCCACACTCATGGATACAACTTTCTTCTTGGCATCTACCCCCCCGTCTTACAAACATTTCATGCTGAATATGTGCAAAATGAAGCTCATAATTTTTCTCCCTCGGGGAGGTCAGGACATGCTGGTCCAAAATATGCTGCTTTGGTATATTGACTATTTTGAACTAAATGTATTTTAAAAATAGTGTATGTAGGGAGCGCTTTCACAGAATTCCCCTTATCTGTCTACAGACAGAGTCTCCAAAAGGAACTCAGCTGTCACAAATCCTCTCTCTGGAAGTTTCATCAACCAAGGAAGATGGACTCTTATTCTGGGAAAGACTAGAGCAGACATCACCCCTGGACAAACTAGGCCACAAGCTATCACACCTGCCATCTATTATTTAAAAGGCCCATTCTTATTTCCTAAAAGTCATTTTCTTTCCTCTAGAGGAATACCTCTCTTCTTCCTTCCGCTGTTCAGATGATATATGAAAGCTCATATCTCACTGTCTTTCTGCATATTCGTGTTTTTCCTGTGATGTCTCCATGTACATAACATTAACAACAATTTTGTGTATGCTTTCTCCTATTAATCTGCCTATTGCCAGTCTGTCTCACAGACTGAGCTATTGAACCTCAGAGTCGGGAAGAGAATGTCTTTCTTTCTCCACACCCCACACATGTTTTCTTTCCAGGTTTCCCAGGCTCTGCAACGGGTGCCCAGACATCACCTAGTCACTCAAGGCCAAAACTTGGGAGCCATCTTAGTTCCTTATGATATCCCTCCCCAAAAATCCAGTCCATGATCTCCAAAATACGTCTGGAATCTCTTCTCTTCTCATTGTCTGAACCTTCTCTTCTCTAATAAAGTCATGCTGTCTCTCAATGGAATTCTAAGAATTTATTAAAATAGTATCAATTTAGTCCTTAAACTCCTTCAAGGACAAGGAATCCCATTATTCTCAAAATAAAATCCAGACTCTGTGAGGTGACCTAAAAGGTCCTGTTATCTAGCCCTGTCCTACCTCTTTGGTAGGTTGCCCACGACCACAGCTTTCTCCCACCCAGCTCCTGTCACATTGAGTGGGCACTCCTTTGTGTTTCGAAAACATCGTCTTTTCGATGGTGCTGGGCCTACATGAGTACTTGTTTTATTAATTCCTACGGTGACCAAGGCATGGTTCTTTGAACACTGGCCCATTCCATTCCCTCAGACCTTGGCTCAGGTGCCACCTCCTCAAAGAGACTTTTCCTGGCTCCCTGTACTGAGTGATTTCCTCCACAACTATCTCAAGCCACCTGTTTACATCTTTTCTAGTGTTCATCAAAACCTCAGGTGATCTTTTGGTTCTATACATTTCTTACTGGTTAAGTCTTTCATTATAAAATATTTTTCTTCTTACCTGTACATCATATAAATAATTAGATATTTTAAACAACACAGCACCTAGAAAATGGAGGTATATCCCAATGATATAATCATAGTAACTAATCATAATTACTGAACATTTTCTATGTGCTGTGTTGTTTAAAATATCTAATTATATTCTATTAACTATTCTTCAGCTAGATGTTTTTAATCTCAATTTTCCATATTAGGAATGGAATAATGAAAAATCTGAGATAACTTGGTCTTTGACAAGAAGAAGCAAGGCCAAAATTTAATCAGGTATTTTATTGTAAAACATAGACTCTTCATCAGGCTACAATGTAAGTTTTCCTGCACAAATGTAGGGTAGCTATTAAGCATGTTCATAGCAGTGTTATTATAAACACTGAATGACAATTGAGGAACATAAATTAGGGCATATCTACTGTTCATAATATGAAATATGGCCACTATATATCGTTAAGTTAAAATATCTATTAATAATAATATAATAAAATAAAATATCTATTAATAAAATGGTATTTCCATTAAGACCTTTTTGGTTATATATATGTATGTATGTGTGTGTGTATATATACATATTTTGTTCATTATAAATTAAATTACCCAGTCCCTTTGCAGTTTCTGGCACATGGCACTTGTTTGTTGACTGAATTAATTGACAAATGTACATAGCCCAGAGACAAGAAAAAATATGCCACAAACTTTAGCAGTATTGATCTGTGGATTGTGAGAATATGAATGAAATTTCATATTGTTTTTTAGTTTTATTTCAAATTCTCTAGACTGAGAACATACATTCTAGTAATATAAAAGAGAAAGAATCAATGTTGTATTTTAAAAAATTGTTTAGGTTCTATCTTGAATGACTTCTTCCCATTAAGTCTATATTTGTATGCCAAAAATATGAGATTTCTACTTCTTTTATACTCAAAGCACTTTAGTCTTGAGTCAAAGCACTTCTTTAGCTCACTTTGTCTTGTATTACTTTTACTGATATGATGCCTAATTCTTAGGTACCAGTTCCTCTCCCCCCATAAATGGTGCATTCCTTGAGAATTTGAACTATATTTTATTTATCTTTATTACCCTTTCATTTTCTAGGGCTGTGCTATGGATATAATAAAAAATCACTCAATGTTTAGTGTTTGGCTCATAGTATTATTTATACACTATCCTACTGAATAATTTGGAATATGAAAAATATTAGCTATTAGCAGTTACCTAAGATACACATTTAATTAAATTAGCAATAACAGTGCCATGCTGAGCCATATTAGAACCTGAAGTAAAGGAAAAATAAATCAGTAATGCTGTTTCTGTCTTTATGTATTATTTTGATACTTTATTTATCGTGAATTTTTTGTATTAGTTCAGTTTTCAAAAATATTGCACTAAAGTATTTATCTTTATTTCTATCACTTCACCTAGCCTCTGCCCTACTTTTATAATACAGTATTAGCAGGTTATGCAATCTGAGCATCTTACAGCAATCTAGATACTGTATGTATTATATGTATATTTATACTATATACATATAGAATTATATATAAAAATACACATGACAGGTATATATGAGTTGTGTGTGTCTGTGTGTGTGTATATCTACCTACCTATATATCTACACATAACCTTATTCAGCTAGCACTCACTGCCATTCTAATGGCTGTCTGTATTAACTCCATTTTGCATACAAAGAGACTTAAGCACAGAGACATTAAGTGACTTTGCCAAGGTACCAGTTAGAAGAATTTATCAAACTCAGCACCGAAAGAACAAATAATCCAATCAAGAAGTGGGCAGAAAACATGAACAGACATTTCTCCAAAGAAGAGAAATAGATGGCCAACATATGAAAAAATACTCAATGTCACTCTGCATCAGGAAAATACAAATCAAAACCACAATGAGATATCTCTTCACACCAGTCAGAATGGCTTAAATTAGCAAGTCAAGAAATGACAAGGCGCCTGGGTGGCCCAGTCAGTTAAGTGTCTTGCCTTCAGCTCAGGTCACAAATCCCAGGGTTCTAGGATCGAGTCCCACATCTGGCCCCTCTCCACGAGGAGCCTGCTTCTCCTCTCCCCCTGCCCCCTCCCCCTGCTCATACTCTCTCTCTCTCCTCCTGCCAAATAAGTAAATAAAAACTAAAGAAGAAGGAGGTGGAGGAGAAGGAGGGGGTAATGGGGAGGGAGAGGAGCGGGAGAAGGAAAGCACGGGAGGAGGAGGAGGAGAAAGGACAGATGCTGGCACGGATTCAGAGAAAGGGAAATCCTCTTACACTGATGGTGGGAATGCAAGCTGGTGCAGCCACTCTGGAAAACAGCATAAAGGTTCCTCAAAATGTTGAAAATAGAACTACCCTATGACCCAGCAATTGCACTACTGGGTATTTACCCCAAAGATACAAATGTAGTGACCTGAAGGGGCACCTGCACCCCAGTGTTTATAGCAACAATGCCTACAATAGCCAGACTATGGAAAGAGCCCAGATGTCCATCAACAGCTGAATGGATAAAGAAGAATGGTATATATATAATAGATATATCATATATGTGTATTAGTATCCAATCTGATTCTCCTCTTAAAAAATATTTATCGCTTTCTTCACCATTTGAAGAGGTTTTTCCTGACAAAAGTTGGCAGTGAGTATCATTCTGACTCAATGAACGGGTATCTAAGTATGCTACTTACTCATTATGGACAACCATGGCAACCATGTGAGCCCATCCTCGGTTCACCTACATCCAGAATGATCATCTAAGAGCTTGCATGGAAAATGCAGATTCCTGGGCCTTCCTCCAAACTACTAAGTAAGAACCAGTCTTCAGAACAATATTTAAAGAGCTGAGGTTTTCCCATCCCACAGACTGGGTTGAAACCTAACTCAGCCATTTATTAGCTCTAGAGACCAAGAAGAACTTGGTCTTGTGTGTGTCTCTGTAGTTTCAGTATCCTCATAGGTGAAGTGGGAATAAAAAATACCTACCTCTCATAAGGTTTCCATGAGGACTGGATTAGAATGAAGGTCTAATTATAATGATACTTGCCACAGTTTACAAATACAGAGTACTTTCAAACTGTCAGGCACTGTAGTAAATGCTGTACCTGCATTACCTTATTAACTTCTCCCAAGCACTTAGCAGAGTCCTCACCACACAGCGAGTACTGAAGAGCTAAAGCCTGAGTAGCCACACAGATCATTGTAATTGGTGGGGAGCCAGTCACAAACACAAGATTTAGGTCCAGAGGCTGAGAGATGGATAGCCCAGAACAGGTCAGCCAGGCTTGTGCTCCCCAAAGCCAGCCTACTGCATCACAATCATCTGGCCGAGCTCATTATAACACATGGTCCTTGAACTTCTAACTCAGTAGCTCTTGGGGGACCTGGAAGTCTCTATTGTTTAAAAAAGCAGAAAAGATGGGGCACCTGGGTGGCTCAGTGGGTTAAAGCCTCTGTCATTGGCTCATGATCCGGGGGTGCTGGGATCAAGCCCCACATCAGGCTCTCTGCTCAGCGGGGAGCCTGCTTCCTCCTCTCTCTCTCTCTGCCTGCCTCTCTGCCTGCTTGTGATATCTCTCTCTCTCTCTCTCTCTGTCAAATAAATAAGTAAATAAATAAACAGATCTCTAAAAAAATTTAAAAAAAAACAGAAAAGATTTTGAATTGTGGTCAAGATTTAAAGCCATTGGTTAACTTGAGCTGTAGATTTCTTGAAATTCCTGAAGTGAGGGCATAAGTCATTTTTTTCTCCTTGCCTTTTTCATCTACAAGGCCTAGGACAAGGCTGCCACATAGAAGTGCTCAGAAATATTTTGGATCCGATGAGCATAAAATGGGCCTAACAAAGCCTGTTTTATTTGCTTCCCAGGGACTTTATGAGAAGTGTTTGTAAAGCTCCAGTTTATAGTGCACCTAAGAAATAGAAGATGTCATAGAGTAGTGTAACTTTATAGATTTACTTATTAACTTCTATTACTATGCCTTCTCTCACCCTTTTAACAGAAATCATTTGCTTTGGAGGTATCCCCCATTACAGTGGGTTTCTAAAAATAAAGTATAGAAAAATTACAGATAAAACACCTCCTCCAAATTACTCAAAATAATTTTTACTCAGAATTAAAATGCTACAGAAGGAGCCAAAATTCCACTTAGCAGGGTCCTCACCACATATAGGCATATAGGCTTATAGGCATATAGGCATGTTACTTTCCATATTGAAGTTCAACCCTGTCAACTCTTCACTGCCTCATTCACTTCTCTTAGCTTTAGACCCATCTTACAGTACATCGGTTAACCGTACCTACAGTCTTTTTCAGGCGCCCCCCATTGCATTCCACTAGAAGAGCGAGCCCTCCAAAGACACCCAGTGGGGTCATTCTAGCTCCTTCCAGTTGCCTATTATTCAGCTATTTTCAAATGCAGACATCCTTTGGGAGAGTTCTGGAAGTCTCCAAGCTCGGGTTTATGAGGGAAGAGAGTGAAGAGATGGAGAAACAAGTTCTTCAGGACGAGAGAAATGGATGCATTATCCCAGGTAAAGAGCCTACAATAGGAAAATCTCCTGAGAGCCAGGAAAGCAGTCATATGCTGATCCTGGGACTCAGTGTAGACACAGCTCATAAGACTAGACTTGAATTCTTCACTCTCCCTGTGGGCTTCCTCTACCGAGAAGCAAGTGATCTTCAACAGAGAATGGAAGGAAGAGATTAACCTCTGACCATGTGGCCATGCTTGGTCTCACAGTCCTCCAGAGCTGACAGACAGTCCTGAAACATGATTTGCCTGAGTATAGCCTTTCTCTCTGCCCAAACCTGTCTCGCTGAAAGTTCACTTCAGTGCTGCCTCATTGGTGGGAACAAAATAAGCTTTAAAAGAATAAAAAGGTAGAAAGAAATCATTAAATCTATTTCTAGCCCAGAAGGCTATTCCGGGATGTGTGGGACCTTACATTCATGGACACACAGATGAATGCTTTCAAATCTGAAACCAGCACAAACCCCCAAGGAGGCAAGAAAAGGAGGGGAGGAAACTTCTCCTACCTTCTGTGACTCCAATCTCGATGGTACCTTTCACTTGGCTGAAGCACCATAGTGTGTCCTGGGTGAGCGTCCCAATTCCTGAAAGCAACACAAGGAGACACATCAGCTTAAGTTAGAGTTCCCTGTTGTCCTTAACAGGTCAACAGGGAGGGAGACACATTTCTAAAATGAGGCTTGCCCACCGGGTATCATCCCGTTGGAGAGGAGACCCTAACGAGCGCTGGGAGAAGGGCCAGTCTGCGAGAAGCAGCAGGTCCTGCTGTGAATCACGGCTCTGTCCCCTCCATCTGACCACGCCACCACTGGGACTATGGAGCAATCGGAGTTGGTCCCTTCTGCCCCTGGCAGCGTCCTAGCGCAGGCCTGCAGTCACACCCTGTGTGACTGCCCCTTTTCATGGGAATACTAATGCTTTCGATTGTTTTCCTTCTGTGGTGGTAGGGAGGAGAAGGAGGCAGTTCGTTAGGGGAGAGAGGAAAAGAAAGACAACTTTTTTTTTTTTTTTTTTTTTTTTAACTGGTTTCCCAGCTTGCCCAGCTGAATGGCCAATAAGGGGTCAGACACTCAGAACTTGCATCTCTCTTGTTCACTTCTTGACTGCTTGCCAAAGTCCGAGCTGACTGCAGAGGAGAGGAAAGCAAAAACAGGTTAGGGATGGGGGCGGGGGGCTGACAGCACTGTGGAGTCAGTGCTGACAAATGTGACCTACTTTGTTGCATGAGGATTTCTGTCTCAAATGGGAACCGAACCTTTGGTGGGGGAGGGGTTAAATTCTCAGGCTTTTCTGGCTTCCGGTTTCTACAAATGTATGTATACAATCTGAATGCATATGCTAATATATCTACAAATACATTTATTAATGTATGTATTCAAGTCAGAACATCAAGTCCTTTTCAGAGGACTTCTCAATTGCCGTGGTGCCAGTTCGCCTTCTCGACAGCCTGGTTGATCCCATCAGTTCGACTAGGTTTTAAAGTTAAGAGGAATATTTCAACATCAAATTGGGGGAAAGGCTATCAATTTAAGAATGATTATATGAATAGGGGGGGAAAAAAGTATCAAAGCCAAACTGACCTTTTCAAAATGCACACAGAACTAGAACTCAGTAGCCATCCCCAGTGTCAGCGGCAGAATTTCCCTGAACTGAAACCTTCACGTGAAAGGGGGGCTGGGCCCCACATGCTTTTCTCACTGGGGGTGACCTCACATTTGAAGGAGGCAGCATAGGGTCACTATTAAGAGCACACATGTGGGGCGCTTGGTGGCTACATTGGTTAAGTGTCTCCCTTCAGCTCAGGTCATGTTCTCAGGGTCCTGGGTTCGAGCCCCTCATCAGGCTCCCTGCTCAGTGGGGACTCTGCTTCTCCTCTGTCCTCCCCATTCATTCTCTCTCTCTCAAATAAATAAAATGTTTGAGACTCTCTCTCGGCCTCTCCCCCTCCCCCTCCTCCCTCTCTCTGTCAAATATATGCATCTTTTTTTAAAAGTGCTTAACCCAATCAAGCAACAACTTAATAAATGATATTATTATTGACAAAGATCCTAAACTGTTCAAAAGTAAAAAGGAAGAATATTTGCTCAGCAATTTTCAGTTAGTTATTACAAGTCAAGTACGGTGCTAAGCACTTTGCATAGATGATCCCCTTCTTACCCATTTTACAGGTGAAGAAACACAGACCCAGGAAGTGTCGGTAACTCATCCAAGGTCATACCTAGGACACAGCAGAGCTGGGATTTCCACCCAGGCTGTCTGAAGCCCAGTTTCCCCGTGTGCTGAGCTCAGCCTGCTCATTTAACAGTTAGGGCTCTGAGACCCAGAGAGCCTGCGCAACTTAAAATGTAGTTGCAATTGGAGGGCTGAGCTGGAATCCAGTATCCCATGTCAGTTATCGAAATCCCTATGTCTCATTGAAGGCTACACAGGACTAAAATGTCCCAATAAGATTATTGGCTAGGAGAGAGAAAGGTAGGAATTTGGCAGCATTTGTTAGAGGGTACTGCTGATCACTTCTTGCATGTCTACCGCCGGCCTTGGATTTCAGCATGCTCTGGTTACCAGGATATGGTATACCATATACCTTGGATACCAGGCATGCTCTGATAAGTTCTTACTCTTTCTGTGAGCTCTCACTAGCCCTCTCTCAACTGCCAGTCCTGCAGGTGAAGCTGTGATGGCCTCAGTTCTAAGGGTCTTCCTGATGTTTGTCCTGGCACAGTTCCTGTATCACTAGTTATAACTCTGGGTGCAGGCACCATACTCATCACAAAGCCTGCACAGTAAGCAGACACACACACCCCTTTAAGCAGACTGAGATGAGCCTCTGTATAGGGATTCTCATTGCTTCAGGGAATTTTAGCTTTGGAAGGAAACTTGCCTATGCGTCGAACCAACTTATTTCACATTTGAAAAATCAAGTTATAGAAAATTACCAACTTGCTATGAGTCACAGAGGAATCATGTGACCAATTTGCTGCCCGTGACAGCTCTGACCATCACCCCGAGATAGGCTGCCTGGGCTGGTGAGTTCCGTTGATTAGAGCTCAACAGATTAGTTTGAGAAATCAAGGCAGCCAAAGCTTTTGTCGGTTTTCTTGTCCAGGGCAGTATTTGATTGGACCCAGTTTCTGTCTCCCACCAAGATCATGGCCAAATGATGCCATCAATGATCTCAAGAGAGTTTGGGTTGTGCCATCTCTGTCCTAAAAGTGCCAAAGAGCAGGTGAAAACTCAAATGTCAAATGGGTTAGGATGTACATGTGAAAAGCTGGCCAAGAGTAGGGTACTCAGGGGAGCGGACATGAATCAGTGATCAGCTCTGGAAGGGTGGAATGGTAGACATGGAGGACCCAAGCCTTGTCTAAAGGGTTAGGATGTACATGTGAAAAGCTGGCCAAGAGTAGGGTACTCAGGGGAGGGGACATGAATCAGTGATCAGCTCTGGAAGGGTGGAATGGTAGACATGGAAGACCCAAGCCTTGTCTAAAGGGAGCAGCAGCTACTCAGATCCAGCTGAAAACTGCCATGGAGGATTCCAGCCTAGTTTTATCTAATTGGCTTTTTCCAAGAGAAGCCATAAATCAAGATTATTATGTGAAAACTCCAAATTTTTAAATGGTGTCAATCAATTAAAATTAGAACATTATGCGGCTCATACAACACAGGGCAAACACATCACATCTGCAGGCTGAATATGGTCTTTGTGCCACCAATTTGCAAACCTCTGGCTAGAATATGTGAGCCGAAAGACACCTTAGAGAATACATTGCCCATCTTTACCATTTGGCATATCAGGAAGCAAAGCCCCAAAACAAGAAAGAACTCCCAACATGGTAGAGTTATTTTATCTGCAGACTTAGGACACAAAGGTGACAATTCTAATTCTTATACCAGATTTCCTTTTACCTCCAAGCTACCACCCATGGTGATGGTTTGGTGAGATTTCTGTCTAGATTTAATGAATGTTCTTCAGGGAAGTGTATTTGATTGCTAAAGTGGATGACCGAGAGAATTAAGCTGACATAGTGAGGAAGGAAAATTTGTTTCTCCTAAATTACGGACCGTGACGGCTTCCCTAAATGCCGGTGTCAAATGACACTCCAGTTGCTATGGTAACGGTGTCAATAAGCAACATTCTCTACGAGGAAGCTGATGCAAATACAGTAACTAAACATCTTGGAAGACGCTCATTTTTCTGTCCCCACAGCTATGGCTCAGGAAGGTCCTGAGTCTCATCTACTGAAAGGCCAGCAGGTCGACCCACTGAAGTCATACACCTGTCTTCTTCCTAGGATTGTGTAATAGCTGATTTCTGAATCTGCTCAGACCTTGGAGATCATTTGGTCCAATTGCCTCATTTGAAAGCAGAGGACACAGGCACAGAGCGGGCATGGCCATGCAGGGAGCTGACAGCAGCTTTGGAACTAGATCCCAGGGCTTCTATGCCCAGCACAGGCTCTTCTCCTTGTCCTGCCCCAGCAGGGCCCTTCAGAGTTGAGGCTGGCCTTTGTGCTATCTCTTCTGTGCCAACTCGGCTGTGTGAATACAATGAACAGAGGGTGGGACACACAGAAAAGAAAGCTCCTTATTGATGGGGAGGCCCCTGTAAAGGGTTGTTTTCATGGACTTGGCATCAGCAGTGTGCTCCTCTCTGCAGAGAGAGGGAGAGAGAGAGAGGTGATCCTTGCCCAGAGAAATTTTTTCTGAGAAGAATGTGTTTGGAAATTGGCTATAATATAAGCTGTAGATGTGCCTTCAGCTCCTTAGAAGGAGCTTACAATTATGCAAGCCTCTGTGAATGTGTTGTTACAATACCATGAGAACTTAAGGCAGGCACTCAGGATGAATGGACATCTTGATAAAACACCAGCTCCAACTTGGTTTAAAAATCTTTCTATTGAAGATGCCAGATTTCAAAGAGAAGAGACACAGCTGCACCAGAGAGTGTGACAAACAAGGGCTTTCCATACTTAAAGTAATATAAGAGAGACTTTCGTGTTTTGTTTTGTTTTGTTTTTTTCACTCCTTACCTCAGTGCCTTATATATGGCTTAGCTTTAGCAAGTGCTTCTCTGTTTAGTAGAGACTGGTTACTTCTATGTCCCCAGATTGACAGCAAGCTCATGAAAAATAGGAGCAAGCAGCAAAAAGAAATAGGCCAGATTTTCAATCAAATGTTTCCCTTTCTTTGCACCAAAGTGAATCAACCATTAGAGATATTACACTAAAATCATCATTGGATGGAGCCCACTATATTTAGTTCACTGGATGAATCCAAATGACAGTCAAGCAAATTGTTAACTGGCTAAACTCTTTCAGAAGTCCATCTGATGATGGAAGAAAGAGAAAGGAAGTGGAAGAAAGTGGCTTCTTGGACTGATTAATAGGAAAATATAATCAGCAGGGATCCATGGAGGTGATCCAGCACACGAGTGAGGAAATCTTGGGCTGTCTGGGACAGAGCACAGCTACTCACTCTTTATCACTTTCTTGATCCTGCATCCTCAGAATTCATTTGCTGAACAAAGAAAAGGAGTTTTGCACTCTCGAATAGGTAATAATGTTGCAAGATGCCTCACTGGAAACTTCACTCTTTTTTTAAAATTCAAGTTAGCTAACATATAGTATAATACTGGTTTCAGGAGTAGAATCTAGTGAGTCATCAATTACATATAAAACATAGTGCTCATCCCAACAAGTACCCTCCTTAATACCCATCATGCATTTAGCCCATGCCCTCACCCACCTCCTCTCCAGCAACCCTCAGTTTGTTCTCTGTAATTAAGAGCGAAATAAGTCAGTCAGTGAAAGACAAACATCAATGGTTTCATTCATAAGTGGAATTTAAAAAACAAAACAGAAGAACACAGGGGAAGGGAAGGAAAAATAAAGTAAGATAAAAACAGAGAGGTAGGCAAAGTGTAAGAGACTCTTACATATAGAGAAACCTCATTATTTTTCAAAACAAAGGAAATGAAGGTGCCAAATATCCTCCAGATTGATGCAAATATTTGTATTACATATGCAAAGGTAAGAGGACAATTGTTACTTCTCACCCATGCATCCAATCCTGTCAATCTATTTTTGTCTTTAGTGTTAAAGTGTGTTTCCTGTAGACAGCCTATACTTCGGTGTTTTTTTTTTTTAATTCGGTCTGAAAATCTCTGCCTTTCAATTGGAATGATTATAACATTCACAATTATTGTGCTTACTGAAATAACTTTGAGTCTATTATGTCATTTCCTATTTGTTTTCTTCTGGGTTTTGTTTTCTTTCTCCACTTTTACTGCCTTCTTTTGCTTTGTGGGATATTTTCATGATGTTATTTCATCTAGCTTTTTTAGTATTGAGTTACACTTTTTAGTTTTGCTATTCTAATGGTTGCTACTGGCTTTATAGTATACTTAAACTATCAGTCTGCCATTTAGTGATTTTACACCACTTCACACATAGTGCAAAACCTTAAATAGTATATTTCTATTTCTCCTCACCCAAATTCCGTGATATTGTTCCTCCATAGTCTACTTTCATGTTATAAACCTCGTACTTTATTATTTTGTTCAAATAGTCAATTATCTTTTACAGTGATTTAATTAATAATAAAAAGCTTTCATTTTTACCATATGGTAACAACTTCTGGTACCTTATTTTTTTCAACTTCCAGCATCCTTAATGTCTTTCCTCACTTCTATATTTGCACCTGGTATCATTTTCCTTCTGCCTGAAAACTTCCTTTAATATTTTTAATAGTACAGGTCTACTGGATATGAATTCTTTCAGTTTTTGTATGTTTGAAAATGTATGCTTGAAAAATTTTTTAAGTATATTTTAACTGGGTATAGAATTCTAAGTTGACAAAGGTTTGTGCTTCAGTACTTTAAAGATCATGCTTCATTGTTATCTACAACATATCTGATGTTTATTTTATCTTTATTCTTCTGTATATGTCTTTTCTGTTCTGGATGCTTTTAAATTTTCCCTTTATCTCTGGTTTTGAGCGGACTTTTATTTCTTCCATGTTTCACCTTAATTTTTAAATGCATGTAACAGAATTATAATGACTGCCTTAAAGTCCTTGTCTGCTAATTCTAACATCTATGTCAATTCTGCATTAATTTCAATTAATTCTCCTCCTCGTTATGGGTTGTATTCTCCTTCTCCTTTGCAGGCCTGGTGATTTTTTACTTTGACAGACACTGTGAATCTCAACTTGTTGTGTGTTGTATTTGTGTATTTTTGTTTTCCTCTAAGTATAATTTTTTGTCTTTCTCCTGGGAGACAATTAAGTTGGAAACAGTGTGATCTCTTCAGGTCTTGCTTTTAAGATTTATTAAGCAGCACCAGAGCTTAATTTAGTTTCAGGCTAATTATTCTCATTACTGAGCCACACCTTTCTGAGTACTTTGCACAGTATCATGTGAATTAAGAAGTTGTAGTTTGGCAGTTGGGAACAGGCACTAATTCCTGGTCCTGTGTGGGCACTGGGTACTGTTCAATCTAATCCTCTTGGGTGGCTCCTATAGTTTCTTCACGGGTATACACTGATCAGTACTCTGCTGAGTACTTGATGTGGAGCCTCTCAACATTCCTGGTGTTCCCTTTCTGTGCATATCTCTTCTTTCCTGTTCCTTGTCCTACAAATTATAGCTTCCCTGGTCTCTCTGACTCTCTGCTTCCTCTCCTCAACTCAGAGAATATTCTCGGATCTGCCTGCAGTCCTCTTCTCTATGCCATAGCCTGAGAAATCCCTCAAGGCGGTAAGCTGAAGCAATTATGGGGCTGATTTTTTTTTTTCCCCTGAGAGATCACTGTCCTTCATTGTCTTCATTGATATCTAAATTGATTCAAAAGCCTTTGCTTCATTTGTCTTATTCTTTGGTTATTGGTCACAGAAATGAGTGTACATATGGTCCCCATTATTCCATCTTGGTCAGAATCAGATGTCCAATAAACCAGAGCAACATTTTTTATAGGGTTTCTCCAGGTTTGAGGATCTTCTTTTAGTAGATCTGCAATGAGCACTGAGCTGATATTTGGACCAGGTTTATCTGTTTTCTTCACCTTTTTTTTTTTTTAAACCATTGAATATTTTGTTCCATATAGCCAGTCATTAGTGGGAAAAAAAAGAATAGAATTATACCAGGCTATATTTATATTCTGCAACCCTTTGCTCTTCTATCAGGTACTTTCAGAATTATTTGGCCAGCTGATGTTTCCAACCAATCAAAACACTCTTTGGTCTTAAGAAGTTCCTGGCTTCCTGCTGTGGCATCCTATCATCCCCGTGACCTCAGTTGCATCTATCCTGAATACCACTCCCCCAGACCATGTTTTGAAAAAGACAATGTTAACCAATAATATCAATTGTTCATGAGTTACTACTTTATTACTTATAACCAAAAGCACTGTAAGAAAGTCTTTAAAAAATTCTTACAGAATTCCTGAAAGCAGAAATTTAGGTTGCCATAGAAGACTATTTCTAGAGATAATGAGTATTTTGATTCTTAGTCTGTCACACAAGGCAGGTGATCAGAATCTTACTTGTATAAAACTAAGTTTGAAAGTACACCATCAAAACCATTTATGATATAGTTTTGGCTTCCAACAAGATTCTTGTTTCTACACCAAAACCCACTACCAGCAGCAGACTCCATCTCCTTGAATAGTCTATCATTACCTCTTCCACTCTATATCTTTACTTTGTACTTATGGCAAAGTGGTGTGTCAGGAACTTGCCTATGTCATATCCATCTGTTCCTTCTATGTATTAACAGATTCTCCTGTTTAAACAACAAAAACAAACAACAACAATACTTATAATCGTGGACTCCCTTGCAGCTAAGGTTGCCCACATAACTCTTGACCACTTCTGCTAGGAGTACGTGGAAAGATTTTGAGGTTCATGATACACCTGCTACTCTTCTCCCATTTACCAGGGCTCCACTTTTTCCTTTCTGAAACAATATGTGATGACAGGAGCTATTGAAGCCTTCTGGCAGCCCAAAGACAGAGAATCAAAGAGACCTTGACCCTGGTATCGTCAAGCCACTGAACCAACACAGCAACTGTCTGTCTCTGACTTTTCACGGTGGAAAACAAAACAAAGCAAAACCTTGATTTGTGGGAGCTACTCTTTATTCAGCTACAGCTGAATCCAATCCTCCATACACAAGTGGGAAAAAAGATGTTATCTCTGTGTAACTGCACAATAATTTTTATTTCTTTCACAATAAAAACCCAGGAGTCATTTTTAGATTTTAAGAGGTAAATCAGTTCAAGACAATCCATTTTACTCATCTTCTGCCTCATGACTTTCAACCATTAGCCAAAATGTCAAGCATCAAAGCACAGTTAGCACTACGTTATAATTCTATTTACACCTCAGTTTATAGACTCTGAATTCATCAAGGGCAAGACCTGTGTCTTAAAAAACACCTCCTGGCACCTATTTAAAGATCAGGAGGTGATCGTTTAATTGAATTAGAATAGAAGGAAAAGAAGCCCTTTACTCTCATATCGAAAGCTCTTCCCAAAAAATTAAAACCAGACCTCAGAAACATGATAAGTAATCAGAAGAGAGCCAGAATATAGGGCCAGTGCTTTGTCACTGTACCAGTGTCACTCCCCCTATAACACAGGCAACATCATTGGCTATACAAGGACGGAAGTGCCTTCTAGCATCCTAAAGAAAAACGTCTTACAAAAAGAAAACTTGATAGATGATTTAGCAAATCCTCCTCCATTTGCAGCACTTCCTGTCTATAATTACATTTCCCCAAAGAGGGCAACATATTTAAAAAAAAAAGAGCTGTCATATTTACTGCACTGCTTCCCTTAAACTGGTTAGTGAATTATAAAGCACAAGTAGCAAAAAGCCAAACGATGCCTGCTCATTTAATCTTGTTTTCTCCTCTGCCAGTCATTGACCCATCGATTGCCCTGGATCTGGCGGGAGTGGTTTTCCCTGGCTCATGGGGTCTGAGAGCAATGACAACCAGTACCAGCTTAAACTGGATTTCTTCCCAGGCCTGTACATAAAGGTCAGACATGCTTTCAAGGCCTGAAACTCCTGAGTCTTGAGTCTCTGACAAATGACACCATCTCAGTATGAGATCATACTTTTTTTTTTTTTTTTTTTTTTTTTTAAAGATTTTATTTATTTATTTGACAGACAGATCACATAGGCAGAGAGGCAGGCAGAGAGAGAGGAGGAAGCAGGCTCCCGGCTGAGCAGAGAGCCCGATGTGGGGCTCGATCCCAGGACCTGGGATCATGACTTGAGCCGAAGGCAGAGGCTTTAACCCACTGAGCCACTCAGGCGCCCCGAGATCATACTTTTGCTTCCAGGCTTCCAAGCCCGTATTTGGGCTCGTCTTGCTATGAAGGGAAGAATAAATTGAACATAGCCCGATGGGAGCAGGAAATTTGGACGGCTAAAATTGTTTGATTTTATACATTGGACACCATTCTCTTCAAATCCACAGGACAGCAAAGCTAAGAAAGATCATTCACAGTGTAGAGCCTCGAGAATTTTGAATAGATCAGGAAAAGCGGAGTTGAAAAGCCTAGTTTTCCTACAGGCTGGGGGGAATGGATTTATAATGAGGATTTTTAAGTGAAGGCTGAATTTGCAACCATTCATTTCAACACACGCCTAGACCACCTGATAAATAATACATTTGTATTATGCTTATGAAACATGCAAATAGAGTCCAATTTGCAAATAAATGCCTTGAAGAATTCTTTTACAACTTCAGAGTTAAGTAACTGAATCCTAGGATTCTCTATTCTTATTTGTGAGGTTTTTATTTTATTTTGTGACAGCTGCCATAAATTCAATTAAACTCTATGGCAAATGAAATTTGGGTTTTTTTTTTTCTTGCTGATAAAAGAAAATGATCAAAAAGTTGGCAAGATGGGAAACAATAAACCCATTTGCAAACAGGGAAATCAAACAGTGCCACATCAGAATGCAAAGGAGGGAAATCCAGTCAGCTAAGCAGGTACAGCCTCACTTATTATCCTTGTCCTTCACTCCCCTCCATTCTCAACATTCTTTCCTTGCTATGGAAAAAAGGCAGGTGCAATTAGAATCTGCCAGGTGAGAAGCTACAATAATGCTCTGACAGCAAACGGAAAGAGAAAGCAAAAATTCACAATCTGCAGCCATAGAAAATACTGCAGGGGATGGACATTTGAATGTGTTCCAGGATCCTAGGGCAGCCCCTGGCAGCCACCCAGAGCACAGGAGGTAAACGCTTACCTAATACTAGCTTGCCCAACACTAGCTTCTTAAAAACGGAAGCGACAATTGCACTTGACGTATATACCCACTGAGATATGCACATGTAGCAGGAACATGCGTACAGAAATGGAAAAACATGACCACTCAATTCCCTTTACACATTACACATGTTCTCTAGCCCTACAGCTACTAACATTGAGGCTCTGCTTCATGCTTGGCCCAAAAGAAGCACAGATCATATGGTGTCCACAATAGCCCCATGGGTTAAGTGATTATAAGTTAAAAAAAAAAAAAAAATTTAAGCACAGACTGGTGAAGGGGCTTGCCCAAGGTCATATGGCTAAGTGTGACAAAGCTATTATTGGAAATCAGGTCTGATGAGACTAAACTCAGGCCTCCCATCTCCTTTCTTCTCCAGTAAGGTGCTAATGTTTTGAAAAGCAGATGGTATTTCTGTGACCCCAATTCGATCCTATGTGTATGGTGGAAGCTTGCTGGTTAAAAGGCATCTTTTAACACTGGAAGAGTGTTCTTTCGGTAAATAAAGGAGTCATTAGCAAAGGTAAATTAGTAAATTCAGATTTTTTTTTCAAAGATTTTATTTATTTAATTGAGAGAGAGAGAGCATGAGAGGGGAGAAGGTCAAAGGGAGAGGCAGACCCCCCACAGAACTGGGAGCCCAATGCAGGACTCGATCCCAGGACTCCAGGATCATGACCTGAGCCGAAGGCAGTCGTTTAACCAACTGAGACACCCAGGTGCCCCTGTAAGTTTTTCTTAAAACTACACACATGCCAAGTACAGAAGGCACAGCAGAGAGAGGGGAATAAGAAAGGAAAACAGAAATCAACCACGGGGACTTCATCAGTATAAAAACCTTTGCACAGCAAAGGAAACAGTAGACGAAATCAAAACACAACCTGAGGAATGGGATTAGATATTTGTAAATGTCTTAACAGATAACTGGTTAGGATCCAAAATCTATTAAGAACTTCTCAAACTCAACGTCCAAATAACAAATAATTCAATCAAGAAATGGACAGCAGACATGAACAGACATTTCTCCGAAGAAGATACACAAATAAATGGCCAAAAGACACACGAAAAAATGCTCTATGTCGCTTGACATCAGGGAAATACAGATCAAAACCACAACGAGATACCACCTCACACCAGTCAGAATGGCTAACCTTAACAAGTCAGGAAACAACTATTGGTGAGGATATAGAGAAAGGGGAACCTCTTAAACTGCTGGTGGGAATGCAAGCTGGTGCAGCCACTCTGGAAAACAGTATGGCGGTTCCTCAAAAAGTTAAAAATAGAACTACCTTATGATACAACAATTGCACCACTGGGTATTTACCCTAAAGATACAAATGTAGTGATCCAAAGGGACATGTGCACCCCAAAGTTTATAGCAGCAATGTCCACAATAGCCAAACTATGGAAAGAACCTAGATGTCCATCAACAGATGGATAAAGAAGATGTGGTATATATACAATGGAATATTATGCAGCCAACAAAAAAAGAAACCTTACCATTTGCAACTACATAAATGAGACTAAAGGATATTAAGCAAAATAAGTCAGTCAATGAAAGACAACGATCATATGATCTCCCTTATATGTGGAATTTAAGAAACAAAACAGGATATAGGGAAAGGGAGGGAAAAATAAAATAAGATGAAATCAGAGAGGGAGACAAACTGTAAGAGACTCTTAACTATAGGAAACCGAGGGTTGCTGGGGGAGTGGTGCCTCAGGGCCGAGGGTTGGGCATTAAGGAGGGCACATGATGTAATGAGCACTGGACATTATATGCAACTGATCAACCACTGAACTCTGCCTCTGAAACTAATAATCAACTATATGTTAATTAATTGAATTTAGATAAAATAAAATTTTAAAAAATAAAGGAAACACAGTTTACTCTTTGATGACCTGAGTTTCTCCCCTCATGCTTGTTCTTTCAGGTCACATAGCTCCCAACCTCTTTTCTGCTTGGAGTGCAGGCTGCTAGAAAGTGTCTCCTGAATCAACTAGGTGTGGGGAGAGCCCCATAACAATAGACAACATGGTTCACCAGCTAAACAATCCCAGTGAATTATATTCAGGACCATCACCAGGGAGAGGAGCTGCGAAGGGAGAGGTCACCCTGCAGTGCATATTCCACTTTCTGTCTCCTCCAGCTTTGTGCAAAAGAAGATGTGTCAATTATAAATCATAGGAAGAACAATTACAATGGCAGGAAAGACGGAGTGAGCAGAATGTCACGGGAACTGGGCCATTTCTCCAAGCTCTAGGGCTGATAAAATGCTATTTCTTATGGCATCATTTATTCACCTAATAAAGTGTTCCAGAAATATTTATTGAGAACCAGCTATGTTCAAGGCTGTGGGGGATGAAAAGCAAGGTAGCTTTTCTCATGAAACTGACATTCTAGGAGGTGGGAAGATACACAGTGAAATAAATGCATAATTGGTTAAGTTGTGGTAAGTTCTGTAAAGCCAAAAGAAGCTGCCTAAGGAGGATAAAATCCATAGGGGAAACTAGTTTACATAGGGTCAGGGAAGTCCCCTTTAACAAAGTGACCTAAGAAGAGAGACCTACACAAAGTGAGTAAGATGGACAGCTAAGAGAGGTCGTTCAGGGAGAAGGAATGGTCTGCACAAAATCCCAAAGACCGGTAAGTGCTCTCTGTGTTGGGGGATCATTAAGGAAACACTGTGGGACCACGGAGGAAGCAGGGGGCAACAAGGACAGAGAGGCCACGTTGGCAGGCAGATCAGAGAGGGCTGAGACGCTAAGAACATTGTAAGGACTTTAACTTCAACTCTGAATGAAATGAGAAGTCAATAAAGAGTTTTAAGCAAAGAAAGTCACTTTGGCTGCTGTATAGAAAACAAGAGTGGAAACAGAAATGCAGCCAGTTAAGAGGCTAGTACCATAATCCAAGGGAGAAATAGATGAGAATGGGAGCACAGCAGGTTGTGAGCAGTGCTGCATGCTAGGTACGCAAGGACAGTGACAAAGGGGGACACCACGATATCTTTGGCCTAAATGACTGGAAGAATGGACTTACCATTAACTGAGATGGGGAGGAGGAGAGTGGGAGGTGTTTTGTAGGTGTTATGCTTTGATGCTGCTAGATAGTAAAATAGGGATCACATACCACCACCTGCCGTTGCTATGACTCCTAACTCTGGGACAAAACTATCTTATTTGATAGGATGCATGGTTTTTATTGACATCCATTTCGCCCCCATGGAGTGTGGTCCCTGAGAGAAGTGACTGTGTCTGTCTATCTCCACTGTGTTCCAAGCACCAAGACCAATGCCAGGTTTGTGGCCAGCACTTGGTAACTAGTGAATGGGTGAATGGAGGAAAGCATGAAGCAGTGAGTCCTCCCAATACCAATGTGTGGTAGGATCTGGGTCAACGAAAACTTCCGGGTAGAGAGCCAAAACATGGTCCCAGTGGAATGACCCGCGAGGATACAGATATAGTGCCTTCTTCTCTTTGGCTCAAATTGTAGCTTTACTTCATTTTAAGATTTTCAAATGCTGTTTTTTTGTTTGTTTGTTTGTTTTACTATTACAGAATTTGGGAGAATATAAAGGAAACACATTTCCAAAATAAAATACTGTAGGTTTATTTCCCCAATTTTAAATGGTACCGTGGCTGCCTCAAGTCAAGTTTTCCATATACATCAACTTGAAAATTCGTTCTAGGGTTGCTCCCTGGTCTCATGCAACTCACCAGAACATCCTAGTCACGTGATTTTGTGCTTCTGACGTCATATCCTGAAAGACTCATGCAAGTGTTAGCTTTCTCTTCAGCTGGGGCCGGCAGTGGCCCACACTTTAGTGCCAGGAGGAACCTGGCAATCGGCAAGACAAGCTGATCTTCATGCTTAAAATTCCAACACTAAGAAGCCTTTCTCTGCACTCACCTTCCCTTGTCAAGAAGCCTTTAATAGGATGGGTTAAGAAATGAATCCGTTATTTTCTAGTCATGTGTTAAGACTGGAATGATCTCTGTGTGAATGAATGCACCTGGGAAGGGATGGTTCATTAAGGACATCGAAGACTGAACTTGGTGTGGGGGCCCTGAAGAGACAGTGAGGGTGGCTAAGAGAGATCTCACCACTTTCCCACTTGGCAGTTCAGGGGACCAAAGATTTAGGTATTTGGCGGCCAACAGTATGAGTGCTGGTGTTTTAAAAACCCTCCATCCTGCTACACAGAGGCAAGGATAAAGCAATAAAGTCTTAACTGTGGAAGACAGACCTGCCCAACCTTTAGCTGAGAAAAACTGTTTCACAGCCAAGTAAGTTGGGGGTGTTCTTATCATGTCCCTTCCTTCAATATTGACATGGGACATCATTAGCAGGTTAGATGCTGGAAGAAGCCTTATATTTTAGAAATCTGTTCAACCTTTTTTAATACAGCATTTTTACAAATCTACTTTCATGGTTTGGAACGTAGACTATAAAAGATGGAGCTGACTCACCTTAATGGGAAGTCGACAGGAAAGAAAGGAGGCTGCCCAGCACTGCACATTACGGTCTATGAGCAGGTTCAACAGACCCTAGTTCAAATCCTCCACTAAACTATCTGCTGGCTTTGTGGCTCAGTGAGTTACTTAACCCCTCTGTGGCCTCCAAATGGAGGGTCTAATTTGTTTTCACTTCTACTACATGTAAAATATCTTGATGTGAAATAAATAGTAATGAGGCTCTTATAATCTGGGCTCATTTTATTCTGTTTTTACCTTTGGTGAGCACTCTGATTAAGAATAGTCAGCAGCAGAGGCTAACAGCAGGGGCTCTGGATTAAGATAGATTTACATCAAATTCTGGTGCTGCTGTTTACTAGCTGTGTGGTCTTGGGCATGTTATGTGACCTCGCTGAGCCTCAGTTTCCTTATCTAGGAAACAGAGCTATTGGGAGGGTGAAAATAATAAAGCACGTACAAAGTCCAGCCAAGGACAGCACAGAGTAAATGGCACAGTAAAAAGCTGTTACAAGTGTTCTGCTTTCCATCCCTGGCTTGGCTATGATCTATCTCCTCAGTCCCTAAGCACATTTGATCCTGGCCCCAGCACTGCCTACAATGGGGTCCCCCAAATGGCTTCCCTACCCCCATTCCTAAACTGTAGCTTCCTCCTTGGGGCAACTGGTGCTTGTAATTTCCTTCCAGATCTCTGGCCCAGCTTCAGGGAAGGAGAACAGACAATGATTTCTCTTCCCACAGCCTTCCACGCATTAGTTTTCCCTGCACGTCTGACGTTTGACTTCTAACTCCCCTCGGGCTGTGATTACTCAGGCAAAGTGAAGTGGACAGATGGAACAATTATTTGGAAAGCTCAGCCAATGGAAAACAAAACAAAAAGATGGAAAAGAAAACCCTACAACAAACCTTGCAGTGGAGGGGAAGGAGTTTATAGGTTTAAATTATTCTTATTGCCTGCTGGCATCGATTGCATTTTCCAGGTGATTGCTCAGCTCTCCCATTAGTGGGTCTGTATAGAGAAATGGTATCTTCTTAGATATTGGCACGGTGAGTGGCCCTCTCTGGAAACGGTAGCTGTGTTTGGGCAAGGCTTGTCTAGACAGCCAATTTTTGTCAGGTGACTCCAGTCAATTCATTAACTTTTGCAATAAACACAGGCCTGTTGCCATATTGGGGAGAAAAGGGTCTCTGCGTATAATAACAAATATCACTCTAGAATAAAGTAAACTCGAAAAATCTTGAATCTGAAAACTTTCTGAGAAAACTCTAATTCGTGTTTCATAGATACGGCACCCAACAACTCATGGGTTCATTTCCAGGCTCTGCCATGCTTTTGTGGGACCACCTCGTGTAAATTACTTAGTGTCCAGGCAGGCCTGCATTTCCTGGTTTCCCCATAGGAGAGAACAGCCCTTACTCACAGTGCAGTTAGAGGAAATAGTGATGTATATGCAGGCTTTAGCCTGGTGTCTGCCACACAGCAAATCCCCAGTAAACCATGACTGTGGGTAATGAATCACTAACAAAGAGACTTTTGCTTTGAGTTACAAAAGCTAAGGATGCAAAGTCTGGCAGTCCTGACGATGGCAGCTCAGGCCTCATACTCTATGGGTTTTGAGCTCTGACTTGTCTGGTTCAGTTCATAGACTTCTCTGGTTTCCAAATCTTTGATGCAAATCTCCGTTCATGGAGAGATACCCATCTACATGTATATGCCTGCACGTATCTACATACAGGAGACTTCCATGTAGTGTTTGGAGTCAATTACTCCCAAATACAATGAAAATGTTATTCAATCCCAGCCCAACAGGGGGTAAGATTGGTTGGGGAAGCTACAGCCTTTAATCGGACTTTTAAGATGAAAATGACCCTCTGGGCAAGAGAGCAGAATTCCTGCTTTGGCTTTCCCTAGACACTATCCTGCCTCAATTCAGCAAGACGTGCCACATAATACGAGGTTATACATGTTGTGTTTCAGATTTTCTGCTATTCTTTTTTTTTTAAGATTTTATTTATTTATTTGACAGAGATCACAAGTAGACAGAGAGACAGGCAGAGAGAGAGGAGGAAGCTGGCTCCCCACTGAGCAGAGAGCCTGATGTGGGGCTCAATCCCAGGACCCTAGAACCATGACCTGAGCTGAAGGCTGAGGCTTTAACCCACTGAGCCACCGAGGTGCCCCTAGCTTTACTGCTGTTCTGAAAGAGAAAATCAAGGGCAAGCTTGGTTGGCTTTAAGCCTAAATTTTTCTCATGTGTGCAACAGGGTCAGCCAAAGAGGTTCAAGAACTTTCCTGAAAGACGATAAAAAAACATTGACTACTACATACTGAGCATTTAATATACCAGGCATCATTCTGGATGGTTTACAGGAATTGTCTTATTTAATTTTCTTATTTAATTCCTTCAACTATGTTCCTAGAAGGGAATCATTATTAAGTTTTATGCATTAGTCAGGGTTCTCCAGAAAAACAAAATCAATATGAGAAAGAGACAGGGAGAAAGAAAGAGAAGGCAGAGATAGAGATTTATTACAGGAATTGGCTCACATGGTGATGAAGCTGAGGGGTCCCATGATCGGCCATTTGCAAGCTGGAAACCCAAGAAGCTGTTGGTGTCCTTCAGCCCAAAGGCCCAAGACCTGCGGGGCCAGGGGAAGTCTCAGTCTGAGGAAGAAGGTCCGAGAAACTGGAGTGTCAGCATCCAAGGGCAGGAGAAGATGGATGTCTCCACTCAGAGCAGAGTGAATTCGCCCTTCCTTTACCTGTTCATTCTACTCAGGCTCTCCATGTATCAGATGATGCCCACCTGTGCTGGGGAGCGTGCTTCTCTCTTCCATAGACACCTTCACAGTCATGACCAGAAATGTTTACCAGTGACGCGGGCATCCCCTTCGCCCAGCCAAGTCGATATACAAAATTAACCATCACATGAGCCTACTTTGTAGATGAGAAACGGGCATAGAGAGGTGAAGAGACTTGAGCAGATGATGTGACTAGTAACTTGTAGCCTTTCTATTCCAGAACCAGAAGTCTTAATTGACTGCTCTACCGCCTTTTGAAAGGATTAGTCTCAATCTGGGACAGAGCAGGAGCACCTGTTTTCCTAGAAAACACTTTGGTCTTGATTGGACCCACACAGCCAATCCATGGCCACCTGTAAGGAAACCTAGACTTGCATCCCAGGTCTGTCTTAAATAACAATGACAAAGACAATTGATACTAATTCAACTGAGATAAAAATAACCACTATAATTTAGTGAACAAAAACTTCATGGAGGCCACCAATCTCAGCACTTGAAAATTAACATAACAAACCACGAAAACCGCAGCTCTGGTATCTGATCAGCCTGCATTTTGTGTCTAACTCCACATTTGCCAGCTGTGGGATTTTCAATAAGGCATTTAGTCTCTCTCTCTCTCTCTCCCCCCGATTTTCCTCACTGTAAAAATAAAATTGGCTGTGAGAATTAAGTGAGATAATGTGCAGTACACACATACTACCTAGAAAGTGGTGGGCCCCAACAAACATTACGTTAGTATTATATTATTTCTCCTGTACAAGATGAAAACACAAAGTCTCTCCAAGATGTGGATAAACCACTTGAGAGAGGCCACAAGGCTGGCAGAGTCTGTACTCGGGGTCAGTTCTGTCCTCTAGTCAGATGGAACGGGCTCTCACCCAGCCATACTCCTGGAGCAACTAGAAGACTTACTTTAAAAACCCAGGGTCTTGGCCCCATCCTGGGGCTGGGCTGTTGAAGGGCCAGGTCGGGATCCCCTGCTCCAGTTCCTACGCTGCATTCTTCTCCAGGTCCTCTCTCTCTCCCCTCAAGTCAGGGATTATAACTTATCGGTGACTGCAGAGAACCCGCCTATCTTAGCTTGGGGGGCTGTAACAAAACACCATAAATGGAGTGGCTTAAGCAACCAAAATTTATTTTTCATAGTTCTGGAGGCTAGACGTCCAAGATCAAAGCACAGGCAAGGGTGGGTTGCGGTGAGAGCTGCGGTGAGAAGCTGTGGCTTCTAGATGGCTGCCTTCTCTGTGCTTCCTCATTTGGTGGGGGTAGCGGGGAGCAAGCTCTTGCTCCTCCTCCTTCTGGGCCCCTAATCCCATCATGATGGCTTCTACTCTCAATGGCCTCGTTCAAATCTAGTTACTTCCCAAAGGCCACATTTCTAAATATATCACACTGGGGGTTAAGGTTTTAATACACGAATTTTGGGGAGACATAATTCAATTCATAGAACCTTCCTAATTAACTTAAGATTTTTTTTTTTTTCTAACTCACCTCATCGGCCATAGTCTTATTGGCTGAGCACTTGTCTGCTGGGCACTGTACCCAAAGGACTATTTATTTATACATTCATTATATATATATTTGATTTGGTCTGCTTTCAGAAAAAAGAAGAGGTGCCTTCTGGAAGTTTAAAACCATCACAGGAGACACTGACAAGGACACATGGGTTTGCAGGCTACAGAAAAAGGGCAATTTTCCCGGCAGTTGTTTGCACGCCCTGGGTGGTACTCTAATTCACACAATGATGGGCTTCTGCCCCTCTAGTCATGTATTCATGCCCTCAGTCACGGTGGGAGTGAAACGTTTCTGCCCTCCCAGGTATTTGTTGCTGGGTACATCCCTGAGTCATCAGTTGGCTCTGGCTTTCAGGTGCCTCAGCAGAAGCAAAAGATAGCATTTTTGTCCTAAGTGATGACCTGAAAAACTCACATCTCCATGCTCCTGCAATAAAAATAATACTGAGCATGATAGCAACTTATCTCTACCAATTGCTGACTGTGTGCCCAGTGTGATCCATTTCATCCCCCCAGCAGCCCCAGGAGATGAGTCCTATTCTACTCCTTTCTGCAGAAGTGGAAATTGAGGCTTAACAAGGCCCGGTTATGGTGCTCAAGGTCACACACAAGCCAATATATTGGGGAGCCATAAAGTCATGTACTTTCTGGCTTCAACCAGCTTGTTTCATCTCATGAAATATTTTCTCCTATTGACTCCCCTATACACCTTGGCTTAGGAATAGGATGCCTTATGGGCCAAGGTTTTTCACATTCTGGAGATGGGATAAATACACAGGGGGCAGGGAGGCCATGTCTGTCAACATGAAAGACCCCACCATCACTGGTCTGGAGCACCACCGAGAGTGTAAAACAGATTCCTAGACCCAAACCTCATTACTGACAGTATTAAAACTAACTGCAAGAGACAGCCACCAAGATAGCTGGGCAATTACAAATCCAATTTAATGCATTCTCTCTGGTTTTATTTGTCACATACTAGAACTAGAATCAGAACCTAAAAATCACAGTGAAGTTGGAAATGCTCATTAAGGAGATCACAAATAAAGTCTAAAGATGGAATTCAATTATATTTTGTCAGCATCACTTGGTAAGAGATGTTTGTAAACACCATTTCCCTGCTCAATGTGTATTTCTCACATATACTGTGCACCAGAAAGCATTCGAATTTGAAGAAAGGTGATGAGCCATTTCTCTGGCATTTGTGCCCAAACTTCTTTAGCAAAAACAATTCTTATGAGATAGTAAATGTGTATATATTAAGATGAAGGAATTAAGACCGAGAACCCACTCTCCAGAAGAGATGGGGCTGCTTGTTACCAACAAGGCCCTGTTCGCAGGGCCTACTCTTGGTGTCACTGGGGCCCAGATGTGCCTTCAGAAGCCATCTCAGGTGACTTCCAGTTAAGGTCTGGAACATTCAGTGCCCCTGCAGTGGTATCTCTACACCTACTTGAGATTGACTCTTTAGAATCAGAAGTGGGGCAGAACAGTGTGGTGGTTAAATGCACAAGGTCTGAGATCAGGTAGGGCTGAATTTAAACTGGGGTCTGTGACCTTGACCCCAGCTTCTCACCACTCTGTCTTGGGCTTCAGATACAGAATGAAGATGTGGATGACAGCCACTTCCTAGGGCTATTGTGAGAATTATATAAGCCACCCAAGAGGCAGAATGAAGTAAATAATGAGAATGAGATGTTATTATCTCTACTACCATTACCACATTACTACTACCATTACTAGCATTTTCACTACTATTACAATTCCTTCTCCTCCAACTGCCATTACTGCCATTACCACTATACTACTACAACTATTGTGTTTTAATAAATTTAAAAAAATATCTTTTCCATCCTCCCTTTCTTGTGTCCTTTTATTCCTTCTGTTTTAAATGGGGAATAAAATTGTTTTTCCTGCCAAGTGAGTAGCTTAAGAATTGGAACATTAATTTATTTGAACAGATGTGTGTTAGTGTTGCTCTAAATACAAGGTGCCTGTATTCTCTGACATCTTTCATAAAAAGAATGAAGTATGGGGTGCCTGGCTGGCTCAGTCCAGAGAGTATATATCTCTTGATCTCAGGGTCATGAGTTCAAGCCCCATGCTGGGCATGGAGCTTACTTAAAATATAAAAAGTAATGAAGTATGGATTATACATAAATTCATATTCCAGCTCATGTCCCACCTCCTTCCCATAGCTGTTGGATCACCTTCTCTGTAACAGCCATCATCATATTTTCTAATTCTTTCATGCTTGTGAGAGTTATTTTCCCAATTAATAAGCTTCCTGCAGTCAGACTTCAGCACCATAAACATAGTAGGCCTTCCAAAAATACTGATATTTGAAGATGGGACTTAAAAAAAACCCTGAAGTTTCCAGGGACGCCTGGGTGGCTCAGTTGGTTAAGCAGCTGCCTTCGGCTCAGGTCATGATCCCAGCGTCCTAGGATCGAGTCCCACATCGGGCTCCTTGCTCGGCAGGGAGCCTGCATCTCCCTCTGCCTCTGCCTGCCATTCTGTCTGCCTGTGCTCGCTCTCTCTCCCTCTCTCTCTGACAAATAAATAAATAAAAATCTTTAAAAAAAAACAACAACAACAACAACAACAAAAAAAACCCCCTGAAGTTTCCAAATTCTATAAAGATATTAAATTGCTCATGTAACCCAGAGCCCTGGGTTAGGACAGGGTCAGTTGAATCCAGGAACTCAAAAGATACCTTAGGGTCCTGTCTCCCTATCTCTCAGATCTGCTTTCCTCTCTACTCTTTCCAGTGGGAATTATCTATCAGTGGTGCTCACATCCTCATAGCAACGAGTCCAGAGAACAGTGAGCACCCTTCTCCAGCCACTCCTACATATGCCCCAGGGAGGGTAGCTCTGCACTATATAGGCTTCAGTCATTGCCCACCCTGGAGCTCCAAGTGTATGGTCAGCCCCATCCAACCACCTGAGACAAGTAAGAAGAGAAGAGATTTCCCCCAAAGAAACTTCAGAATAAGGGAAATGGGCTATAGGTGGGAAAAAGCCTTTATAAACATGTGTCTTGTCTCTAAAACCAGTAAAAAAAAAAAAGTGGATACTCAATGCCAATTTTGAGATGTATAGATTCTTACTTATCAGTCCTCCAATCTAAAACCAAATCTGTTTTTCCTTCTGCCAGATTGACAATTCGTGGCCAGATGCTAAAAATATGGAAATGGTTCACTCACAATCAACATCATTTCAAAGTCTGCATTAACTCAGGGATGGCAGATGTACCTGGGTGGATAAGCATCTACCTTTGGCTCAGTTAGATAAGCATCTATGTTTGGCTCAGGTCACGATCCCGGGGTCTTTTGGGATCCAACCGTGAATCAGGCTCCACCCTTGGTGGGGGTCTACTTCTCCCTCTCCCTCTGACCCTACCCCCTGCTTGTGCTCTCCCTTTCTCTCTCTCTCTCTCTCTCTCTCAAATAAATAAGAAAGTAAATAACTCAGGGTTTACAAAGGACTAGTGTCACCTTCTCTCCTTGGTATGCTGTCCCTTTCCCCATGCTCTGCGGGAAGGAATCCCTTCATCCCCTGAACTTTGGCTTTATTTAGCTCACAAATTTGCAGTGCCACTCACCATATGGTGTCTCTTTCTTATGCATACTAGTCAAGACTGCTTACATGGTAGAAATCCCAAATCAAAAGATTTCAGAAAAAAATTATCAGCTCACAAAACTAAAGGGACATCAGTTTAGGGATAGTTCTCCTTTGCAGATGGTTTAGGGATAGTTCTCCTTCACAGATGGTTTAATTCAAGGTTCTTATGATGACAACAGTATTGAGTTTTTCTGTTTCTTGACCTTGACCTCATCCTTAATATTTACTACACTCTTAGTTCCACTGCTCAAAGGCAGCTGCCACAGCTCCAGCCATTGTCTCGTTTCCTTCTGATGGAAAGAGGAAGCAGCTCTTTCTCATCATTACCATGGTAATTTCATTGCTTTGCACTGGCACTGGTTGGAGCTTATGCTTCTTACTGAATCAGTCACTGCCAAGACAATGGAGCATACTGACTGCCTGAGGTTGAGGTCACATGCTCCATTCCAGGTCTGTGTGTAGAGTAAAAATTCAGTCAAGAATGAGGAAAAGATCATTCTCAGAGGAATATCCAACTTGGGAATAGGAAAAAAACTTTATACAGGGGCCATAGAAACAACTGGAGGTAGGGTGGAAGAAAAGGCTATAGGTGAACCCCTGATTTGATCTTCCTGACATTTCATAATGCTTCAGTCGGGACTATCTTCCTTGGGAAAGCATTTGATAATGGGATTCGGAATCTGGGAATCCAAAGTTACTCATCAGTTTAATTAGCTTTAGCCTGTGCCAACTGAAAGTTTTCCACAAGCATTTGCTGTTTACTCCCATACTTGAAAGATTTCTTGGTAAAAGCAAGCTATAATTCATGTCTTAATGAGGTTGAATGCTTACCTTTTGGCCCCTGGAGTTACAAATTGGGCTCTGGAGTCATATGACGGAAGCACTATTGCCCATTTTGGAAAGAATTTTGAATTGCCACTGACAGAATCAGTAAACTGATTTAGTAGAGTCTGCCTTGATGCGGTAATTTACCTTACCTTCTGAGCTTCGCTCTATTTTTTGGCCCAGTGAAAATTCAGTGGCTATAATAGTATCTCTGCACAGGGGTTAATGACACGACAAGAACGCAAACCAGACCAGTGTCAGTGTCACTTCTTCTAACCAGATGTCACTCGTAGAGTAGAGAGACTCCTCCTCTGACCTTTCCTCAAAAGCCAGACTCCCTGAACACAAACATGGGAATTGGAAATTACAAATTCAGAGTCATTGATTTTCTTACACTCCTGTCGAAGCCATTTAACCTTCCCTGGGTCTTCAGCACACTGCTCATCTCTTCCATTAGCTACAAAGCAGAGATGGGCTTCGGGTCTGGGATGAAGGTTAATACATCAATACCTGTAAATTCCTTCAGAGTCTGAATTCTCATGAGCTCAACTTATTTTCTTTTCTCTAAAGAGAAAATAATCCATGTTCAGTACACTTTTTACGTAAAATCATCCCCAAATGAAATCTTTCTATATCACAAGGCCAGAAGGTAGCAGAAAACACATTGTTGAAGACTGGACAAAGATGTGTCACAGAGTCTAATGTCACCAGTAGGTAAAATATTCTATTTATATGACAGAAATAAGACTGGAGAAATCAGTCATGGGAACACCAAACTTCTGTGTTTTATTTTAGGTAACCATCAAATTATTATTAGTCCCTAATAGCTTGAGGACAGGACCCTGAGGAAAGAGGTTGACCTGTTTATGTGATAACAAAAGAGAGGCACGTGGGAAGTTAAGAGAAGGAAATGACACAGAAAGACTCAAAAAGAACTTGTTGGCTGTTCTTTTGGTCTTTAGATTCTTTGACTCCATTATACTTAAGACATCGAGATGTACTATAACACTGTTTGCTGCTATCGTTTTTGGAAAGATTCTAACTTGTGAATGTTAAGAGTGGAAGCTGGAACCAAACAACTGTAATTAATTTTCAACAGATCTGGAATTTATTTCTGGCTTGACGTGGAGAAGCGTACCATGAGGTGCCTACTGAAACAAAAGAAATAGAAACAGATTTTGTGTTAAAATAAAAAACATTTGCTGTTTTTTACAATTGTCCACAAGCATTTGCTGTTTACTCCCATACTTGAACGATTTCTTGGTAAAAGCACCAGGGAAAAAATAATTCATGTCTTAATGAGGTTGAACGCTTACCTTTTGGCCCCTGGAGTTACAGATTGGGCTCTGGAGTCATATGACGGAAAAACTGACATTTTTACAATATTTGTTCTTCAAATCCATGAGCATAGAACATTTCCATTTCTTTGTGTCTTCCTCAATTTCTTTCATGAGTACTTTATAGTTTTCTGAGTACAGATTCTTTTCCTCTTTAGTTAGATTTATTCCTAGGTATCTTATGGTTTAGGGTGCAATTGTAAATGGGACTGACTCCTCAATTTCTCTTTCTTCTACCTTTAGGGCTAGTATCCAAAATCTATAAAGACCTTATCAAATTCAACACCCAAAGAACAAATAATCCAATCAAGAAATGGGCAGAAGGCATGAATAGACATTTCGGCAAAGGGGACATCCAAGTAGCCAACAGGGACATGAAATAATGCTCAACATCACTCGGCATCAGGGAAATAAAGATCAAAACCACAGTGAGATATCACCTCACACCAGTCAGAATGGCTAAAATTAACCAGTCAGGAAATGACAGGTGCTGGTGAGGATGTGGAGAAAGGGGAACCCTCCTAAACTGTTGGTGGGAATGCAAGCTGGTGCAGCCACTCTGGAAAACAGCATGGAGATTCCTCAAAAGGTTGAAAATAGAGCTACCTTATGACCCAGCAATTGCACTACTGGGTATTTACCCCAAAGATACAAATGTAGTGATCCCAAGGGGCATGTGCACCCCAATGTTTATAGCAGCAATGTCCACAACAGCCAAACTATAGAAAGAGCCTAGAGGTCCACCAACGGATGAATGGATAAAGAAGATGTGGTATATCTATCTATCATATACAATGGAATACTATGCAGCCATCAAAAACAAAATCTTGTCATTTGCAACAACGTGGATAGAACTAGAGTATTATGCTAAGTAAAATAAATCAATCAGAGAAAGACAATTGTCATATGATCCCACTGATATGAGAAATTGGAGAAACAAGACAGAAGATCATAGGGGAAGGGAGGGAAAAATGAAACAAGATGAAACCAGAGTGAGACAAACTATAAGCGACTATTAATCCCAGGAAACAAACTGAGGTTTGCTGGAGGGGAGGGGGTTGGTAGGGATGGGGTGGCTGGGTGATGGACACTGGGGAGTGTATGTGCTATGGTGAGTGCTGTGAGTTGTGTAAGACTGATGATTCACATACCTGTATCCCTGAAACAAATAATACATTATACGCTAATTTTTAAAAATCTTAAATTAATAAAATTATAAATAAAAGAATATTTCAAAGAATCAGATTCTAAGGACTGCCATAAACTGCTATAGGTCTATGGAAAAACAGAAACTAAAATCTGAATATAGTATATTCAGATATAGGAACAATTTCAACATTTAAAACAGATAATATATTATCCTCATTTTAGGTAAGAGTAATAAATATTCATTGAACAAATTTTGGAAGACTCCAAACATTTAAAAGGAGATTAAAATAATAGTTTCATTATTCAGAAAATTACCTGAAGTATTTCAGTACTTTTCCTTCTATGCTTACTCGCATTTCTTTTTTGCTTTTTAAAAAACTTTCTAAGTCTAAAAGTAACTACTACTTGTCAGAAAAATTTGGAAATCATAAAAATATAAAAATCTTTTAAAGCTATTTGTAAATCTATCAGCAAGCAATAAACACTATCAATATTTTAGATATATTTGTTCCTAGTATTTTACCATAAATGTTTACATATTTCTCACATCCAATTCTGCAGATAATTTTGGGTTTAAAAGTTCAACCACACAAGGCAGCAACTTCATCCTTGGGCAGTTATCCTAGAAAAATGAAAACTTACATTCATCCAGAAACCGGTACATAAATGTTCACTCTAGCTTTCTGTGTAATAGCCAAAAGCTGAAAACAACCTAAATATTTCTCAGTGGCTGAGTGGTTAAACCAACTGGGGTACATCCATGTCGCAGAATATTATTCAGCAATAAAAAGGAAGAATTAATTATACATGCAAAAACTTGGATGAATCTCAAGTTAATTATGTGGAGAGAAAAAGCCAGTCCTAAAGCTTACATATCGGGGCACCTGGTGGGTTAAAGCCTCTGTCTTTGGCTCAGGTCATGATCCCAGGGTCCTGGGATCGAGCCCCGCATCGGGCTCTCTGCTCCTCAGGGAGCCTGCTTCCTCCTCTCTCTCTCTCTGCCTCTCTGCCTACTTGTGATCTCTGTCTGTCAAATAAATAAAATCTTTTTTAAAAAGCTTACATATGATACATATTTATACAACATTCTTGAAATTATAAAATACCAGAGATGGAAAACATATCAGTGGCTGCCAGGAGGGGAGGGGCAAGGGGGTGCCTGTGCCTGTGAAGGGGTAACAGGAAAGATCCTTATGTTGGAAGTGTTCCAAACCTTTACTGTGGTGGTGCTAACGTGATGTACACATGCTACAAAATTTCATAGAACTAAACCCACATGTCCAGGGGACTGGTAAAATCCAAATGAGGTAAGCAGTTCGTATCAACACCAACTTCTCAGTTGGGATATCATACCCTAGTTGAAAGTTGAACACAATACTTCCATTGGGCAAAGTGGGTGAAAGGTACAGAGGGTCTCTCTTGCATTATTTTTTACAAGTGCATGTGAACCTGTAATTATCTTAAAGAGTTAAAATGAAGCAAAAACAAGGCAAAATATGGCATAAGAATCTTACAATGTAAACATAATTTTTGATATGAAAGTTCTCTGTAAAGGTCATTTTAAGACCTATATAACATCTTACAGGATCACTATTTACCTATTTCTCTACTATTAGATATTTAACATAGAGTTGTAAGCAACATTAACATCTCACAAATGATAGTGCAAAGAAGATTTTTGTGCATAAGACACTATCCCACTTTAGATTATTTCCTTACAAATTATTTCATGAAGTGAGTGCCATAGGATATTGAGAATTTTGATGCAAAAATGAGGTTCCACATTCAAATATATTTGGGAAACAGATTTTTCATTCTGGGAATTCTCAAAATCTTTAATAGAGAAATGTACATTGTGAGTCCCCCAGAGGCAATAATGTAATCAATGTTTCTAAAGTTTATTTTCTCTGGAAAACCCCATGACAGATTAAAGATGACTGCTAATTCTTTGGCTCTACTCCCCTGAATCTTGGTGCACTTGTGACTGCTTTGATTGGTAGAATAGAGCAGAAATGATGCTGCCCCAGTTTATGAGCACAAGTGAAGAAAGGAAGATCTACTTCCCATCTCTTGAAAAGATCTCTTTGGGGAACCCAGAAGCCACATTTGAATACCCTGTAATTTGTCTGTTAACCCAAACTAGCCATGCAAATAGATTCTATGAAGAGAGGGAAATCATCAGCTATCCCCAACTGTTCTAGCAATCCCAGCTCAGGCATTAGCCATGTGAATAACACCATCTTGAACATTTTAGCTTGAACAGAAACAAGTGTAGTAAAACCAAGGAATTGAGCCAACAGCCAGAACAAGACTCCAGAATATGGTACCAAGCATGCTTCCCTACATATCTCAAACCATTTGAGAAACCTAGCTGAACTCATTACAGAAGAGAGACAAACTATGCTCACTATGCTCTGCCCAAATTCCCAAACCTTAATATAGCACAATCAAATGGTTGTTTATGCCACTAAACACAGGGCTGTTTGTTACACAGCAGAAGATAATCATTACACTTCTTTTTTTGCCCCTAGTGCTGCATGGTGTTTAAGATCATTTGGCTTTACAATTAGAGTACCAGAATACTCTGTAATTTACTAATGATGTGAGCTTGGAAAATCAGTCTCTTCAGAACTGAGTTCTCTCATTGGTACACTTATCTTACTTACTTAGCTGGGAAGCTAAATGAGATTACGCCTCTACCGCGCTTAATATCATACTTGGTATACAGTAAGTGCTCAGAAGCAACTACATCTGCCATATCACAGATCGGGCTATGCCATACAGGAGAGGAATTATTACATTAAAAAGCACATTCAGGGCGCCTGGGTGGCTCAGTGGTTTAAGCCTCTGCCTTTGGCTCAGGTCATGATCTCAGGGTCCTGGGATCGAGCTCCACATCAGGCTGTCTGCTCATCAGGGAGCTGCTTCCCCCTCTCTCTCACTGCCTGCAGATCTGCCTACTTGTGATCTCTCTTTCTGTCAAATAAATAAATATATATTTTTAAAAGCACATACATTTTTTACTTTCTTTATACATTTTTTACATACATTTTTTACTTTCTTATAAAGATGGTCAGAATGCTTTCCAGAAAATATGTACCAGTTTACATTCATCACTGTATAGTGTGAAAATTGAAAAAAACTTTTCTTTTTTTTCCAAAGCAGAGCTTGACAAATTTTTACTGAAGTGGGCCAGACAGTAAATATTTTAGGCTTTGTGGGCTATGTAACTTCTGTCATAACTTCTCAACTCTGCTGTTTAACCATGAAAGCAGCTAGAGACAGTCTGTAAACAAGTGGGCAGGAGAATTTGCAATAAAGCTTTATTTACAAAAGTTGCGGTGGGCCGGGTTTGGTCTGCAGGATTTACCTAGCCTGTCTGTTCTAGAGGTTGGAGGCAGAGGGTTTTTACCCCCGGGATATATAAGAGTGTTGAGAAAATGAGAAACTCAATCCAGGATTTACTCCTCTAGAGGCTTGTGGGCTCTACTCTTTCAAAACAAAATGGCTACTTTTCTAGAGCACCCAGAGGAGTGGAGTATAGTTTCAATTTTGCATACTACTTCCTACAAGATTAGCTACATCAGCTGATTCTACACACTTTAATTGGTAATGATCTATGCACGCGACATATATACTCTAGTACTTGGTTAAGCATGCAATTAAGAATGTCAGCTTTTTTCTTGAAGCAAAAATGATTTTGGTTCTTTTTTAAGCACAAAGTAGATATTCAAAGTTAACTCAGGCAATAAGTATCATCACTAAATATAGATACTGGGCTTTGACAGAAGAAAGGCGCCGGTTAGCAAAAGGCCTGAGTTCTACTTCCAGTTTTAACTACTAACTAGCCGTGTGACTTTGGGGAAGTCATACCGCTGGGCCTCAGAGCATTATACATTTATAAAATGGGACCAAAAATTGCTTCTTTGACTGCCTTGTATCATTTGAAAAAGTATAAAATGCCACATGAAATTTATAAATCTCACATTTTTTCATAATTTACTATTTATGTGTCACTCCCCCAATTAGAAAATGAGCTCCTGAAGGACAGGGGTGATGTCTGACCCCTTTTCAAATCCCCATTTCTTGATGCAGTGCTTACATACTGAGCATTCAGGAAGTGTTTGAAAAATGAATAACTAAATGGATAGGAGGCTAGGAGAGCCTGTGAACATCACAATGATTAAGAGAAGTTAAAAATGAGATTTACTATCATGAAGCAAATCAATACAACCTGAAAAAATATTCGAAAAAGAGTGGAGTATTATTTACGCCAGGAACTTCCCAGGGCCATCTTTTCCTAAAGCCCTGAGATATGAAGCCTTCATGTCTCAGGTGACTCCCTCTCTACTGAGTTGCCTGATAACTTTTTTTTTTTTCCAAAGAGTATGTATTATGTATAGTTGATGGACCTCTTCTTAAACTAAAAGTGACTGCTTTGTCCAGAAGCCATCCATGTACACAAGTGTCATTTGCAGCCTTTGAAAAGGGAGTAAGAGAAGAAAATATCACTGTTGTGCTATATTTTGTTACAATTAAAAATAGTATTGTTCCTTTAAGAAGGCTAAAGTGAAATTACAACAGATGAATGGATTAAACAAGCACCTGTAAAGTTAATTGAGGAGTCCAATTGATGCTTTAAGGCAGTATCATTTCGAGGAGCACTACCCTTTAGAGGAAACATTTAGCAAACATTTCTTCTTCACTGGTCAAGTTGACCATCCTTAAAGGAAACTCTTAAGCCCTAGAAATCTTTGAGATTCTCCCCTTGGCAAACCCAGACGACTGTGGTACCTGCTGCCATGGTATTTTTTTTTCAACTTATTTATTTTCAGAAAAACAGTATTCATTATTTTTTCACCACACCCAGTGCTCCATGCAAGCTGTGCCCTCTATAATACCCATCACCTGGTACCCCAACCTCCCACCCCCCGCCACTTCAAACCCCCCAGATTGTTTTTCAGAGTCCATAGTCTCTCATGGTTCACCTCCCCTTCCAATTTACCCAAAAGCACATACCCTCCCCAATGTCCATAACCCTACCCCCCTTCTCCCAACCCCCTCCCCCCAGCAACCCACAGTTTGTTTCATGAGATTAAGAGTCACTTATGGTTTGTCTCCCTCCCTATCCCATCTTGTTTCATGGATTCTTCTCCTACCCACTTAAGCCCCCATGTTGCATCACCACTCCCTCATATCAGGGAGATCATATGATAGTTGTCTTTCTCCCCTTGACTTATTTCGCTAAGCATGATACGCTCTAGTTCCATCCATGTTGTCGCAAATGGCAAGATTTCGTTTCTTTTGATGGATGCATAGTATTCCATTGTGTATATATACCACATCTTCTTGATCCATTCATCTGTTGATGGACATCTAGGTTCTTTCCATAGTTTGGCTATTGTGGACATTGCTGCTATAAACATTCAGGTGCACGTGCCCCTTTGGATCACTACGTTTGTATCTTTAGGGTAAATTCCCAGTAGTGCAATTGCTGGGTCATAGGGCAGTTCTATTTTCAACATTTTGAGGAACCTCCATGCTGTTTTCCAGAGTGGTTGCATCAGCTTGCATTCCCACCAACAGTGTAGGAGGGTTCCCCTTTCACCGCATCCTCGCCAGCATCTGTCATTTCCTGACTTGTTGATTTTAGCCATTCTGACTGGTGTGAGGTGATATCTCATTGTGGTTTTGATTTGTATTTCCCTGATGCCGAGTGATATGGAGCACTTTTTCATGTGTCTGTTGGCCATCTGGATGTCTTCTTTGCAGAAATGTCGGTTCATGTCCTCTGCCCATTTCTTGATTGGATTATTTGTTCTTTGGGTGTTGAGTTTGTTAAGTTCTTTATAGATTTTGGACACTAGTCCTTTATCTGATATGTCGTTTGCAAATATCTTCTCCCATTCTGTCAGTTGTCTTTTGACTTTGTTAACTGTTTCCTTTGCTGTGCAAAAGCTTTTGATTTTGATGAAATCCCAAAAGTTCATTTTTTCCCTTGCTTCCCTTGCCTTTGGCGATGTTCCTAGGAAGATGTTGCTGCGGCTGAGGTCGAAGAGGTTGCTGCCTGTGTTCTCCTCAAGGATTTTGATGGATTCCTTTCTCACATTGAGGTCCTTAATCCATTTTGAATCTATTTTTGTGTGTGGTGTAAGGAAATGGTCCAATTTCATTTTTCTGCACGTGGCTGTCCAATTTTCCCAACACCATTTATTGAAGAGGCTGTCTTTTTTCCCTTGGACATTCTTTCCTGCTTTGTTGAAGATTAGTTGACCATAGAGTTGAGGGTCTATTTCTGGGCTCTCTATTCTGTTCCATTGGTCTATGTGTCTGTTTTTGTGCCAGTACCATGCTGTCTTGATGATGACAGCTTTGTAATAAAGCTTGAAGTCCGGAATTGTGATGCCACCAACTTTGGCTTTGTTTTTCAATATCCCTTTGGCTATTCGAGGTCTTTTCTGGTTCCATATAAATTTTAAAATTATTTGTTCCATTTCTTTGAAAAAGATGGATGGTACTTTGATAGGAATTGCATTAATTGTGTAGATTGCTTTAGGTAGCATAGACATTTTCACAATATTTATTCTTCCAATCCAGGAGCATGGAACATTTTTCCATCAGAAAAAAGCAGGAGTGGCAATCCTTATATCAGATCAATTAGATTTTAAGCCAAAGACTATAATAAGAGATGAGGAAGGACACTATATCATACTCAAAGGGTCTGTCCAACAAGAAGATCTAACAATTTTAAATGCCATGGTATTTTATATCCAATGTAATGAACCGATCAACAGCTTGCAAATGAAGGTTTCCTCCCAAAAGATCTTTACGAGGAAAAATCTCCAAGAGTACAATAGCTAATAGTGGAAATACTTAAAGGACTGGACACTAATTTGCACTAAATAAATGTTTTCCTTGGCAATACTGCAGATTTTCGCATTTTCACATGAGAAGGGCCATACCAGGGCCGTGTATGGCTGAGCTGACCCGACAGCAGGAGGACTGGAAGAGATAGATGGCTGTGAATCAAGGTGTGGGAGAAAAACCTTTCAACACCTCCCACTTGTGACACTGGCTACCCAGAGGAAAGAGGACTTGTGTAGAACCTGGCTTTCCTGGCCAGCATAATTCTCCATAATTCTGACTCTAAGTGTCCGACCCTTTCCTCCTCTGTTCTAGGACAGACTTGATGATGTGCTGCTCTGGTATGTCCATATACAGCCGTGTCTCTAGGACGGAGAACTAAGGAAACTTGATCTCTCCCATCCCTCATCCATCTGAATGTACATAATTCCGACAAGAGCTGCTTTTGCTTTTTTTCTAAATTTATTTATCTTTGTTATTACTTTTTTTTTTTTTTAACCCAGACACATTTGACTTTCTCAAAGAGCCTAAACCTAAATGTAAAAAGAGTATGTTATTATCCCCGGATGGCAGAAGAGCAAGCAAAGGAGGCGACTGGAAAGATCTTTGATAATTATTCTACGACCACCTATAATTCTCTTATTTAAGTAAAAAATTACTGACGTGAAGAAATAAAACATAAGAGTCATTTACTGTTTACAGTAGTTCCTTGAGGGTCACACGTAGTCACTTTTAACACTCCCTGCTCAGCTACGGGCAAAGGCCTTCCATTAAGTCCAGGTAACATCGACAGTCCGAGGCAATGCTCTTACTACACTAGAGTCATCAGAGAAGCTTGGCTTCTTAAAGGTATAAAATCTTCAGGCACACAGGAAAATTGAGGTAATTTTATAGCTAGCACCCAGCTATCCACCCACAGAACATCAATCTAGTGCTCTGGTGTCTCTAATTTCCATCATTCTATCTATTCATCAAACCATTTCATTTTTGACACATTTTACAGTAAATTGCCCACATGAGAACCCTTTTTCCTAAAGATTTCAGGATGCATAGCTTCAACTACAGTTCTGTGTTTACAGTTTTTTTTCTTCTGATGTAAAATTTATACATAATAAAGCGCAAAAATCTTAACTACGCCTTTGCCAAGTTTTGACAAAATCACACACCCTTATAACCCAAACTGCTATCAAGACACAGAACACTGCCTTCAACCCCAGAAAAGTTTCTTATGCTGCTCCAGTCAGTAGCTACTCTCATGTCCATTACCAGAGGCAACCACTATTCAGATTTTTTTTTTTTTTTTGGCCCCACCTCAGAGGACTATTGTTTGGCCGAGAATTTCATTTAAATGTAATCCCATAGTATATACTCTGTTTGATAAGCCTTATTTCGGTCATGATTCTGTTTCTGAAAGTCACCGTGTTGCTGTGTACTGGCAGTCTGTCTTTCTTTTCATTGTGATGTAGCATTCTACTGTGTGGGCATACCAACCTTCATTTATTCATTCTTCAACTGACCCCCGCTTTAGCTGCAGGACCCTGGGTGGCGCAATCCGTTACCTGTCTGGCTCTTGGTTTAGGCTCAGGTATGATCTCAGGGTTGTGGGATCCAGCCGGGAGATGAGCTCTGTGCTCAGCAGGGAGACGGCTTGGATTTCTCTCCCTTTGCCCCTCTCCCTACTTTCTCACTCTGGCTCTCTCTAAAGTAAATACATAAATCTTAAAAAAAAAAAAAAAAAAAAAAAAAAGGAATAAAGCTTCTAAGACTTTTAGTACCAGTCTTTGTTCAACTTCTCTTTTCCTTTCTTACAGGTGTATGTTTACTTAAGTGAGAGGCAGTGTAAGCATTTCTAATGTCATCACACCATTTAGATTTCCACCAGCAACAAATGAGAGGCCCATTTGCTCTAAAACTGCATCCACATTTGGTATCAGTCTTTTAATTTTAACCATTGTAGGAGGCCTATGGTCATTTCATTGTGGTTATAATTTGTATTTTTCTGACGACAAATGATGTTGAGCACTTTCTCATGTGTTTATCGACCATTCCTATATCTTCCTTTGTGAAGTGTCTTTTTGAGTCTTTTACCCAGTTTTTGGGAGGGTGTTTATCTTTTCATTACTGAGCTGCAAGAATTATTTATAGAACCTAGAAACCAGTCCTTCGCTAGATAGACATTTTGTGAGTATTTTCTTCCAGTTTATGCCTTGTTATTCATTTTTTAAATGCTAGCTTTTGATAGGCAGAAGTTTTTAATATTGAAGAACTCCAATTTATCTCATTTCTTTCATGGTTATTCCTTTCTGTTATTTTTGTAAGAAATATTTTATGCATTTTACTCTAAAGTTTTATGCAATTTGTACAAGGATTGAGCTTCATTATTTTTCTTACGGGTAAGCAGTTATTCTTACTAGATCTGTTGAAAAGACTTTTCTTTCTCCACTTGCTTCTTTTAATGCCTTTGCTGGGGGAAAAAATCCATGTGTGGATCTTTTTCTGCCTCTTTGTTCTGCTCTATTGATCTATGTGCCAACCCTTATATTAGCATCACATTACCTTGATTCCTGTGTATTTACGATAAACCATGAACTCCAGTCGTGTGAATTTTCCAACATTGTTCTAGTTCAAGATTGATTTCGATTATTTAGGTTCTTTGCTTTTCCATATAAATTTCAAAATCAATTTATCAACTTTCTAAAAGATGTCTGCTGAGATTATGATTTGGGACACATTTATCTGTAGATCCATTTGGAGAGAATTAGCATCTTAACAATATGGAGTCTTTCTATCCATGAACACTTAAGCCTTCTTTAATTTCTTCAACAACATTCTATTGTTTATTGTATAGAGGTCATTTGTTAAATTTATGCTTAAATAATATATATATGCTTACATATTATATGTGTGTATATAGATATAGATATAGATATTTGATGTTACTATAAAAGGAATTGCTTTTTTTTTTTTTTTAAGTAAGCTCTAAGCCCAGTATGGAGCTTGAACTCATGACCCGGGATCAGGAGTTGCATGCTCCCTTGACCGAGCCAGCCAGGGGCCCCAGTGGAATTGCTTTTTAAATTTATTTCCAATATTTTCCAATATTGATTTAAATTGACTTATTATTTCCTGTAGTTGTTTTTTATTTTCCTCAGATCTTTCAATATAAGCATTTACTTCAATTCTGAAGAGAGTATTAATTCTTCCTTTACGATTTTTATATTTCTATCTCTTTTTCTTGATTACTTTAACCATCAGGACTGGTAGTACAATGTAGTAATTAGAATGGGCATCTTTCCATCCTTCTTGATCTAATATTGATCAAGATTTAATATTGATTTAATATTTCAGTAAAGATTAAAGTTAGCTGTAGATTTTTTACAAATGCCCTTTGTAAGAATGAGGAGGTTTCCTTCTATTGTTAATTTGCTGGGTGTTACAATGAGTGAATTTTTACTCTTGTCTAATGCTTTTATTCACATATTTGAAAGTATCCCATGTCTGGAGCTAGAAGGACATCATTTTCCCCAATTTTTTTTTTCTTTCAAGATTTTATTTAAATTCTAGTTAGTTAACATATAGTGCAGTATTAGTTTCATGGGATAGAATTTGTGATTCATCAGTTGTATAGAACACTCAGTGCTCATTACATCAAGTTCCCTCCTTAATGTCCATCGCTCAGTTACCCCATCCCTCAACCCCCCTCCCCTCCAGCAAACCTCAGTTTTTTCCCTCTATCTACAAGTCTCTTGTGGTTTTCCTGCCTCTCTCTTTTTATCTTATTTTATTTTTCCTTCCATTCCACTATGTTCACCTGTTTTGTTTTTTAAATTCCATATATGAGTGAAATCATATGGCATTTGTCTTTTTCTGACTTATTTTGCTTAGCATAAGACATTCTCATTTCATCCACAGCATTGTAAATGGCAAGATTTCATTCTTTTGATGGCTGCATAGTATTCCATTGTGTGTATATATACCACATCTTCTTTATTCATTCATCAGTTGATGGACATCTGGGCTCTTTCCATAGTTTGGCTATTGTAGATAATGCTTCTATAAACAACAGCATGCAGATGCCCTTTCGAATCAGTATTTCTGTATCCTTTGGGTAAATACCTAGTCATGCAATTGCTGAGTCATAGGGTAGTTCCATTTTTAATTTTTTGAGGAACCTCCATACTATTTTCCAGAGTCGCTGCACCAGTTTGCATTCCCACTAAGAGGGCAGGGGCTCTCCTTTCTCCACATCCTTGTCAACATCTGTTGTTTCCAGAGTCGTTAATTTAAGCCCTTCTGATCAGTGTGAGGTGGTATCTAATTGTGCTTTTGATGTGTATTTCAAGGTAGGACACAAAGCAGTACAGCCTAGATTCAAGGGGAAGGGAAACAGACTCTCCCTCCTGATGGATGGATCAGCATGCACAGACAAGATGGAAGGATTAATGTCAGCCATTGTTTGAGATTATCTTCTACAGTTAGTATTATATTGTACAACCAGGATTCTAACCTGAGCTTATCAGATCCCTAGAGCCAGAGCCCTTCTTTTATACACACTTAGGGGAAACTGGAACTCTTTACATGAATTATCATCACCAATAATTCCTCAGTTCACTATTGCCAGAAGGCATTGGTTGCACACAATGACTAGAGCCAAGCCTTGGCCCTCCTCAAGTCACTGCAGATCCCAGACAATATGGAAGATACTTTGAGCTTTCAATTCAAGCTGCTCAATTAATTTGCAATCCACTGGACAAAGCCCTTATTCCAATATCGTCTCCACTTGAGATACTAAAACTAAAGCACACTGATAGTACTTAATGACTTGGTTACTTGCGTTAGACCATCTCATCTCTCTAGAATCCATGCTCCTTCGTGTCAAAAAACTTGTCACTTGTTCATCACTATATTTCTGTGCGTAGAATAGTGTTTGGCACATGGTAAGTGTTCATGAAATCTTTGCTAAACAAATGATTCAACAAACAAAAAAAGTCCCCTTTCCTAAAACTCTGACTCTACTGCTCTCAGAAGAAAGTTCTCGATATTTTCATACAATCTATGAGACTTCCCATGATCTTACTCCTGGTTATTTCTATGGTCTCATCTGTCTCAAATTCTCCCTTAATTATTAGGTTTACCCTTCCTTAGCCATCTACTATGGGCCAAGAATGTTTAATACATTAGGTGTAAATCCTTGAGAGAATATTAAAGTAAATGTTATTATTCTCATTCTGCAGAGGAGGAACTTGAAGTTTACAGAAGCAAGTCACTTTTCCAACTAAATGATAGAGTCATGACTTAAATCCATGTCCATTATCATCATGCCACAGAGCCTCCCCTCACGCCTCTAAACATACTCAGCTATGTGCTTTTCCCTGAGCAATCCATGCTTTCTCAGATTTTTGCACAAAACCATCCCCTTTCTCCTTTCTCCTATCTGACTTACTTCTACTCATCATTTGAGTTAGGTCAAACACCAGATCTTCCAGAAACCTTCCCTGTGTTTCCCCTTTGGCAGGCTGCGTTGTGGTCCCTCTTGTGTCCTCCCAACATACTCTATGTCTTCTCTGTGACTGTATTTTCTTTACTGTGCTGGCATCATCATGATCTTGTCTGTCTTTCCCTGTTGTTTCCTTGAGAGTGGAAACCCCAGGTATTCACCTTCCCACAGCAACTTTGCAGGGTTGTGCTCTCTAATGTGGTAGCTACCAGCTAAGTGTGTCGATTGATTATTTGCAATGTGGCTATGTAAAATAGAAATGTGCTGTAAAACATATACCAGATCTTAAAAACTTATATGATTAATAAGAATATAAAATATGTTGTTAATAGTTTTTACATGGGATGCATATCAAAATGATAATAATTTGAATCTATTAGTTTAAATACAATATATTATTAAAATTATTTGTGTCTACTTCTTACTTTTTTAGCGTGGCTACTAAATGACATATATTTTGGGGGGTCAGCAGTGTTCTAGCATTCTATCAGATAGAGAATTCTGAGTAAGCCTTTGCTAGGGATGAAATGATTTGAAGGTATGTGTGAAATTATCTTTATAGATAATTTTTGTTTGGTTTTGGTTTGGGTTTTTGGTTTTCTCTATTAATTTTGGATAGGTCACTCCTGGAGAAGAGGGAGATGAAGGGCATGGGTCTCTCCTGTGTGTTCTTGTACTGTAGTTTGTGCTATCAATGGGCAGCAGCTTGTTGGGTCAATGGATAGGTATCTTACTAGTTGTGTTGCCATAGGCAAGGTACTAAGTAACTAACCTCTCTGTATATCATTTTCTCAAAAATACAATGAGGATAATAATAAAATCTACCTCATAGGAATGTTGAAAGGATGCAATGAGTTAATTTCATGAGCCGGTTCACAGATCCATCTGCCTGGCAAGGAAGAAATGCTCGGCACATGTTAGCTTTAGGACTCCTGCTATAGCTGTGTGACTCCTGGTGGTGAAAGGTAGAGAAAACACTTCACTAGATGCATGGCCACATTCTGTGGAAGCCCAGAGTGGAGAATGACTGTCTCTGTGTCCTTGACAGTCAGAGACTCCTCAGTGTTAAGCTGTGGGGACAGCGGCAAGGTCTTAGGAGGCCAGGCCATCTCGAGGCTGAATAACAATCTAGTGACTCTTCCTGTCAGCTCTGGGGCCTTGACACACAGACAGTTCCCTTCCTCAGGGCACTGGGAGCTAAGCATCTGGAGACAGGCAAATTTAATTAACTTTAAGCAAGGGGAGCACAGCGGAAGAAATAATGGTCACAAGTTCCAAAGTTCCTAATTAAAATGCAGAAGGCACTGTGGGTCACACATACAACCCAGTAACCTCATTCATGGATTATGCCTTCTGTTTGAGTTTCCACAGTGCATCTATGCAAAACTGATCCTTCACCCAAAAAAAGAAGACAAAGGGAAAGGAGCTAGATTGGGCTCTGTTAGCATTTAATGCATCCTTAAGCCCACAAGGGAGCTCCTTCCTTCTTTGATCTCATGTAACGTGGCCTGGGCTTCCAAATGAAATGCCTTTCTATTCAGATCTATAAGGAGCTTTTCAAAGATCAAATATGTCTGTAGACTTGATTGTTCCAGGGGACTGATGGGATTTTAATGATATTTTCTGGCACTCATTTCTAGCTGAGTCTAGCTAGGGATTGCAAGCAGTCCCCAGGCAGGTCAAAGAATAGAGGAGCTGGGTATTTTTATCCTACGGCCTTCCTAGAGATGTTCCAGCTCTGAATGCAACCCTGGTACAGAAAAGGCCCAGCTGACCTAGGCAGAAGGGTTATGATATACCTGGAAAGAATGTGGGTTTCAAAGTCAGGTAGGCATGGTTTGGAAAGCCAGCCCTGTCACTTACAAACTCTGTAACCTTGGAAACTGCTCCTCCTCTCCAACCCTCGGTTTTCTCACCTATAAAATGGATTCGATAATGAACTCATGGAGACCGGGTGAGGGCTAAATGAGATACTATCTCTAACACTTCCAACACATGCTTGGCACACAGTAGGGACTCAAATATGATAGCTCTTGTTCTCTATTTGCTGCTAACAATAATAAGCCAGCCTGCTCCTATACTGTCCAGACCTTACAAAGAATCATACAAACCCCGGAATTTTTAAAGCTGCACCAAATCAAGTGCTTAATACTCATTATGAGTATTAAGATGAGTTCTTTTATTTATTCAGTTATTCAGCTAAAAAAAAAAACAATACCCTGCATTTATACATTTATCAAGCCTCTTGTGAGTACAGAAAACTGTACCAGCCTCTAGACAAAGGGAAGAGAGATATTAGCAGGCCTTCCTCATAGAACTTAAAATCCTGTTGCTGAGCAAAATGATGTTTTCCTAATACTTTTTTTTAATATATTCTGAGCTATTAAAGCTTTTATAGTTGAGATATAAATTCTCAGGCTATTTGTTTAATTTTGAAATGCACCAAATGATAAGTGTAAAAAAAAAAAAATCCCAGCCCTCATCACTCTTTAAAAATGTCACGTTACATAACTAATAAGGAAAACAGAGAAGAGACAATTCTCACATGTCATTTCATTCTATTCACAGTGGAAACAAATTTAGTCTGAGTGAGCCTAAACACAAATACAGAAGTGTCTCAGCCAAGAACTTAACTGCTGGAAAGGGGGAGAAACAGGAGTTTACAGCTACCTAAACAATGACATCTGCCTAGGTTTGATGGCTTTTCCTTTCCTTCTTTCTAGGTTACATTTGCATAGACACAGAGGGAATGGAGACATGTGTAATTCAATATACCTGTCCTCCTAATATGCTGCTTCCCATTTTTTTTATAGCAATAATAATGACAACAATAACAGTTATTCTTTTTGAATCCCCACAACAACCTTGTGGCTAAATAATCGTCAAAGCCAAATGGTCAGACAGCAACATCTTCCTAGTTACATCACCCAAGGCAAGGGAAGCAAGGGCAAAAATGAGCTATTGGGACTTCATCAAGATCAAAAACTTTTGCACAGTAAAGGAAACAGTCAACATAATCAAAAGACAACCGACAGAATGGGAGAAGATATTTGCAAATGATATATCAGATAAAGGGCTAATATCCAAAATCTATAAAGAAATTATCAAACTCAACACCCAAAGAACAAATAGTCCAATCAAGAAATGAGCAGAAGACATGAACAGACATTTCTGCAAAGAAGACATCCAGATGGCCAACAGACTCATGAAAAACTGCTCAACTTCACTCGGCATCAGGGGAATATAAATCAAAACTACAGCAGGATACCACCTCACACCACTCAGAATGGCTAAAATAAACCAGTTGGGAAACGACAGGTGTTGGCAAGAATGCAGAGAAAGGGAAACCCTCCTACACTGTTGGTGAGAGTGCAAGATCGTGCAGCCATTCTGCAAACAGTATGAAGGTTCCTCAGAAAGTTGAAAACAGAGCTACCTTATGACCCAGCAATTGCACTACTGGGTATTTACCCTAAAGATACAAATGTAATGATCTGAAGGGGCACATGCACCCGAATGTTTATAGCAGCAATGTCCACAACAGCCAAACTATGGAAAGAGCCCAGATGTCCATCAACAGATAAATGGATAAAGATGTGGTATATCTGTATACAATGGAATACTATACAGCCATCAAAAAAACTCTGAAATCTTGCCATTTGCAATGACGCATATGGAACTAGAGAGTATTATGCTAAGTGAAAAAATCAGAGAGGGACAGTTATCACATGATCCCACTGATATGAGGAATTTAAGAAACAAGACAGAGGATCATGGGGAAAAGAGGGAAAAATGAAACAAGATGAAACGAGAGAGGGATATAAACCTTAAGAGACTTTTGGTCTCAGGAAACAAACTGAGGGTTGCTGGAGGGGTGGTGAGTGGGAGGGATACGGTGGCTGGGTGATGGACATTGGGGAGGGTATGTGCTATGGTGAGTGCTGTGAATTGTGTAAGACTGATGATTCACAGACCTGTACCCCTGAAACAAATAGTACATTATATGTTAATAAAAATATTTTTAATAATAAATAAATAAATAATAAAATCCAAATGGCCAGGAAGTGATGAAAGCAGAGTAGTGTGGGACTTTATCCTGTTGCTTATGCTTGGCTTCTTGAAAGTACCTACATGAGTACCAAATAGACAGGCAGATAGAAAACAGAACTATTTTTTTTTCAGATTCCTAAATATGGAGAAGCTTAAAAATTGTTAGGGTTTTTATTTCAATTTGTATTTTTTAGAGAGAGAGAGAGAAAGAAAACAGTGCAAGCTGGAGGTGGGGAAGGGCAGAAAGAGTGAGGGAGAGAGAGCATTTCAAGCAGCCTCCGTGCTCAGCGTGGAGCTTGACACAGCTCCATCTCAAGACCATGAGATCATGACTTGAGCTCAGTTCTGGAGCAGGATGTTCAACTGACTAAGCCACCAGGTGCCCCAATAAATGTTGGTTATGATATGATTTCCTTATACTCTGGAGTCAGCAATGAGTCTCTGAGAATTATAAATTCAGTTCAGAAATTGGATTTTAGCAAATGCTCTGTGTGATACTGATCATTTTTACTGTCATTGTTTTTGGTGTTATTCTAAAACAGACCTAGGGACTTTGTATTATTATTACCATCATTATTGTTGTTAAATATACATGGTTATACCAAACATTGGGGGTGACAGAAGATGCATAGAATTCCGTATTTGTTCTTGAATGGATATCAAAATGTGCACGTGACATGAATGGTATCAGCTGAGTAGTAGCGTAAGCAGCCGGGGTTCATTTAACATCTACTCTTTGCAGATATAATCCTAAGAATTCTAAAATGTCCTTTTTTTTTAAAACTTATTTATTTGAGAGAAAGAGAGTGAGAGAGAGAGAGAGTGTGTGTGTGCAAGGAGAGGGAGACACAGACTCCCTGCTGAGCAGGAAGCCTGATGTGGGACTTGAACCTGAGACTCCAGGATCATCACCTGAGCCAAAGGCAGATGCTTAACCACTGAGCCACCCGGATGCCCCTAGAATGTCTTCACATTGTCTTGTTATAAGGGTTTTCTCATGCCCATTTCCTGAATGAGGAATCTGCAGCTCAGAGAAGCGATGTAACTCAGGCAAGTAGGTAATTTGGAGCCCCCTCCACTTGCCTACATGACATATCCCTAAGCTGTTGACTCAGAGTGAAGCCCCCCAGAGCTGTGCCCAGGGAACCCCTGTGGATTCTTTGGAAGACACAAGAAGATTATATATGCATATGCAGAGGTCCTCTAGAGCCTGGAGGGAATAAAGAAGTTTGGGTTATCACCATTGCGCCTTTTATCAGAGTCTCCCAGGTAGACTCTACTTCTCTAAGACAGCTTCCCTAAAAAAGAGGTTCAGCATCACTGAAGTCTCACGTAGCAGATCCTCGACTGAGCTTCAGAAACAGAGCAGCTCCAGAACTCAGGGAGTAAGCTGACTCACGGTGCACAGACCACAAGAAGGGGTCTTACCCTCATTGCCATGTCACCCTGCCTCCTTGTGTTGCCTGCCCCCAGGGAGAAGTCTGCAGAGGGCCAGACACATGTATTAATCAAGAACATGGGCTCTGAAGGTGGACCAATCTGAGTTCCAGCCCCAGCCCTGACACTTACTGAGCATATCATCTTGGACAAGAGGTTAAATCTCTCAGCCTCCATTTTCTTATCTGTAAATGGGGCCAATGGTGTTTCCTCCCTCAGGGTTTGCCAGGCTGAGAAGAAGAAGGCAGCTAAACCATGGGTACCACCACCCCTGGTCCACGAAGACCACTCATGGGCAGTAAGACTAAGAGGAGTATCTTTTATGAAAGAATGGTGTCCACTGAGATACCAAAACACAAACAAATTCCTGGTAAATAAACACTTAAAATTCAGTGAAGAATTAAATTTGAAGGAGTAAAATGTCTGAAATAGGTTCTTTTTTTTTTTTTTTCCTGTTTGTTGTAGGCTTTGCTGAGAGCCTCTGAAGATTCTTCAGGAGGAAGGCCAGGGAGGAGTAGGGTATCTGTACTGGGAAGGGTGGTCTCTTTCACGGCAGGAGCCGTCGGTGCCCAGAACCACGCCTTGTGGGGGAAACCAGCTCAGGCAAGCTCGCAAAGGCCCTGAAAATCTGGCCATTCTCCAAAGGATGGCAACAAACCCGAGAAAGGGACACAACCTTAAATAGCAAAGGAGGAGGTCCAAGAAGTTGTAGAGTCACCGCTAATGTTGAGCAAGTTTTCAGCAACTCTACCTGCGGTGCCCCTGGTATCTTCTCTTGCTAATAAGCTGTGTGGTGAAAACAAGGCTGTCAGCCAAATGTAAGGAAGAGTGAGCCCAATGTAAAATAATGATTCCATTTTTCTCCTAAAGGTACGTGGCCCTTTACAGTCATTGCATACCACATTCTTTTGAGCCTGGGAGTTGACAGGTAACTTCAGAGGGAAGCAAAGGAGAGTTATTTGCTGAGTCTGTGAGACTGTGGGTAGAGAAATAAGCCTGGGCTGGGAGTGCCAAACTGTCCTGTGGCTCCAGCTAGCTGCAAAATCAAAGCACAACAGGCGTGAGCCCCTCCACCTCTGACTCAGGGTCTTTGCATTTGAGAAAAGGGGTTCTAAAGAGACACTGAGTGCCAGGAAGATTGGGGCTGCTGTACCCTTATTCCCAGAGTAGCGCCCAACCTAGAGTGGGTATCGATAAATCAAATATGGCTGCTGACTGGAAGAGTTGGTAAGATCCTTTGCTTTCCTAAAGAGACGCCATTCTATGAGCCTATCCAAGAAACTATGACTCCAAGCCCAGCCGCATGATTCTATTGAGGAGATGATGTTCCTTCCCCAAATTCAGGCTCCTGGTACATGCTGCCTCCTTCCAGACAAAGAAACCCAGACCAGAGCTGAATGAATCCCTCCCAGAATCCTGGGGCCTGGAGGTCCCTGGAGGGACTGCTGAGTCCTTCCTTTGCTGAACCGCCGGCATGGCATCTCCCCAGAAGAAGGCAGGGTATATGGAGGAAGCCCGTCTGTCTGGGGGAGAGCAGTCCCACTGTCCTGCCCCTTCGGTCCTACCTGGTACACTATAGGAGCCCTGGGGAAGGGAAGTGGGTGGCTTAGTCAGGATAGTCTGGTGAACCTGAATCTCAAACAAGGTATCCACTCCTCAGAGTTCATTCACTGTAAGCGGACATCCAGGAACTGAGCCTGCCACTGTAAACTGCAAAGTCTGAGCTACCAACACCATTCTGTACTAAGAAACTGTATAATCTCCATCTGCACCCAAACTAGGCCTGCAGATCCCACGTCCTGCATGCAGTAGTATTAGTAATGACCAATATCAACTTCTACTCACATGACCAGCTTACTACAGCTCACCCTCGAACAAGGTGGGGGTTAGGAGCACCGACCCCCCCCCCAACCGTAACTACTGAGTGCATACTGTTGATCACAAGTCTTACTGATAACAGTCAATTATCATATATTTTCTATGATTTATGTATTACCTACAGCATTCTTAAAGTAAGCTACAGAAAAGAAAATCACGTATAGTTATAAGAAACAACCCACTATACGTGGACCCACACAGTTCAAACCCGTATTGTTCAAGGCGTCCGCTGACTACCCCAGGAACTGTTCTCGGCACATAATGTGTGTTAACACATTTAATCCACCACAACAATGCTGGGAGGCAGGGACTATTTCAACCCCCAGTTCAGAAGTGAGTGAGGCACCCAGATTTGAAACTAACTCACCCAGGTTTACACAGTTCCTGAGAGAGCGTGTAGGTGGTCAGGGTATTATTAAGTCCTTCCCTTATTCCAGGCCCAAGAGGTAGAAAATGGGGGGATGTAGGTCATGGTTTTATAAAGGGCTCCCCTGCCTGTGGCTCACCAGAGTGAGGCTGAGGACTCCCAAGGCAGCTGCCTGTGGTTGGAGGGAAAAAGCCACCAGCACCCATAGTCCTGGCTTTGGGGCTGCTGATCCCATATGTTAGTTCCCCTTCCTCCCTTGGGACCACATACCCTGCTCCTCCTCTCTATTTGCAGCAGCTGTGCCCTTTCATTTTGCCAAAAGGCGTCTCACTGATGAAGGCAGGGCTGAGAGCAGGGTTGCCTGGGTAGTTTTCAAGAGTCCTACTGTCACTGGGGAGTGACTCTTGTCAAGAGTCCTATTGTCACTCCCTACTGTTGGAGGGAGGAATAGACCCCCAAGGGTGGACAGAAGGAGACAGGGTCTTCGGAATAACCCAGCCTGGTTCATCCTTACCTACCATGTACCTAACACAGTAGTAGCTCATCCACTCAGTCAAAACACATTTACTGAGCACCTATTCTGTTCCAGGTGTCAAACTGGTTATTCAATATTCACTAGTTTAAAAAATATCATTGGTCATCTATAAATATCAGGGCCAGTAATAGGCATTGTGAGCGTGAATTGTAATGGTTATGATAAAAATAATATAATTTTAAAGATTTTATTTATTTATTTGACAGAGGGTGAGCGAGTATAAGCAGTATAAGCAGGAACTGCAGGCAGACGGAGAGGGAGAAGCAGGCTCTCCACTGAGCAGAAAGCCCCATGCAGGGCTCCATCCCAGGACCCTGAGATCATGACCTGAGCCCCAAGGCAGACTCTTAACTGACTGAGCCACCCAAGCGCCCCAAAATAATAATGACTAAAAACTTAAATGATTGCTCTAAGCACATTACGTTTAGTACCTCATTTAAACCTCACGACTAATGAGATCGGTAGTGTCATTGTTCCCGTTTTACAGATCATGAAAACAACACCCAAGGACGTTCAGTAAATCAGCCAAAATTGCATTAATGGCAACTGTTAGAGCTTGGATACAAAGTTAACTAAGAGCCAGCCCTGGCCTGATGGAAGGTTCAGGCACCTTAAATTATTCACCCCTTTGCAACACTGTTGTGTGAGGTAAGTAGTAGTATTTTTTCTATAGTGCATCACCTATGTTTAATTTCCATTCTAAGTGCTCAGTGGGCAAACTACATATGAAGCCCACATTTTTTAAAATAGATCATGAACTATATGGCACAGCAATTTTTCATCAGCTATTCAATGAAACAAGGCCATTTTCCAATGCCTAGGTAATACATGAAAGCATACCCAATCCACTTAAAATGATTCCATTTCAGGGGCACCTGGGTGGCTCAGTGGGTTAAGCCTCTGCCTTTGGCTCAGGTCATGATCTCAGGGTCCTGGGATCGAGCCCCACATTGGGCTCTCTTCTCGGCAGGGAGTCTGCTTCTTCCTCTCTCTCTGACTGCCTCTCTGCCTACTTGTGACCTCTCTCTCTCTGTCAAATAAATAAATAAAATCTTTAAAAAATATATTCCATTTCACTTGAAAGTCAGAGTCAAAGAGACATACTCAGATCCCATTGCTAGCAAGTGGCAAACCCAGGCCATGCTCCTTTTACCAAACTGTACTTGCAAAGGGAAAGCTGCTTGTCTTATAAGGTATCTCTAATGCTAATGGTAAGCCTGCTGATTAGGATTCCATGGAGAAGGCAAGTACTGATCCTTAGCAGCCTCAGTATGCATTTCAGAGTTGTCTGACCAAATCTGAAAAACTGCCAAAGCCAAACCCTTGCTTTGGTTTCCTGTGCGAATACCAGAGAAGAAGGATGTGTCTGCTGGGGGATGGAGATTTAGGATCTGCCTGGGGTGCAGGTTGGATCCCTGAGGTAGAATACTCCTAGTATAATGGAGAAAAGTGCATCTGTGCAGTAATTTGCAAAGAAGGAAATGGAAACATTCTATATGAGTAAGTTTCAGACTGGCAAGTTACTGAGGAAGTATGGCAAACTTCAGAGATGATCTCTTCTGTTGAGAGAGATCATCAATATTAGATATACCCCTGACCCACTCTCTAGGTGCCTTAACCAAAGACACAATTTTTGAATGGACAGACTTGTCCCCTGAGATACATATGGCTGCCAATGAGAAAGCAGATGTACATGTAAAGTTGTGTCATTGGGCAAATCATTTTAGCTTTCTGGCTCTCAGGTCCCCAATTTTTTAAGAAGGGAAAACATATAAAAATTAATCTTTATAGGGGCACCTGGGTGGCTCAGTCGGTTAAGCATCTGCCTTTGGCTCAGGTCATGATCCCCTCTTCAGCAGGGAGTCTGCTTCTCCCTCCTCCTGCTCTTGTGCTCTCGTTCATTCTTTCTCTCTCTCTCAAATAAAATCGTGTAAAAATTAATCTTTCTATAATCTTTTTTGGAGCCATGGGCCCCTCTGAAACTAATATGTCTGGATCCTCTCCCCAGAAATATGTAAATTTTTTGGTACATAAGTTCACAGATCTCCTAAATCCCCATAATGGGTCCCCAAATGCCTATTGATCCCAAGTTTAAAGATTCGGGTCTAAATTTATCTCTATAGTCAATTTCAGAAAAAAATGTCTTATTTTGAACAATCACAAAGCTTGAACATCTATCCTCAAAGCTTGAACATCTATCCTTGCTCTTCCACTGCCAAGTGACTGAGCAGCTTATGGCAAAGTCTAAAGGAAGTCTTCAGGATTAACAGAGGTGTGCCCAGGGCTAGCAAAGAGCCTAGAGCCTTCAGAAATTCCCTTAAATATTTAACTTTGCAAAGGGATCAGTGAGAAGAGCTGCTCTAGCAGGCTCAGAGAGGGTGTAGGATTACTAACCCATTAACTTCTAAGGGTAAGGTACTCCTTGATGCCAACTGATTGTTGCCAAGAGAATGTAATTGACTACTATCTCCCAACATTCCTGAAGCATTTAATTTCAATAATTTCTACTACACAAGCAGGTATCTTTTTTTGGCTTTCTGTCAACTAATATTACTTGAGTAAGTACTACATGCAAGTAATTGGGAAATACAAAGATGATTCATTCAACCACTTTTTCTGAGTTCATTTCTTATTTGCTTTATTGATAATCCCCAGATTATTTACACCCTTGAAAATATTATTTTTCCAGTCACTGCTTCTTCTGGTTCTTCTCACGTTGTCCTATTTCCATGTATGTTTCATGCATGTAAGTGTGTACATGTGTGTATTTAGCTGTGAATTCATTTTCCTTGCTAATTCATCTGGAGAAATTTGAGGAGAGCTGGACTTGAGGTTACATTCCTTCAAAGAAAAGGTGCATTTCTTCTTGTAAGTACCTGGGGATATTAAAAATTTGGGACTTCTATAATCACATTCTCCTTTTGAGGTTTTGTGTTTTTTTTTTAACCCTACAGATAATGTGAATTTCATTAAAAACCCAAAAAAGAAACAACATGGAATTATGCAATCTGAGAGAAATGTTTTCATACACTGTTTATCTCCTTCATTCAGTGCTGTTCCATCCTGAGAAGTGGGTCTATTTTTCATTCTTTCTTCATTTCATTCTTTCTTCATTCATTCTTTCTTCATATTGCCCTTTGCGGCTGGGAGGGGGGTGGTTCCAAGATTGGCGACCTCCTATTAGATCTCCAAGTGCAGGTGGGTTGTCGGCTTTGTCACCTGTCTCTTCTGCAATCATGACAGTGGAAGCATGCAATCACCATTTTTCTGGAGATGCCTTCTGGGATTACTCCTTATTGAGCAACTACCATGTGCCAGAAATTGTGTGGAACACACCAAACCCGTATTTCTTTCATCACAAATGAAATGTTTACTGTCCACATTTTTTCAGAGAAGCAAATGAGATCCATCAGATGCAGATATCTTTGAGGAATTCACCAGCAAGTCATTTCTTGGCAGCTCTAAACGTGCTACTGTATCCCATGTCCCCATGTTTACCTTTGCTTTTCCTCTCTTCCTCTCTACGGTGTCCTCATGTCACATGGTCTTAGTTCACTTATAATTACTTCAGCTTAGGAAGGGATATGTTGCACATTTGCATGGATGCCTAAGTTTTCACCAACACCTCCAGAAGTGTGACATCTCATTTTTTTTTTTAAAAACCATGATCCAGAATGGACTTCCCCAAGCATTTTATTTTATTTTATTTTATTTTTTTAAAGATTTTATTTACTTATTTATTTTTTTTAAAGATTTTATTTATTTATTTGACAGAGAGAGATCACAAGTAGACAGAGAGAGAGGCAGTCACAGAGAGAGAGAGAGGGAAGCAGGCTCCCTGCTGAGCAGAGAGCCCGATGCGGGACTCGATCCCAGGACCCTGAGATCATGACCTGAGCCGAAGGCAGCGGCTTAACCCACTGAGCCACCCAGGCGCCCAAGATTTTATTTATTTGACAGACAGAGATCACAAGTAGGCAGAGAGGCAGGTGGGGGTGGGGAGAGAAGCAGGCTCCCTGATGAGCAGAGAGCCCAACTCAGGACTTGATCCCAGGATCCTGGGATCATGACCTGAGACGAAGGCAGCGGCTTAACTGACTGAGCCACCCAGGTGCCCCTTCCCCAAGCATTTTAATCATTCTTATCATCTTTACAAGAGCAAGCCTACTTGAATTTACAGTCTGGACCAGAAGCATCACCAGCCCCTGGAAGCTTATTGGAAATGCAAATTCTTGAGCCCTGTTCCTGACCTACCACATCAGAATTTCTCAGGCATGAGCCCAGGAATCTGTGTTTTAACAAGCCCTCCAGGGAAAAAGGAAAAGTCATGTCAGGTGGAGAAAAGTTTAAGTAAAGACCAAGCCTGGAAAAGGTGATGGGACATGAGAGTAATAAGTCATCCAGTTTGGCAAGATCTTCTCTCTAGCAAGGCCAGATCACCGATGAGTAGACAATTCAATTATGTTCTTCTTCAGTCCCTTCATGTTCTATCAGAAAATGAAAAGTAATGGAGACAGAGCAGCCTTGGGGCAAAGCAATGAGTTCTTTCCTAAGACTGGTGGCAGTAACATGGAACGCTGCCACTGTGGTCTGCAGAAGGAAAGAGGAGGACTCACAGAGGCAGATGCTAATATTAGCCCAAAGCCTGGAATCCTACTGATGCATTTTACCGCCCTGTGTTGGCAAGGGGGTGGCGGAAATATATGTTCACAATTCGAATCAGAAGGCTGTCGGAGTAGCTTGCCAAGTGCACAGATGCAGGGGTGTTAATTATTCTCGTGGACAAAGCACCGGAGAACTTCGTGTGAATTATTAAAATGCTGTGTTCACTTATTGTATTTCAACGTCAATTGACTAGACTTCATGGATCTTTACTTCAGGTCTAAATAATAAAATTTCTACTTATTTCCCGCCTCACCAAGCTGCAATTGCCATGGCCTTTATTGAATTAGACAGTATGGAAATTTGGAATGGCAATATGTCAGCACAAATACAGATACTGAGGATTTTTAGAAATAGATGGAAGAGCAAAGAGGTGTTAAGTTTGCGTCAATGACTGTTCCTTGAGGAAATAACGTCATCAATGTCCCCAAGAAGTGCTATCCTGATGCACTAATTATACAATGACGAAGAAAAGAACTCACGACATTAAAAGAAGACCTTCCTGGAAGAAAGATGGGGACATGGGATGTGGTGACATGTTCAGAGCTGCCAAGAAATGACTTGTTGATGAATTCCTCATAGATATCTGCATGTAATCAATCTCATTTGCTCCACTGAAAAATGTGGACAGTAAACATCTAGCTTGAGAAGATTAAAGAAATATGGGCTTAAAGTATCCCACATAATTTCTGGCATATGCTAGTAGCTCAATAAATGGAAATTTTTGTTCTTGTTAATGAATCAGATGTGACCAACCAGGAGCCAGACACAGACAACAAGGACGATTGTCTATTGCTTTAATCTGCTCCGTGCCTAGACCTCCTTCTCCCGCTCATTACTTGTCAGCTCTAATTTGGAGATGATTCTTTCTGAATGACACAGTTTGGCAGGGGGTGATGGGGTGGGGGTAGAGTCAGGTCCTGGTCCTTCCCCTGTTGAGAGGCCTCAAGACCAGCCTAGGACAATAGGAAGCTTACTTGTTAGTCAGGCCTGTGAATAAAATAGACATTAGTTACTGCTTTTGTCCTTCCTAAGCAGTTTAAGTGGTTCAGCCTACTATTTGCAGCCCAAATATTCCTAAACAATTATCTGTCTCACAGTGTTGTAGAAGGATTAACGTATATAAAGTACTTAGGAGTGTGGCCTGATATACACTCAACAAACATGAGTTACCGTACTTCCTCCATAGGGTACACGTTTTTCACATTTTAAATGTCTCTGAAAATAGAAAAAGGTTTACAGTAGACAATTAATGTGGTATCCTTTCCTCTTTTTCTGAGAGGATGGTATTAAATAGCTTTTTTTATAGCTAGGAGTATTTAAAACTTGACTTAATCTAGTACCACTATTAACCTATGGAATTAACAAGGATTCACTCCATATTAATTGGTGAGTTTACTAAATTAAGCTCATTAATAGGCACCTTCTTTCAAAAGGATTTTTCTTGTTTTGTTTTTGCCTTTGCACTTTTAGTAACTGAAACAAAAATAGCCTGCTTTTAATAAGAGACTATTTTATACAGCTAATATTTTAGATCCACAATAAAGTCAAAATAGAAATAAACCCTGTCGAACCCTTCAAAGTTTGTAAATTTAAGCCATTTATGCAGAAACCAGTTATTACCAACGTGGGAGTTAACAAAAGAGCTTTTTTCATGTGTCTTGTTAGAGAATTGGAGTTCAATTTACTTCTCCAAGATATCTGCGCTTGTCCCTATTAAGCCTCTCTGTGCCAACCAGATGTGAAGGACCTACTGTCCCCAAAGCTTGCCATCCACCAGCCGCACCTTTACTCTTGTCATAAGAGAATGGCTTCTCTAAGCAGAATTAGGAGCATATAATGATTTTCACAAGACTTCAACATCTACTCTTTGAGTGACTAATATATTTCAGGAATTGTTCTAGGACTGCTAATGAGTTTAAAACCCATTAGCGGGTCACAGCCAACATTCTTAAAAAGAAATAGAATAAAATAGAAGAGAAAATATCACAGTGCTTCACAGGTAGTAAGAATATTGCCTTGTGACTTTTTTTTTTTTTCAATTTTATATAACCTCTTAATTGTAGGTTCGGGGTGTTATGTGGAATGTGGGTTAAAACATCTAAATGGCCCTGTTCTGGAAGCTACTGGTTTGACAGGAAAAGAAGGACTGCCTGTTCATATAGGGAATTCATACTGGTGGGGAAGGCAGACAGAAAGCAACAAGCAAACAAAGAATAAGTCTGAAAAGGATAAAAACTGTGAAGAAAAACTGCAGGATAAGGTGTGGAGTGATGAGGCTCAAGCCACCTGTGTTAGATCATGGACAGGAAGGGCTCTCTGATAAGGTTGGACATCTGAGCAGATTCTGAAAGAAGTGAGAGAGTAAGCTGTTTTGATATGGAGGGAAAGTTGCTGCAGGCAAGGTGCAGCAGGTGCAAAGGTCATGAGGCAGAGGTAACCAGAATACCTCTGTTACTAATCTAAAAACAGAACAGGAAGGAGGCCAAGGGGCTGGAATGGAGGGTGTGAGGGGCATGGCGGTAGAAGCAGTCATAAAGGTCACCAAGAGCCAGGACTATAGACTTTATGGTCCATGGAAATGACTGGCTTTATCATGTGCCATGAGGAGACTTGAGAAGGCTGTCCAGCGTAACTGAGGATAAGAGCCATTCCCGGATCCTCTCTGCCTGAGACACTGGATATCAACACTCCTCATCGGATTCTCACTGCCTCCCCTTGGTTGCATCAGTCCACATCCAGGTTGCCAATTCCTCAAAAGCGCTTTATGTCTGTGCGTAAGCATGGCTACAGAGATAGACAGATGTAGAAGCAGATGTTGACCTATCTCCATCCCTGTGCCTAAAACACAGTGCTGGGCATGTAATAAGATTGGTCAATAACTCATTGATTGTTCTCTAGACCTACTACAAAGAGAACCATAGAATGTCTGCAGGTACTGAACTCTTCTGGCTCAAGACCACACGCTGTGGACAACAGTAACATTGACTAACACCTGCTCTGTGTCAGGGGTGGTTCACGTGTTATGCTCTCCATGAACAGACTTCCTGTGTCCTGACTCCTCTTTTCTCATGGCTGCCTGGAGACTTGTCCTGCCTCAGAACCCCATGGCTTCCCTTACTATGACACACAACATAACATACACATACAATGGCAAAAGCATTTAGTAATTAATGGGATTTTTACAGAAGGATTCCTAAAGCGCTACACCCTATTACCTACCATCAAATTTAAAGACCACCAGGCAGCATCGTGGTTCTCTAAGTTTTCTCTGTTTGCCTGCCCTGTAGCTAGACGTCTACTCTTAATACCCTTCTCCCTGTGGCCCCCTAAATGTCCATCTCATTGGCCCTGACAATCCCAGTTTTCCCCTTGGAGTTCATACTCGATTCAAACAACAAAAACCCAGCAGTGAATCTACGTGTTTTCCTTGTAAGCCACAAGCAAATGCAGGGTCCTGCAGGGCTAGCATGCTTATCCACCAGAAAGCAGAGAAAGCAGGAGGCATATCAGAGCTGCTGCAGGCAAGTGGCAAAGCTTGGGTCTGAATGCACATCATTCCCTCCCCTAAGCCCGTGCTTCAGGCATCAGGCATGCCTCTCCGAGCCCATGCAGAATGAGGAAGGAGACAGTTCCAGTCGCTGAAAAATGTTTGGAAAACTGCTCATGCAACACTCCTCACTCTAGAAACCTTATTCTTCTCTTCTAGGAACCGATGATTTGCCGAACCTTATGCAAGTCATTACTCTTCTGAATTTTCCATCTATGACAACTGGACTTCACAAACACGTTTGAGATGAACTAGTAAATGATTAAAAGGAGGCTGTACAAAACAACAAAATCAAAGTATGTGTTTTCAAACCCTCAGGGGGTTGTGATTCAAACCCTGATCCCAATACTACAAAAGTTTTCCTTCTTTCCTTCCTTCTCTCCTAACCTCCACAACTCTACTCTCCTCACTCTGGTTATTTTCCCTCAAGGCTCTGCAGAGGCTTGCATAAAACTAATTCTGGCCCAGGAAGCCTGTGGGCTGTCCGAGTGTGAAGGCAGCCGTGTGTCACACTGATATTACTGAGGATGAGCAGTCGGGGGTAGCATACCCACACCCAGGAAATTCATGAGATGGTCCAAACGGAAACCATAGTAGAATGGCCAACAGACGGGATCGAAGTCGGAATCCCCCAGTCAACCAAAGACTGCAAAATCTGGAAGCAAAAGAAGCCTAGGGTGTGGGGAGGGGGCCAGGTCACCTGGCGTCAATGGATCTCTCTGGAACAGAAGGAGAAACCAGAGGGGGGGAAACTTGCCTTTGTGGAGTATTTATTGCCTCCTGAACGACTCTTCCAAGTACCTCGCTTATCATTAAACATTAATTTCCATAGAAACTGGAGCTTTCAGTGCTTGTAGCTGTGGCAATTAAAGGCAGTTTTGGCTAGGCAGCTCTGACTTCCCAGCACGACTCTGTGAGCTCTATGGCCTTTCCTCAACAGAGAACTTCACTCATTTATAAGCCATGTTATTTTTCTGGGAAACATAAGATGAAGCCCGCCCCAGTGCAAGAACCGGGGTCAGACCTGTAAACGTAATTCCGGTAATAAACAAACTGTAATTGTCAAGAGGAAACTGCATTATTGATGAAGCCCCTCCCCCTTTTAATCCCCCAAGTAGGGCATCTTGTTCTCTCTGGAAGGATGCTTTTTGTTTTTTTAGCTAGCTGAGCTGTAACTGAAAGTGTGAAGAAAAACAGCAACAGATACTCCTGTCTGGGTAGCATTAATATTCAAAAGGGCCCCCCATGACTTAGAAGTCTGGTCTCCTTTGAGCGGCCATTGCTCTCCCAGGAAGGGATTAGACGTTACATGTGACGGGCACAGGAACAGAGAGGTGACTTTGTTAGAGTCACAAAGTGACCCAGGGACTGCACGGGGACCGGGTGTCTCATCTCAGAACCCAAGCTGCCTTTCTTATTTGTGTCTTATCTTGCAATCTCCACTATCGTCACCACTACATGTTTTATAATAAGCAAAACACGGAAGACTTTTTGATCTCATGTGTCACTCGAGGCTCTGAAAAATGATGCACCTGCCAGAGAGAACCCAGGACAGGTGGAATGAGTACCTTCAGTGAGAGATTGTCTTTGCCTCCATGGAGGCTGTTGATTCTCTACTACCCCCTGTAAACAGAGGGGAACAGATAATAAAAACACAAGATAATCAGAAAGCCATTAATAGTGTACAGAGATCTGTCTCCACAGATATTCGCTGCGGCATTTTCACAAGGCAAACCTTATCTCTTTTCTCTCAAGGGATTCTAGAACTTAATAGAAAGGCAGCAAGTCTTCAAAAAAAAGACTAGACTAAGGTGCCAAATACTCCGTACTGCAAAAGAACACCAGAGATAGAAGATAAAAGCTGACAAAAGACGACACTGTTATAAATCGTACGCTCGTAGAAGGATGGGCCTGTGTGACGGCCTGGCTGGGAGGGGAGGCCCCAGGCTGGTGGGACCAAGGCTGGGATATCTGAGAGGCCTTGTCAGAGGCACCAGAGTCTGGAGAGTAGACAAGAACGCACACCAAACTCAGATACAAACCTAGTAAGATGGATGCCTAATTACAGAGAATATATGAGACTGATTCATCGGGTTAAAAAAAACACCAGACTGGACAGATCAGAAATCTTACTGAGAACAGCAGGGAGCCCACCAGAGACATTCCCATCTGAGACCCAGCCCTTGCAGTTTCTATCTGGGTGACATTGGGTGACACTGGGCAGATCACTGCCCTGAGCCTTGGCTCCTCCTTGTGGCAGTTACGAGGAGGACATGAGTTAACATGCAAGAATGAGGTAACGGAACCATCGGCATGTAATACGCCCTTGATACACATTCACAAATATTCTTATTGTTGTGGTTGATACTCCTGCCATCTTAATGCAAAAGGTGCTTTTTTTCCCATTCTTTAAGTGCAGGCTACACTTAGGGACTTTCTCCCAAAGAGTACAATATGGAAAGAGGGGGAAGAGTAGCCTTACAGTAGAGAAACGTGACAAACACTGTCTCAGCCAGGTGCTCAAGGTCAGCTTCCACAGTGGAAGCCACACTGACAGTATGTACCCTTGATATGATGTGGTGAAATGGCTCTTTACCTCTGTGCTGTTCTTCGAAAAATCCCATAACTCCAGGCCCACCGTTAACAACACATCAAGCAACTCTCACAGGGGCATTCTAGTAAATATCAGACCCTCAAAACTATCCAGATCACCAAAAACAAGGAAAGTCTGCAAAACAGTCACAACCCAGAGAAGCCTAAGGAGACATGACAATTAAGTGTAATGTAGTGTCCTGAATAGAATCCGGGACCAAGAAAAGGACATCAGGGAGAAAGACTAATAATATCCAAATAAAGTCTGATGTCTAGTTAACAGTAACATTAGTACTGGTTCATTGGCTGTGATTAAGGTGTGTCATGCTAAAGTAAAATGCTAATAGTAGGGGAAATGGAGTGCAAAGTATACTGTGTTTGCAATTTTTTTATAAACCCATTCTTTAAAAAAAAAAAAAAGTTACTGCATCACAAAGCAGACTCAGACCTCTAAAGACAGAGGAAGAACGTGCTTGCCAGACCAGTGGGGGCAGGGGATAGGCAGAAGGGGTGCAGGAGAGGGGGAGACCCAGGCTTCCAGCTATGGCATAAAAGGCCCAACATAGGGAACATGGTCAGGGATACGGGGATGGCATCGTGTGGTGGCAGATGGGAGCCACATGTGTGGTGAGCACAGCATAACGCACAGCAGAGGTGAGTCACTACTGTTGGACCCTGACATTAATGTAACACTGCATGTCAACTACACTCAGATTTAAAAAAAAAAATTAAGGTTATTTAAATAAATAAGGAGTTATCATGCCACTTGGCACAAGGGGTGTTTCAGGTAGCTCTTTACACATCAGAAGGGAGAAGAGGCACAGTGTAGACCTCATAGCCTCTGGAATCCAACATTAAACTCACGTGGGGCCATTTTCCCACTTGAAAAGCCCTCAGAACCACTTTTTTTTTTTTTTTTTTGACAGATCTAGTTTCTTAATGGTTGCCATCTTACCCCTCCTGTTGTGGAGTCTCACCCCTCAAGGCCATCTCCCGATACCAGCTCTCTCCTCCTTGCTCCTCTCTCCTCCTTGCTAAGGCACCTCTACAACTCACATCTTTTCTTTCTAAATGTGTGGCAGGGAAGCAGCAAGCGGGTAATCAATGCAACCCACAGGGGATTGTACACAGGCTTGTACTAAAGCTCAGTTATTTTCCTGAGGGAGCAACTTGAGAAATTGAACTACTATTTACTGACCGCACAGTCAATGCCAGAGAGCAGTCTAATCATTTTTGGAAAAGCAATTTCATGTCATCCTCTCGAACAGGCTACAAACAAGTTAATATTAATATCCCCATTTTGCAGACAAGTAAATTGAGGCACAGATTATTTAAGCGACTTGTGCAAGGGCAGACACAAATAACAGACTGAAACATTATAAAGATAGAATAAAACTCGAAACAAATCCATTGTGTATCCACAACCCAATAAGAAGGAAACTCAGCAAATGTCCCCACCTCTGCACAGAAAGTTGGACATAAAATTCAATGAGGATAGAACGAAAGGCCTCGAATCAGCTGCCCCCTCATCTCCAATGTGTGATTCTTAATTTGGAGCCTCTCTGAAAAGTCAGGATGCAGCTGCTTATAAAGGCAAAAATGCAGGGCACCTGCATGGCTCAGTGGGTTAAGCCTCTGCCTTCAGCTCAGGTCATGGTCTCAGGGTCCTGGGATCCAGCCCGGCATGCAGCTCTCTGCTCAGCAGGGAGCCTGCTTCCCCCACCGTCTTCCTGCCTCTCTGCCTGTTTGTGATCTCTGTCTGTCAAATAAATAAATAAAATCTTAAAAAAAAAAAAAAGGTAAAAAATGCATCATCACTAATTGATCTCTCTCTCTTTTTTTTTTAGTAATTTATTAACAATTTATGACAGATATTTCTGACCTCCACTTCATCTCCAAAACTTAGTCACCAACTGCCCTATTTCTGTCTTCCACTTTAGGCCCAGCCTGGGTTTGGAACTGGAAACTGACCAGCAGTGGGCTGTAAATACCATCCACCTTCATCACCTTCTCATTCAAAAGAACCCCAAACTGGGACGTCTGGGTGGCTCAGTCGATTAGGCAAGCTGCCTTCAGCTCAGGTCATGATCCCAGGGTCTTGGGATGGAGTCCCATATGGGGCTCCTTGCTCAGCAGGGAGCCTGCTTCTCTCCTCACCTCTGCCTGCCGATCTGCGTGCTTGTGTGTGATCTCTCTCTCTCCCTGACAAATAAATCAATAAATAAAATATTTTTTTAATTAAAAAAAAAAAAGAGCCCCAAACTTAATGGATTGATTTTCCCACTCTGTCAGACTCTCTCTAGCTTCAAAACAGCCTTTTGTCAATGTTTTGAATCCCTCCAGATTGGGTAATTCTCATCCAAGCCCTCTTATTCCACAAGTGAAATGTTTACCTAAGGCGTGCTTGAAAGTAACAAGGACAGCCATAACCATGGTCAGGTTTACGGAGCTACCCGGATTGGAGCTTTACAAAACATAGGCTTTTTTCTGCTAACAATGACTATCCAGTAACGGCTGCTTATTTACATTTTTAGAGTTGAAAAAACAGGCTGAGAGAGGTTAACAACTTGCAGAGTCACACAGCGAGGAAGTGCAGGGGTAACTCTTTGAGCATAATTTCACCTGCTCCAAAGCCAGAGGATTTCCCGCTTGTGATCTTTCCTCACTGCGCATGCTCCCCGGCTCTCTCTCTTCCCAGCCTCACACGTGCCCTCTCCCCTGGTTCCTTGCAATGTCCTTTTCTCTTACACATTCTCTCAAATCCAAGTCGTCACCTTTCTCATGTGAGGAATATCTCCACCTGAGGCAAAGAAGACCACGAGAGGGGAGGAGGCAGGCAGGGGAGGGGGCGCTGCTGGTGGGGCTGCCAACCCTCCCCCAGCTCCACAACACCTGCGCTTCTCCCCGGAGCCTTGGGAGAAAATCTTCCTCCTTCTGTCCTTCAGGAGCTGAGTATCTCGTAGCAAGCCAGCGAACCTCTGTGAGCCTTAGTTATCGCTCCTCCAAGTGAGCAGAATGCTGGCTGTCCTGTCTACCTAACACGTATGAAATCTACGCTGATCATTTTGGCAGAAGCTTACCATATGTAACTGCATTTTTATTTATTTGTTTTTTGAAGATTTTATTTATTTGCCAGAGGGAGAGAGAGAAAGAGCACAAGGAGGGGGAATAGCAGGCACAGGTAGAGGGAGAAGCAGACTCGCCACTGAGCAGGGGGCCTGATGTGAGGCTCAATCTTGAGCCAAAGGCAGGCAGTTAACCGGCCTCACCACCCAGGTGCCCCTGTAACTGCACTTTTTAAAAGGTTTTATGGTCAACAAACATCAACTGTGTGGATTCCATGTAACAAGCACTAGGCTGAGGGCCACACGTCACGATTTTAACATTCATAGCAAACATCAGGCCCCAAGTAGTACTGATGAGATCCCTGTGGCTCAAAGAAGGCAAAGGACTTAAAGAGTATTATCAGAAAAGAGCAGATATATCGTATATAAAACATGCTGAGGTAGTTTTTAAATTGTGAGGAATGAGACCAAGAAATCTGAACTTTATACATGGATGGGTTTCAGATTTAGAAATTCCTGTAAGAACCATTATGCTAGCTAGGAACGTACCTAAAAACAGCTCATTATCCTTCTTGATTGCATAAAGAGCTTTCAACCTAGGAATACGGCTTGTGATCACCTCTCCGTTAGCTGGTTTACACGGAGCTGTGAGCTGTGAGCTCTTGCCACATAACCTTATGCATCTCCTAAGCCCCTAACATAGCACCTAAATGGAATGAAATGGAATCTTCTTGGGCAAGGATAAAGACAATATGGTCATTAAAATCTTACCCACCATTTCTTTTTTATTTTAACTCTAGTGTAGTGAAATAGGTGATGGGGATTAAAGAGTACACATATCACTATAAGAACGGAGTAATGTATAGAATTGATGAATCACTGTATAGTACACCTGAAAATTTCACCTGTTCTCTGGTGCAGACACAAGTGAAAATCTCCAAAGAAGAGGATCTATATGACTGATCTCTGCAGAGGATGATACTAACATTACTGATGTTATAATTAATAACAGTTCTGATGCAATAAAAATGAAATTGTGTTCTTGGAAGTTATATTTGTTAAGGTCATTAATAAGGATGAAGAGGCTGAACATAATACTAACAACTAACATTTATCAGCCAGAGAATCGTGCGAAGTATTTTTTACTGTGTATTTTTTTTTTTTTTCATTTTCTCTCTACTCTGGTCCTAGGGTAACATCTGGCTAAGGACATCACTACTGGGTGGATTACATGCAGTTTATACTATCAGTGTGTATAGATCATGGATGAGAAAAATGAGCCTTAGAGAGTTGAAACCATTTGCCAAAGTTTATATATCTAGCGAACTGCAGATCTAGAATGAGAATTCATGTGAAGATCAAGTTTAGAGTCTGAACTTGAACCTCCATACCCCCAGCCTCCCTTTTAGGTGTGAATCCCAGCTCAAGGCAGGTGGGCCTGAGCTCCACCCTTAGCAGCAAAGAAGAAAAGCCTGGAAACCAGCACTCATCACTCAGCTTGCTGCCTCCCCTTCTCTGGTGCCCTTTTCAAGTTCAAAACATTCTCTTCATACTGGGCTGTTAACTTTCTTCTAACTTCCTCTTCTTAATGAGGCCTTTACTCTCACTCAAGCACAGCCTTACTACCTGCCCTTCTTCTGCATTGTAGCTGTTGAAAAATCACACCCAAGCAGAAGAATAGTCAGGGGTATTGTAATAGTGTCATGGAGTGACAGATGGTAGCAACACTTGTGGTGGGCGCAGCACAATGTATATGTCTATCAAATCACAGTGTTGTACACCAGAAACTAAATATAAATTGTACATCAATTATACTAAAAAAAGGGAAAGACAGACAGACAGACAAAGGAAAAGAAACAAAACAAAAAGGAAAGAAAAGAAAATGCACATCCTTTCGGACTTAGTACCACTCAATAGTCCATCTTAGGGAATAGATTTTTTCTCTCTCTTCACACTTCTGCGTTTGTCATCAGCCTCCGAAGCCAGAATACAGAAAGGCTCGAACCAACTCAGCTGTACCTTTCCCAAATACTGATAAGTCAGCCATGGAAACCTCAGTGCTACAAACGCCTGGCGGCAGACGTTTGGTTTGGTAGCAAAACAGATACTGTAAGGGGCCCAAAAGAAACCATTCCTGAAATCACCTTCCTCCTGATGCGCTGACTGACAAGCAGCCCAGGCACTTCATTTCCCAGGACCACAATGCCCGTAGCAGCCTGAATGCAGGAAGTGGCATGGTGTAACTGAAAGGGCAGCCATCTTGAAACCTGAAGACCAGCTTGGCTGTGTCTCTTACTGGGTACACAAGCTTGGGTGGGTCATTTAACTTATCTGACTCTCAGTGTCCTCAGACACGAAATGGAGCTAATATTCTTCCTAATGGTATGTCATCCAGCGTGCACATAAGCCAGAAATCTCCAAGTCATCCTTGTTTCTTCCCTCTTCCCAATCCCAACACCCATTCTCTGAATTCCATTGATCCCATGTATTAAATAGCTCTCAGATCTCCTTGTCTCCATTCCCGCCAGCTAGGTTAGTTCAGGCTTAATAATGTCCTCACAGACTACCACTAGTTCCTTCTAGCCCATCTCCCTGCTCCCAGTCTAAGCACCACCATCAATCCCTTCCTCTCATTGAAGACAATTATCTTGCTAAAGTCAACATCTCATACTGATACTCAGTAAAATCATTATGACTCTCCATCATTAACAGAATAAAGTTCAAATTCACCAACCTAAGATACAAAGTCCTCCATGACCTTGATCTTACCTCCTTATAACAGCAGGAATCTTTCCAATGCTAGTCCTTGAAACACCCCTCCACTAGGCTTACTCAAAAGGCAGAACCTGGCTTCCGAAATGAAAAAAAACCTGGGCTGACCAGATATGACCAGATCTGAAGGCTCACATATCATTGGGAAGCAGCTTCTCTTCATCTTTTGCTTTGTTTTCTTCCATAGTGACATTACTCTCGATTAGGCTCTTCCTACTCAATAACCAATCTGCCCCCAGCTGTTTTAGGTTTACTAACTAATTATTTTGCAACCTTTTGGGAAAAGAGCATCTTTTTCTCACTAATTTCAACACCAGGCAAAGTCGCAATGGTCCACCTTGGGTCACTGGCACATCCCTTTACCAAACATTGTTCCTAACAGGAATAGGGTGATGAAGCAAGTACACCCAGGGAGAAGTGGACAAAGTCAGCTGCACCTAAACCACGTGACTTAATAATAGGGTTACCTACAAACATCAGACTGCTACCACCAAATAAGAAGAAAGGGTGCTCACATGGCAAAAACACCACCTAATTTATGATTCTTATCTACAAGATCTTCTCTCCTACCCAAAGCTCCTAAGTTTAGTGACTGAAAATTACCATTTTATCTTGTCCACTTTGTTTATTTTGTTAGTTTCTGAGAGGTCAGGAATTCAGAAATGGCCCAACCAGGCCTTTCTTGGTTGGGGTCTCCTATGGTTGCAGTGAGATGTCAGCAGGGGCTCAGGTGGCCTTGGTGTCACAGACAGCTGCCTCACAAGGTGACTGCTCATACAGTTTGCCACCAGCTCAGTGGGGCTGTCCACTGAATGCCTACACGTGGTTTCCTCAGCATGACCGCCTTGAAACAGATGGCCTTCTTACACAGCAACTCAGGATGCCAGGGTGTCTCTTCAACAAATGGTGCTGGGAAAGTTGGACAGCTACGTGTAGAAGAATGAAACTCAACCATTCTCTTACACCATACACAAAGATAAACTCAAAATGGATAAAAGACCTCAACGTGAGGCAGGAATCCATCAGAATCATAGAGGAGAACAGAGGCAGTAACCTCTTCAACATCAGCCACAGTTACTTCTTTCAAGATATGTTTCCAAAGGCAAAGGAAACAAAAGTGAAAATGAATTTTTGGGACTTTATCAAGATCAAAAGCTTCTGCACAGCAAAGGAAACAGTCATTTTTTCCCCCACGGAATGGGAGAAGATATTCACAAATGAATACAAAGGGCTGATATCCAGGATCTATAAAGCACTCCTCAAACTCAACACACACAAAGCAGATAATCATGTCAAAAAATGGGCAGAAGACATGAACAGACACTTCTCCAATGAAGACATATAAATGGCTAACAGACACACAAAGGAATGTTCATCATCACTAGCCATCAGAGAGATTCAAATCAAAACAACATTGAGATACCACCTTACACCAGTTAGAATGGCCAAAATTAACAAGACAGTAAATAACATGTGTTGGAGAGGATGTGGAGAAAGGGGAACCCTCTTACACTGTTGGTGGGGATGCAAGTTGGTGCAGCCACTTTGGAGAACAGTGTGGAGATTCCTTAAGAAATTATAAATAGAGCTTCCCTAGGACCCTGCAATTGCACTACTGGGTAGTTACCCCAAAGATACATATGTAGTGAAAAGAAGGGCCATCTGTACCCCAATGTTTATAGCAGCAGTGGCCACGGTCACCAAACTATGGAAAGAACCAAGATGCCCTTCAACGGACGAATGGATAAGGAAGATGTGGTCCATATACACTATGGAGTATTATGCCTCCATCAGAAAGGACGAATACCCAACTTTTGTAGCAACGTGGACAGGACTGGAAGAGATTATGCTGAGTGAAATCAGTCAAGCAGAGAGAGTCAATTATCATATGGTTTCACTTATTTGTGGAGCATAACAAATAGCATGGAAGACAAGGAGTGTTAGAGAGGAGAAGGGAGTTGGGGTAAATTGGAAGGGGAGGTGAATCATGAGAGATTTTGGACTCTGAAAAACAATCTGAGGGGTTTGAAGTGGCGGGGGGGTGGGAGGTTGGGGTACCAGGTGGTGGGTATTATAGAAGGCACGGATTGCATGGAGCACTGGGTGTGGTGAAAAAATAATGAATACTGTTTTTCTGAAAATAAATAAATTAATTTAAAAAATTATTGTGTAGCATTTTGTCCAAACCAAGTAGAATAGATATAGATATATAGAGAGATATCCAATTCTGCTTTTTACCATCTAGGAGACTTGGGGAACAATTTATTCATAGATTCTCTTTCATCAAACAAGAATACATGATATCTCTACCTACCTCGAAGAGGTGGTGGCAAGACCACAAATGATGGTATAAGGAGAAGCTCCTTAAGGAAAGGGGTTATTTTGCCCAATCAGCTTCTCTGCCATTTCTAGTGGTGACAAAACACTTCCCTTTCCTGCTTTCTTGGGGACCAACCTCCCTTACCTACCCCCATGTGTGAGCATGTGACCTTAGTCAAACCAATCATAACTATTTACTGATGACCATATTGAACAATTTGGGCCTAAGCACACACACCAGTTTGGCTCACAGATAACCAGAATAAATCTTATAATTCAGAGAAAATTTGGAAAGGAGAAGCTTTCTTTCCAATGGAGGTGCTAACTCATTTTAGTTCAAACCAAAAACCACTGAAGGGCTACAACTAGTAAGGAAATGCCCAACAAAGAAGGCCACAGAGGAAAACAGCAGAACAAAGAGATAGGTAACTAATCAGATGTGATCAGACGTGAATATCTGGCTCCAGCTATACTTTAAATACACTGTAGCTATTAACTAATTTCCATTTTTAAGTGACATTTCCTTTTGTTTCTGTATCTTAAAACTATAAGGAGTCCAAATTTATATTTACCCTATAATTTATGGTAATATACCTATAGATCTCCTCCTTTATCTGAATACATCCTTTACTTTTAATGTTACATTCTGACTTTCACTTCAAAACAATATCTAAAAGCTATAATTCAAGGAAACTTTCCTGGAAACAAATTAATTACACATACTGTATAACTGAGAAAATTGACTGATGATAATTATCACCATGATATGTAATTTTTTTCTTAACAGCTTTATTGAGCTATAATTTACATATCACCAATTCATCCACTTAAAGTGTACAATTCAATGTGCTTTCAGTATCAGAGCCAAGAAATCATTAACAAATCCACTGTCATGAAGACATTCCCTTGTATTTTCTTCTAAGAGTTTTATATTTTTGGTACTTAATTTCCCTGATCCATTTAGAGTTTATTTTTGTGTATGGTACGCAAACACAAGGGGTCCAATTTCATTCTTTTGCATATTGATATCCATGTGTCCTAGCATCATTTGTTAAAAAAACTAATCTTTCCCCCATTGAATGGTTTTGGCACCCTTGCTGAACGCTGGTTGATTACAGTTGTAAGGGTTTATTTCTGGACTCCCGATTCAATTGCATGGATCTCTATCTATTCTTACTCCAGGACTGTATGGTTTAACTTACCACAGTTTTACAGCAAGTTTTGAATTTAGAATGTTAAGTCCTCCAACTTCATTCTCCTTCTCCAAGACAATTTTATTTTATTTTTTAAGAAAGATTTTGTTTATTTATTTGACAGAAAAAGACACAGCTAGAGAGGGAACATAAGCAGGGGGAGTGGGAGAGGGAGAAGCAGGCTTCCTGCTGAGCAGGGAGCCCAATGCAGGACTCCATCCCGGGATCATAGGATCATAACTTAAGCCGAAGGCAGATGCTTAATGACTGAGCCACCCAGGCGCCTCTCCAAGACAATTTTAGCTAGCTATTCTGGATCTCTAAATTTCCATATAAGTTTTGGGAATGACTTAACAATTTTTGCAAAAAAAAAAAAATACAGCTGTTTCCTGACTGAGATTACATTGAACCTATAGATCAATTTGGCAAGTACTAACATCTTAATTATATTGTATCTTCTGACCAAGAACATAGGATGTCTTTCTATTTATTTAGATCTTTAATTTCTTTCAACACTGATTCTAGTTTTCAGTGTACATCTCTTGAATCCCTTCGATTGAATTTACATCCTAGTATTATCTGATACAATTATAAATGTATTTTAAAAGTAAAATATTAATTTGGAATATCCAGTAGAATTCATCTGCAATATTGATTAGTGTACAGAAACTCAATCATTTTTTTAAAGATTTTATTTTTAAGTAATCTTTACACCCAACATGGGGCTTGAACTCACAGCCCTGAGCTCAACAGTGGCACATTCTACTGACTGAATGATCCAGGTGTCTCCACAATCAATCTTTACATATTGATTTTGTGACCTGCAACTTGCTGAGATTGTTTATTACTTATAATAATGTTTTAGTAGATTCCTTAGAATTTTCAATATATGAGATTATGTCATCTGCAATAGAGATAGTTTTACTTCTTCCTTTCTAGCCTAGGTTTATTTCTCTTTCTTGCCTAGTTGCTCTGGCAAGAATCCCAATATATTGTTAAATAGAAATTATGAGAACAGTTTTTTTTTTTTCTTGTTCCTGATCTTAAGGGGAAAGAATTAAGTCTTCTCCCATTAAGTATGACCTTAGCGGGGCGCCTGAGTCCTCAGTGGGTTAAAGCCTCTGCTTTCGGCTCAGGTCATGATCCCAGGGTCCTGGGATCAAGGCCCACATCGGGCTCTCTGCTCTGCAGGGAGCCTGCTTCCTCCTCTCTCTGCCTGTCTCTCTGCCTACTTGTGATCTCTGTCTGTCAAATAAATAAATAAAAATCCTTAAAAAAAAAAAAAGTATGACCTTAGCTATGGATTTTTTGTGGAGGTCTTTTTATCAGAGGAAGTTCTCTTTTATTTACTATTTGTTGAGCTTTTTCTAATCATGGGAAGTTCCTAGATTTTGGCCAATGCTTTTTCTGTGTTTAATGAATGAGATATATTCTTGACAGAATTATTGACTTTAAAGAAAAAAGTTTCTTAAGCATATAAGCAAGACAAAGTCACTATAAAGAAAGGAAAATCAAATCACCATTGAAATTCTGAACATCAGTGTTTTACCTCAGAAGAAAAGGGAGTAACATATCTAACATACACAAGGAAAGTAAATGCAAGCCACAGATTTTACATCTAGCCAAACTGACCTTCACATATAAAGGCAGATGGCTATCAAAATATAAGAACCCAGAGTATAATGTTACTATGAACCCACATTAGCTATGACTATATTTAAAGCATGGATTTTAAAAATTATAACAAATCACTTTTAAATAAAAATTTTAAAAGATTTTATTTATTTGACACAGAGAGAGATCACAAGTAAGCAGAGGCAGGCAGAGAGAGGGGCAAGCAGGCTCCCCACTGAGCAGAGAGCCCAATGCAGGGCTCGATCCCATGACCCTGAGATCATAACTTGAGCTGAAGATAGAGGTTTAACCCACTGAGGCACCCAGGTGCCCCTTAAATAATTGTTAAGGTGCATCTTTTGGAATAAAAATAGCTCACCAAAACTAACTCTAGAAGAATTGGAAATTACAAGGAGACCTTTAATCCTTAAGGAAAGTAAACCAGTAATTAATAATTTATTCCTACACACACAGAAAGTACCAGACTTCCAGAGAATAAAAAATACTTCCCAACTCATTTCATGAAGCTAGAATAACCTTGAGATGAGGACAGTGAGAACAAGGAAAAGTAACAGCTAGATGAGCTTATGAATGTAAGTAAACGCCCTAAGAAAATATTAGCACTAAGTAACTCTGGCATTACAAAAAAAAAAAAAAAAAAAACATTGCCTAGGGGCCCTGGCTGCCTCAGTCAAAAGAGCATGTGACTCTCGATCTCAGGGTCATGAGTTCAAGCCACACGGTGGTTATAGAAATTATTTAAATAAATAAAACTTTTTTTAAAAATTACCTAGTTGTGACCAAGTTGTGTTTTTTCCAGTAATATAGCAATACTCTAGTATTAGAAATTTAATCATTTTACAGTATTAAGAGATTAAAAGGGAACAAAATAATTCATCTCAATATATGAAGCAAAAACAGGCATTAAATACAATTTGATTCAATACCCATTCATGATAAAGTAATTAGCACAGAAGGAATAGAGGAAAAGTTTCTTAATCTGCTTAAGGACATCCCTTTAAATAAACTTTCCTATTGCTTAGTGTTAAAGGAAGAAACAAAGCACTCATTATTTAGATATGATATGATTATCTAGATTAAAAAAGAAAATATACAAAGATGTTTTGCTAATTAATAAAAGGGTTCAAATGCATTTCTATTATCTATTATTATTTTATCCCTATTCTCTAACTAGGAATAAAAAGTTAGCAAATAAAATTTTTTAATAGTACAATGCACTATTTTAGAAAGATTTAACTAAAGAGACATTTTATTTCTAAGGAAAAATCATAAAACTTTTTTAAAAGATTAAGATTTAAATAAGTGTAGAAATAATTGAGAAGAATCCATATAGTAAAAGTGTTAATTCTTCCAAAATTAATTTATAAATTGAATTCCACTTAAAACACCAATTTTTTAATGGATTTTGGCAAGTCAGGTTATTTTTTAGATTCCACTTATGAGTGAAATCATTTGGTATTTCTCTTTCTCAGTATGAGTTATTTCACTTAGCATAATCCCCTCTAGGTTTAGCCATGTTATCTCAAATAGCACATCTCATCCTTTTTTGTGACTGCATAATATATTCTTGTATGTGTGTGTGTGTGTGTGCCACATCTTCCTTATCCATTTGTCCATTGGTGGACACTTGGTTTGCTTCCATAGCTTGTCTATTGTAAATAATGCTGCAATGAACATAGGGGTGCATATATCTTTTTGAATCAGTGCTTTCATTTTCTCTTGATGATAAATCAGTTTTAAAATTAATGTGTAATGCCAAGGTCCAGGAATAGCTCAGAGAATTTTAAGAAAAATAAAATTTGAAGGCAGTGACAAACATGAGAAAAAAATTAAGTTTAGAATTTTTTACCCCCAAATATCAAAATTGCAAAGCTATATAGTAAATAAGATAAGCTGGCACTGGTAGATTTAGATAAGCTGACCACTGGAACAAAGCAGAAAGCTCAGAAACAAACCCATACATATGCATAAATTGATCTAAGTCAGAGAGAGTTGTTGAAGGTCAGTGGAAAAATGACAAGCTATCTACAAATGATACTAGGACATATATGGGTGAATGATAACTGGACCTTTACTACAGACCAAATCAAAAATCACTTCTTGGTAAGGATCTTAATATAAAAAGAAAACCCTCAAAATGTTGAGAAAAATGCACCAACTTTATGACATTGGAGTGTTTGTTAAGCAAAATACAAAATGCATGAAGAAAAATTAATAAATTTAACCATATTAAAATTAAAATGTTCTGTTCATCAAAGACACCAAAAACATATACAATATATATCAAAATCCAAAGATTTTGTTACTGACAAAAGATCAGCGTGTGTGTGTGTGTGTGTGACCCAACAGATGTATATTTTCTACATACCTACAAGTAATAATAAATTTGAAATATCGGTAAAATATATGAAGCCAATATAGTAGAGGAAACTCAAATATAAAAAAGCAAACAAAATGTGTTCACGTTCACTAGTAATCATAAAAGTGATCATTAAAACCACAATGGAAAACCACTTCACACCTGTACAATAGGCAAAAATATTTAGGGGATTGGGGAAGATTTGAAGAAATAGGATATTTCACATACTGATGGGTATGAACTAATACAACCCCTTCCAGAACAATCTGGCAACATTTAATTAAGTGGAGCATATTCCTACCCTAGAACCATTCAGTTCCATTTCTAGCTGCTACACACAGCTACTTTCACTCACAGGAAGATGGAGCGCTATATAACCATATCCATCATCTCATGAGTAAACAAATAATTTGTGGCATATTTATAAAATGAAATGTTACACAACAGTAAAAATTGCCAAAGCTACAGGTAACGACACGGATGAATCTGGGAAAACTCACACTGAGGAAAAAAAGGCAAGTTACAGAACAGTTACTATTTGACACAATTTACATAATATTATAAAACAATACTAAAAATAATAAAGCTATATAAATGTGTAATAAAAATATAGAGAGCTGATGGAAAGAATAAATACCAAAATGAGATCTGTATGACCTTTGTAGGTACAAGAAGAAATTTAACTGGATTGTTCATGATGCTGGTGATAGATACTTAGCATGGGTTATACGATTCTTCATACTTTTTTCTATGTCCAAAACATTTCAAATAACTAATAATTTTTAAAGAGAGAAAAATCTCACACTATCATGAAAAGATGTTAGACAATAAATAGAGTGAAAATATATCAACACCCCCATATATCCACTACCCATTTTAAAACAAAACCTTGAGGTACCAGGGTGACTCAGTCAGCTAAGCATCTGCCTTCAGCTCAGATCATGATCTCGGGGTCCTGCAATCAAGACCCACACTGGGCTCCCTGCTCAGTGTCAAGTCTATTTTTCCCTCTCCACCTCCGTCCCCCTCTGTGATCTCTCTCACTTTCCCTCTCTCAAATAAATAAAGATGTTTAATAAATAAAAATAAAAGCAAAAACTCAAAGGAAACAGACCTGCAAAATCAAAGAGTGGAAAAATATATGCTATAAAGTTAACAGTAGCTAACATTTGGTGTTAGGCTGATGATGGTTTTTAGTTTTATTTGTATTGTCTGCTTCATTTTCTCTAGTGAGCATAATTAGCTCTTAATGAATCTGTTGAATCTTAATAAACATTTCTCAATGTCACAGTTTTAACAGTGACAATCGATGCACTTGTGCTGAAATGTCTTTAAGGAGCAAACACAATCGGGGATGCCTGGGTGGCTCAGTTGTTGAGCGTCTGCCTTCCGCTCAGATCATGATCTCAGGACCCTGGGCTAGAGCCCTGCATTAGGCTTCCTGCTTGGAGGGAATCCTGCTTCTCCCCTATTCCTCCTGCTTCTCCCTCCCCTACTCCTCTTTCTTCTCCCTCCCTTACTCCCCTTGCTTATGTTCCCTCTCTCACTGTGTCTCTCTCTGTCAAATAAATAAAACTTTAAAACACACACACACACACTTAGAAAAAAGCTTCCGAGAAGGTTAAAAAGTGGACCCAGTCCTCCATGAGGTTCCTGGTTGGAAACAGACGGTTAAAAGTGGAAGAGGTCCCTAAGTTCAGCAAGCATTGCACTTGAATTTCAGTACTCTCTGACATTTTAGACAAGAGGATTGTCCCCGCTCTGCCTTTCTGGTTCCAGAAAGGAGCTAATGTCTTTCCCAACAGTGTGAAATAGCTGTCAAACGTGTCTTTTTTGTCACTGCCTTTTTCACACCAACTGGTCTACTTTCTTTTTCGAACAAGGAAAAGATAGCACTGCAGCTTTCCCCCCAACTATAGAAAATGGATGTAACTGAAGCATAATTTGTGCTGGGATTTTGTTTTTCACTCACGCCTTAGTGAAGATGCTTGCTATCAGAGTATGCAAGGCTTCCCTGCTTGCTCTCTGACCCAGCTTGTGATCAAACAGCAACAAAAAGAGTGTGCGTTTCTCTGCAGGATTTGACTCCTGAAAAAAAAAAAAAAGTACTATTAAGGAAAGGATTTCGGAAATGTCAGGAAATGTAGGACCAGTTGTTGGTCTGGTTAGTTGTTTCACAAATACTAGAAGCCACTGACCATCTACACATCACCCGTATTGAGACTCCTTGTTAACTTAATACCAAACTATTATCTCACCTTTACTGCATAGCTGGGTGCTTTGAAGTTTATGCTGACTCCAAGTCAAGTTCAAGGTTGGACCCCGACAAGCCTGTCAGCCAAAGTAATCTCAGTTCCCCCAGACAATGTGATTCCTTCAGTTAACTTTGACTAAAGACGAGCAGCACATTCGTTCCCCTCATAGGGAGGTTTAACTAAACTTGGGGCAGGGAGGTGAGTACTGAAGGTATGCCCATCTGAAGCCAGAAACCACATAGACATTGCCTACCCTACAGGAGGTTGGTCACTGGATGATACTGACACCATCGAAACGGGTAAGAACTTCCTAAATGTTATTTGTTATTACATTAAAATTTTTGAAAATTTCTGTTGCAACTTTAATGGTGCTAGCCCTTCCCAGGGGTAATGATTTTTAGGACATTCTCATTCAAACATGCATGTCTGCTCCAGCTCATCTCTGCTACCAGTTGCCAACACCATTTCATTGAACCCATTTGTATGAAAAGGCAATGTCCTCTTTTCTCTGTTATTGTCTCGTTTTCTAAGGCACTAACCTTTTAATGCCTATTTCAGGCTGTGGGGAGGCATTGCCTGGCACTGGTAACGAGCTTCCACTTCTGTTTCTTTCCCCTTGGAAAAGGCACCCCAACCGCAGGTAAGCAACTAACAGGCATTTTGCAAAATAAAATTTGTTAAGCATAATTCCTTGAAATAGACTTGTTCTAAGTTTCATCTTTCTTGGTGGATTGGAAACATCTTTTCCTTCACTGCCAAATGCCACTGGCCGTTCAAACCTCTGGTATTTTTCCCACATTAAATAACAAATATTATCAAAATCAGATAAATGGCTTGGTTTTTAATATTAGAACACTGTTGTCAAAGACTTGTGGACCAACACCCACAAAAGAAAGACATTTTTGCATGTCCTCTATAGAGGAGCTTTGAGGTGATAAGTGGGAATGGTTTACTCCACCCAGGACTGGCCCTCATACATGGATGTTGTGTTTCTCCATTTTGTGCTCTGCAATTTGGCTTTTCCAGGTGGCCAATTTTTTGGAGCCAGGAAAAAGCTAATTTGCACTAACTGGCTCCCAGCAAATTTTTTCTAGAAATGCTCTTGAATCCGCCCCTTCTTGCATCCATCCCAGCCCCTCCTGCCCCATTTCAAGGCTCCCACCCAGGTGACTCCAACAAACTTCTCTCCATTTCTCCTTTTTTCCTTTCCTACACCTTGTTGCTCCAGAACTTTCTTAGAAGGCAAATCTGGTGATCACATCACTTTCCTACGTAAAGCCTCTCATGGCTGTCCACTAACCTCAGGATAAAATTCCAGCATCATGACCTCGTGTTCAAGACCCTTTGTGATCTGCCCCTGACACAGGGATAGCCACGTGCCTGACCACTCCTGTCTTGTGGCTCTAGTGTACTACACTCCTTCATGGCACTTACAACATTGGACTCTGACAGAATAGAGTGGGACACATTTTGAAAGAAAAACTTTTTTAAAAAGATTTTATCTATTTATTTGTTTGAGACAGAGAGAGACAGAGCATGAGCGGGGCAGGGGTGGTGGGTGGAGGGTGGACAGACAGAGGGAGATGGAGACTCCCTGCTGAGCACAGAGCCCGACAGGGCTCAATCCCATGACTGTGAGATCATGTCCTGAGCTGAAATCAAGAGTCAGACACTCAACCAACTGAGCCACTCAGGCACCCCTGAAAGGAAACTTTTTAATAAAATCAGTTATTTCTTCCCTATATTTTAAAAAAGTTTTTCTTTTCACATACAGTGCCTTAAAGTCCCCAACATAGTTTCCAGTACTGTATGAGGTAGCAATCAAACTTTATTGTCTTTCATGTGATTCACTAGTTGAACAGATGGCATTTAACCAAGAAGTATCCTTAAAGTGGTCATTATCAATTTCTGGAATATTATACTTACAAGAAAGCTTAGAAATAAATGTCTTTGGGGAGTATGCAAATCTCCTTAAAATTTAACCCCACCCGGGGCACCTGGGTGGCTCAGTGGATTAAGCCTCTGCCTTCGGCTCAGGTCATGATCCCAGCCAGGGTCCTGGGATCAAGCCCCACGTCAGGCTCTCTGCTCAATCGGGCTCTCTGCTCAGTGGGGCGCCTGCTCACCTTCCTCTCTCTGCCTGCCTCTCTGCCTACTTGTGATCTCTCTCTATCAAATAAAATCTTTAAAAAAAAAAATTTTTTTTTAAAAAAACTGACCCCACCCAGTTTTCTGTGTATAGAGGACTTCTTAAGACACAAAAAGTACAATTCAAAAAGAAACAACGTTGACAGATTTATCAAACTTCATCAACAGGACCTATAGACAAAATTAAAAGATCAGCTGCAGATTGGAAATATACATTTATCACACATATTTATTGGATAAGGGGAGACTATGTAGGCTACATAAAGAGCTCAACTTAAAAAAAAATCAGAAATGTGGGGAACAGTTTTTGTATAGACTATTCACAGCAGAGGAAATTTAATAAATCTGCTAAAAATGCTGAACATTCTTATTAATCTGAATATGTATGATAAAATTACAATAAAACTACTGTACACTTTAAAATGTGTTAAAAGGCTAGACTTCATGGTATGTGTGTTGTTGCTGTTTATCAGAATTAACAACAGAAAACCATGAAAAGCGTGAAACCATGAAAACCATCACACTCACCAGAATAACAAATAATAGGCCTGTGGCTACCAAATGTTGGGGAGGACAGGGCAGTGTGCTTTGATCATCTCTTGGTACCCCTGGTGCTTATGGGAATGTAGATTGGAAGAGCTACTTTGGTACAAAGACTTTTGTTGAACTTCATGGACCATGTATGGGACCCTGGGACTGTGAATCTGGCTTAGGGTTTTTGAATCTGGAGTAAGAGCTCAGTTTATGGAATGAGCATCAACACAGAGGGCTCTACAGAGGGCCCAGCTCTAGCTATAGGTCAGCATTGCTGAACAGGTGCACAGAGGGACAGATCTAGAAGGTTCTCAGCAAAGGAGGAGAGACTTCTCAAGGCTGTGTCTTACAGGATTGTTCATGAAGGACTCCACGAACATGTTTGCAGCCTCTCCCAGCTATGACAAGTGTGAAGCCCATCCCAGGTAATCAGGAAATTCCTCTACACTGGATTCGGCACTTACCCACCTCCACGTTGGGGAAGGAAGAGTCAGGATTTTCTTGGAGCCAGGATCACAGCCCTGCCTAGTTCATGGATTAAATACTAGTCATTTTGTTTCAGAAACTAATCCTGCCCCTTTCTCTCTCGGACTGAGGGAAAAAAATCAAGCAATCAACATTCATTGAGGGACATCTTCATGCTGGCACTGTGGGGAATACAGTCTAGCTCAAGATACTGTCCCTCCTACTCTCCAGGCTCTGGTCCTGGGGAACTCAAGACACTATTGATTTCAATATTAACATGACGTCTTTCTGTCGTGGTGTCCCTCCTGCTTTCCATGAAAATAGCCAGTCTCTTTGTATTTCTTCTTCCTAGGATTTTTTTTTTTTTTTTGGCAGAAATGAAGTAGTAGATTGCTGGAGGACAGCTCGCCTCTTCTCCCTCCTCTCCATTCTCTTTTGCTCCTTCTTGCTCCCTAGAGTGGAAATCTGAGTCTCTGAAAGCATTTACGATAAGGCAAGAAGAACGGGGAGAGTACCTTTGCAGGTAGCCAGGGAAAGGCTTCCATCAGTAACACATCTTTCCTGTTGGTGGTCCCGGTCTTCCTGGCCCTGAGGCCTTCCTGGAGAAGTGAGGCAGTAGGTCCCCAACCTACACAAAGCCCCTCCAAGCAAGAAACACACGCAGCAGCTGCGTGACTTCAGGAGACCAGTGAGGACTAAAGCCCCAAGAACAGGTACCTCCTTGACCCTTGACACTCTCTAAGTAAGACCCTGGGACTGTTAGGGACTGTTAGGCAATTGGGGGCAGCGAGAGTTGGGGAAAGCCCCAATAATGACAGTCCGGTGGGGTGGGGACTCAGTCATATTTAATTCAATTCATAAGCAGTAAGAACAACCAACGGGATGTTACTTGCACACCCTTGCTTGCACAGTGTTAACACTCATATCATCTCTACACGTGAAATCAGAGACCGTGAGAGCTGGGGTGATCCTTAAAACTCGTCCACCTTCCTCTAACCATCATGATCCAGCAAGCCCAGTGATTGTCAAAGGCGGGCAAATTACAAAATTACAGGATCACAAGTAAACCCAACCCAGGTATTTTATCCAGCACCTTTTCCACAGGCTCACACCACTCGGTAGGAAAAGAATGGTGCTCTGAAAAGCTGGGACATCCCTAATCGTTTTAAAGTGAGGAAACAGTAAGAAAAAAACAAGTATCTCCAGGTAAGGCAGCAGGAGCGCTCAGAGGGCACGTGGAACTTGAGAAGCAAACGCTGCCTCATACTGCCCTCTGGTGGATTAAACTAAAAGCGCCTCTACTCAGCACGGACGCACTAAATTCAAAGTGAAACTCAAATTTAAAGAATGGGGGAGTTGGGGGAAGCCTTCTGTTCAAATTCAGATCCTAGATATAAAGCCTCTGATCACTAGGACTTTTGCCCCAAGGGAAATGCTAGCATGTTGGACGTAAGTAACAGAAGCAGGTAACCAAAGAGCGGTTTTGGTCCCAGCTCTGGAACCCTGGAGATACTGTTCAGTCTAAGGCTCATTTTACCCATCTGTAAAAGGGATATAATAATAGGAGATCCCCTTGGGGACCCTGAGTGGTTCATTCAATTAAGTATCCGACTCTTAATTTCAGCTGGGTTCATGATCTCAGGGTGGTGGGATTGAGCCCCGTGTCGGGGTTCCACGCTCATTGTGGAGCTTCCTTGGGAGTCTCTCTTTCCCTCCGCCCTTCCCCCCACTCATGCTCACATTCTCTCTCGCTCTCTCAAAATAAGTAAATAAAATCTCTTAAAATCTCCTGAAGTGTAAATGCTGAGAACAGATTCACTTTTTCAAACTTTGTGCAGGAACAAGCTGACTCTTTGGGCCTTGAGGTAGCAGGGGGCACTGCAGTGGAAAACCAGTTTGAGTCCTCTGACTCACTCATGCCAGAACTAAGTGATTTCCATCAGTAAGGACATGGGAGCACTACCTTCATTTTAAAATGTATGGCACGTAAAGTAAGAGGAATCCCAGAGCAACAGCTGCGTCTTCTGCAAAGAGGAGGGGAAAGTGCCCAAGACTGAATGGGGCTTTTAAAGTTAAAGCTTCTGGCATTTGCTCTAGGAGACAGTAGGTCACAGTGCTCAGCATGTGGTTATTTTAGGGTGAGATGCACCAGCTCTGATGATGACCAATGTTCCTCTCTCTTTACTTGTTAACTTTAAAACTCTTCCAAGAACTCAAAAGCACATCCCAGGGAGCCAGACTGCCAGGTCTGAATCCCAGCTTTGTCAATTGCCAGCTGTGTGAATTTGCTCTTCTCAGTGCCTTATCTGTGTTCAAAGAGCACTTGGGAGTCTCCAGATAAAAAGCAGTTTTTCCCTGCATCATATGAGTTGTCTGCATATCTCCTTTCTTCAGTACACCATGATCACCTAATAATATTAACAATACTAGAAAATATTTCTAGAGCTTGTATCTCATCCTTCCCCTTATGAGTTGAACAACTTATATGCACTCGATCAGTGAACATTCATAACAACTCTAGGACAGGGTTCTTTTCTTTTCCATTATATGGAGAGAAACAGCACAGAGGATTAAGTAGCTTGTACCCAGCTCACACAGCTGTCCAGCTGTGTGAGCTGGGTACAAGCTACTTACTTGCTACTTACTTACTTTACTACTGGTAAACCATCCTTTGAACTCAGAAAGACTGACTGTGGACGGGATTACTCAAAAGGGGATCTGCAGACCCTTGACAGTGCCCAAGGACATACTTTTGAGGTCTTCCAGTTCATCTCTAAATATATTTTTAGTTTTTGCATTTATTTTGATATCTTAAAACACTATCAGCACTTCTGGATTATCTGGATGACCTCTTTCTAAGCCAATACAAGTGCATGAGTTTGTTGCCTGCACCCCCATCTGGGCTTAAGCTCACATTGGCTCCTGGTGGCATCCCTCACTTGCCACAGGCCACTGGGACAAGAACAAGGCAAAACAATATGTCAATGCCATGCTCAAGCTACGTGAAGGCCAAGTGATCATCCCAAAAAAAGGTGTCGTGGAACTTCTAATGGAGAAAAGTGGTGGCCGTATTGAGACATCATGGCCCAGTGTACCAGAGGCATGGCCCATCGAAAAGAATTCCATCAGAGAAACACTGCCAGATCCCTGCTGTGAGTGGTGGTTTAATTTCAGGAAAGTATGATTCATTTTCTCCATTAAATTTTGTTCATTTGAATTTTGTTGGTTTTATTCTTTGTTCAATCTATAAACATATTCGACTTTACAGTTTTATAGGAATGGTAAATATAAGAAACATGTGCCTAGATTTATGCTTTGACTTATCATAAGCAACATTATAATGAAAATAAATTAAGCAAACTAGCTCACCGTAAGGTTTTTGTTTTGCTTGGTTTTCATTTTAAGAGTGCATTCCTTAATTGTGATGGTATTGCACTGCAGTAAGCGTAAGGGCTGAGGGTCTAATGGAGTGGTTTAGAGCTTGGGCTCAAGTTACACTGGATGGGGCTGAGGCTCAATCTAACACCTATTACCTGGGTGCCCTTGGTCAAGTCACTTCCCTTAGATTCAATTTCATAATTGGCTAAATAGGAAACATGAGGTTTCTATGAGAACAAAATGAGAATATAAGAAGCAGTTGGCTTCTGCAAGCAGTGGGCTTGGCACAAGAGATCTGAGTAGAGCTGATAACATGAACAGCAGACCACATGAAGACCATGCTTCCCCAATGAATACATAGATCCGTTCCTAGACTTTGACACACGTATTGCCTGGCTGTGATTCTGAGCTAGGAACTTACTAGTTGGAGGGAGAGAAATCTCCCCAATAGAAGAGCGAGCGCTTATAATTCCTGAGATGAGAGGTAAAACCACTGCAGTAGATATGCAGTTATTTAATTTCTGAGAGCATTTTCCTTTTATTTTAAAGAGTAACTTTCAAAAATCTGGGACAGCTTCCAATCAGGCAATTAAAATGGTTTCCCAGAATTCGTTTCTGACTTCCAGCCGAACACATTTTTTTAGACCTATCTTCCCCGCACATGCCTGTGGTCCAGAATATAGGAAATTTACTACAGATGCTGCTTTATTTCACTAGGGAGTTAGCATCCTGCTGACCCACGGTTTGGCAAATCACTTGGAATTATTTCAGCGGAAGAAAGGTAATATTTATAAGAAAGAATGTGGTTCTTAAACACCATGAATATTCAATTGAGACCTGATGACATTTTAAATAATTATGTAATAACATTAACCACTATGCCATTAGCAATGCCATAAGTGAAAGAAACCTGGCCATTTGTGGCCAATGTTGTTCAGTATACATTTTAGTGTCAGTATCAGATTTGATTCTAGCTTGCCTGTTAATAGAGTGAGCCTGAAAAATTGTCTTTATTTCTTTTTCTCTTAATAGCCGCTACTTCCAACTGAGAAAGAATATTATTTTGATAGCATGAGTTTTGGCAACTTCTATTTCTTTTATTTCTACCTTCCCAGCAGGGTCTTCTAACCTAAAAGCCTGTTATAATTACTATAATTACTGTCATGGTACATTTCGTTCATTCATTGATTCAGTCAGCAAATAATTATTGAGTGACTACTCTTTGCCATGCACTCTAATAGCTCCTGGGGATTTAGTAGTAGGAAAAGAATACAAGTTGTCTGCTCTCAAGGAGTTTATCTTTCATTGGAGAAGTTAGAAAATAAATGCAGAAGCAAGTAATTAAGCAAGATAGTCTTAAATTTGAATGACTGTTAAACATGATGCTATCATGGTAATAAAGCAAGTCCATAGATGGCGAATGGGGCCTCTGCTGGAGGGCTACTTTAATCAGGACGGTCATGGAAGTTTTTCCTAATTAGGAGAGTCAAGAGGTGAAGAATTAGAGGAAGTTGGCTGTGTGAGGATCTGAGAAAGAGATCCTAGGTAGAGGGACCCAATTAAAAAAAAAAAAAAAAGCTGTGAGTGATAAAGGAGCTTGAGCAGACTCAAGGATCAGTCAACACATTAACCTGAATGGCTGAAACACATTAACCAGAGCAGCAGGTAGTAGAAGACATTGATAAGCCAGAGCATACCAAATCTAGCAAGCCACAGTAGAATTCGAATTGCGTTCCAGGTGAGGTAGGAAACCACTGAAGGATTCTAAACAGGGGAGTGATGGGATTTGGTTGCTGTGTGGGGAACACAGTATAAGGAATCCAGAGAGGGAAACCAGGCAGGACACTACTATTGTGGTCCAGGTGACGTATGCTGATGGCTTAGACTGAAATTACACAAAAGAATATGGAGAGAATGAACTTAGAGGGATGTGGATGGATTGAATCCATGTCTTAAAGTAGAACGGAGGGAGATGTTATGACTTATTGTTTCTTCAGTGTCTTTCGTGTGGTTATTTTTGAAATGGAAATCAGGATTTAAATGCCCTGTTGTTTTCACCTACTTTGTTGAGACCCAAAGAGCTGTAATAAATTGTATGACTCTCTTGGGACAGAGTGCTAAAATCCACACCATCCAACAAAAATACACTTCTGTCCAGAGTTCTGAAACTTCCTCCTGCTCACTAGGAGCTTGCAGGCTAAAATAGAGCACATTCACAGAAAAGAAAAATGGAATGAACACGTTTGCCACATACAGTTTTCATTACCAAAAAAAAGTAGGGGGCTATAAACTACAAGAACAGCTGTATTTGTTCAGGTTTTGCTGTGTGGAATTTGTAGACCATGTCTTTTGGGGCCATTTAATTGACAGAAATCACCTTCTGTTTACTCAACCGTGATAGATTCCAGATTCCTTGTTTTTGTTCATTTGTTTGTTTTGTATGTGTGTGGGGTGTGTGTGTGTGTGTGTATGTGTGTGTGTGTGTGTGTGTGTGTGTGTGTGTGTGTGTTTAGCAAAACAGTAGGGCAAATACTGGTAAACTATTAAAGCCTGAACTGGCCTGTCGGGAAGGAAAAATACTGGGTTGAAAGTAACATAAAAGGAGATAATACATGATAGTCATACCAAAAAATATGATTCACAAAAATATGATTCACACGCTTAGCAGGGAGCCTGATACGGGGCTCAATCACAGGACCTTGGAATCATGACCTGAGCTGAAGGCAGACACTTAATGGGCTGAGCCACCCAAGGCCTCACAAAAGACATTCTTATGAATTTTCCCTAAACAGCCTCAAATCCTCCCTATAAGTCAGTGGTTCCCAATCTCTCTCATTATGGAACACAGAAAATCGAGATATTTATATAGGATACTAGAGCAAACTGAGAGAGACGTGAGAGTATCTATATGGGCTGAGAGAATTTTTATTACACCTTACTTGTATCATTATAAAAACAAAATACAAAGTATTATACATTTGTCAAAATATTTACTTTGTACAAACTCCAAATAATAGCTTGACACAATTCTTGATTGAGGCTTTTTGAATGAGGAGTCTTCAAATTCAGGTTAGACATTATCCATAAACACCTATTTTTTACTCAAATGATTTAAAAACAAACATAATTTTCAGAAAATATTTGCAAAAATTGGTTTTATGTAAAGGTTCTAAGAGTTCCTCTACCTTTTTTGACATACATTGGGATAATGAAAATAGTTTTTAAACTTTATCCTTTTTTTTCCTTATCAAATGTTTCAGAAGAGTGATGGAATTTTCTCGAGTTGAATTTACATGCTTGTTTACAGAAATTCTAAAGTCAGTTTGTATAACACTAAAGGGACACACTCTACTGTAAAAGGATAGATGTACTTCATATATAAAAAAACAGATTTGGACATCCAATTACAACTGCGTTAACCAGATCCACAAGTCTAGCTTTCCAGTCCCCCTATCCCTAGTGGCCACATTTTGGGCATTGTGCCATGTTCTTTGGACAACCAGATCATAAAATTCTCTGGCCACTCTCTTTGTTCTTTGCCCACAGTGGGAAGTTGTGCCACGAGAAGGCAGCTACTAGTGCAAGGCAGCAAATCTTGAAGTTTCATCTGCCTCAGAGCCAATTCAGCTGCCTGGAAGAGTGGGAGTGAGGATAAGAATATATTTTGATGTAACCGAAAACAATATGGCTATATTCAAGAGTGTCACAGAGCACTGGTTGGGACACCAGGCTGTAAAGCGTATAAGGAAGATACTGATGCAGATGAAAAAGCAGATGTTGTCAGAATAGTGACATGCCTTGCTGACCATCCCACAGTTAGAATGTAGAAGGTCAGGGGCAAAATCACGCTTATAATTGCACCTTCTTTCCATTATACCTCATTCCCTCTTTCGAGGCAATAAGCTCCGTGGGAGGAGAATTAGAAAACCCAGCAGCACAGACTCCAAATGGTCTTTGGGGATTCACATTTATAAGGTCATGTTTTCAGCTTTTACATGATGAATAGGAACCTGTAAGGTTATGTAATGCAAAAAAGAAAAAAAGATTATGCAAAACAGTTTACTTCTTCCCTTTTCGAAGGCTTCCATTTATCCTGCAGTGATATAGTGGGAATTCATTCTATTTTAGCTATTGGTTTTATAAACTGAAACAATGAGTAAAAGCTTCCCCTTCTTCAGAAACCAGATGTCGATAAGCTGTCCACTGTAGTCATTGTTTTGGTTTATAAAAATAAATGATGGCTCCTCAGCTGACAGCCTTGCCAAATCAGAATGTCATGGCAGTAGCGTGCCAGCTGCCTCCATACTTGGCTCTTCCGCAGGCAGGAGGTGGGAGCTGCTGTGCTTGCTAGAGCCCTGTGGAGCGCTGAGACAGCAGAGCTGGTGAACGGATTCCAGGTGACTCCAGGGTGAAACACAGGCAAAGAGACTCAGGTTCTTTTGACAGCAAAGCACACAAGCCCCCCTGAAACTGAAGGACGTTTGCTAAGAGAGGCACGTGAGAGTCCCCCCTCACCACAATAGGTGCTATTACCCAGAAGTGACTACCCCTCACCTGTTACCGACACCTCAGCAGCCTATGCCCCATGTGACTCTGCCTCCACAGAGTTACACATAATCCTAAACCACCCCAGGATAGAGGAAACCTGCCGGTGGGGCATAGGATCAGGAGAGTATGAGAGGAGGCCTCTCCTCCTTGGGGAAGTCCTGAGCAGAGTGTGTACTTATAGTCAGCATGGGCACACCAGTACAGACATGATGGTTGTTAATGGCTAGTGACCACTCTGTTGGGTGAACACCAGTGCCAGACAAATGCTAAATATTGTCAGCACTTCCCATAATAATATGTGTTCAGGTGACACCAAGAGCCATGACATACACAGGAGATATTTCCCCTGAAACAGTTCTTTCATTATTACTATATACTATCAATGAAATGAATCACTGGGGACTTGTACTTATTTGTCGATTATATCAAATGTTTACTACCTAACATTCTCACAACAGTCCCATTAGGTGGGTATTAGAATTACTGTCATTTAAAAAAATATTGTCATTTTTTAAAAGATTTTATTTATGTATTTGATAGAGAGCGAGAGAGGGAGCACAAGCAGGGGGAGTGGGAGAGGGAGAAGCTGGCTTCCCGCCAAGCAGGAGCCTGACGTGGGACTCGATCCCAGGACTCTGGGTTCATGACCTGAGACGAAGGCAGACACTCAACGACTGAGCCACCCAGGCACCAGAATTACTTGCATTTTAAAGGTGTAGAAACAGAAGAACAGAGAATTAAGTAAATTTTTCAGTCATATAGCGTATTAGTAGAGATCTAAAGTCTCAAACTCAGGCAGTCTGACTCCAGAGCAAGATGTATCTGTATGTTTGTGTATATGTGTGTGTGCATGTGTGTATATGTGTGTTTAAGGTAGACACGAAACAATGAAACAATAATATATATTCATAAATCAGAAAAGGAAGTATGAAAGACACAAATTCCCACCCCACCAGTGGTAACCTCATCAACAGAGAATAAATAGATACTTCTTTTGGAGACATAGGTTAATGCTATGGCCTGAAGATTGGTATTCCCCTACAGTGTTCTAATCCCAAATTCGAATATCCAGTGTGATGGTATTAGTAGGTTGGGCCTTTAAGAGGTGTTAAATCATGAGGGTGGGACCCTCAAGAATGGGATTAGTGCCATAGCAGAGAGGCTCTGGAAGGATCCCCAGCCTGTTCCACCAGGTGAGGACATGGCCAAGAGTCACTGGGTATGAGCTGAGAAGAGGACTCTCACCAGAACATGACCATGCTGGCACCTTAATCTTGGACTTCCCAGACTCCAGAACTATGAACAACACATCTCTGTTGTTGATAAGCTACCCAGTCTGCAGTACTGTATTACAGCATCCCAAATGAGCTAGGACTGTTCATATTGTTAGTTTTTGCATAAGGAAAAGGCTCAATGTATACTGTGGATTTTGGTAAATCCTTGTTTGCTCAGAATAACAGAATAACGACTCAGAATGAGCAGAGCACATTCATTGACTGTTTCAGTCAATAAGTATTCAATATTAAGTACCTTCTGTGTTCAAAGTATTGTGGTCAATACTGGGGGGTACAAAACTTGGACCATGCACTTAAGAAACAGTCTAGAGGTGAATAGGGATTATAACACCCCAAAGCAGCATACAGCAGTAAATATTCTCTCACTTCTCCTTTGGAGCACCATTTTTTAGGAATATTCTACAAGCTTCTCAGAGGGATCCCGCAAGGTGTAACCCCACTGGCCACAGTTAAGACCAGCTCAGTAATCCTCTCCTCTGTTACCTTTCCGCTTTTCCCTGTTTCTGTCTTCCCAGTCTTCCTCTCCCCTATTCTTGTTTCCTAGAATCGCTTCCCAAGGTAAACTGCCTTGTCTTATAATCTGCTTTTGAGGGGAACCTAGGCTAAGCAGTTGGTATAAGAAACAACCCTAGAAATCAGACCCTAGACCTGAAGATGGGATTCTAGAACTAGATGACCCACCTGTCAGAAAATAGTCAGGACCCCGTTGCTGGTGGTGCGTGGATGCAGGGAAGCCCTGTCACTGGTTGTCTCCCTGTTACTAAGACTTTTACCAAGGGGGGACCAGGGTAACCTGGAGGTGAAGCACTGTCTTCTGTAGTAGTAGTAGTATAGGTGAATGGTAGAGGGACAACTGTCATCCTAAGTACGGAGTTAGCTACTTCTTACTAATGCCTTTAGAAGCTTTGAATTAAAAATGGACAGTCTCAGGGTAACCAACTATCAACTAAAGAAACACTGTGGAAGTCATCTGCAGTCCACAAGAGAATTTCATAAGGCTCTTACCTCCTGCAGCCACAGGATAGACAATGCTGAAAATCAGATCTAGGATTTAATAATAAGAGTAGGAGAGCTACAAAGAAGATTATATATATGACAAAATATGGGGTATCGATCCTGTCATCTTTAACTCCATGTGTGCATTGAACTAAAGACCACCATATATTATTGTGTCCCTGAGCAACTAGAACATGAGTTGGGGACCAAAGATTGGTTATAGGATTATTCTTACCGAAACTGCTAGAGACCTATTGAGTAATTTATGTTATCTCTCCCAAAAAATTTAGGATTTTTTGGATCTCAACTTCAAATTCCTGGTTTGGGACACTTCAACCACACTTTTCAAAGAAGGTTGCACCAAACTTGAGGCTACAACCACCATCTTATTACTTAGGACTTCTGACACCAAGCAGGCAGGCATGGGAGTTGCAGGGGTACTGATTCCAATTTACAGTTATTATAAATATATACACTCACCATCAGAGCACCCAAATATATGAAGCAAACACTGATAGAACTGAAAGGAGAAACAGACAGCAATACCATAATAGTAGAGAGTTTTAATACCCCCACTTGCAATAATGGATAGACTAACCAGACAAAAGACTGATAAGGAAACAGAGGATTTGAACAACACTACAGACAAAATGGACCTACCAGACATTTGTAGAATATTTGACCCAAAAGCAGTAGAATACATATTCTTCTCAAGTGCACACAGAACCTTCTCCTGAATAGATCACGTGTTTAGTCACAAAACAAGTAATAACTAATTTAAGAAGATTGAAATCTGCCACATATATTTTCTGACCACAGTAGAATAAAACTAGAAATCAATAGCAGGAAAAAAACTGGAAAATTCAAACCTATGGAAATGAGAAAACATACTCTTAAACAATCAATGTGTCAAATAAGAAATCAAAAGAGAAATGAGAAAATATCTTGAGACAAAGGAAAATAAGATACAACATACTGAAACTTATGGGATGGAGCAAAAGCAGCACCTAAGAAGGAAGTGTATAGCTACAAATGGCTACATGTAAAAAAGGGAGAAAGATCTAATGGGGCTCAGTTGGTTAAGTGTCTAATTCTTTTTTTTTTTTTTTAGATTTTATTTTATTTATTTGAGAGAGAGAGACAGTGAGAGAGAGAATGAGCGAGGGGAAGGTCAGAGAGCGAAGCAGACTCCCCATGGAGCTGGGAGCCTGATGTGGGACTCGATCCCGGGACTCCAGGATCACGCCCTGAGCCAGAGGCAGTCGTTTAACCAACTGCGCCACCCAGGTGTCCCTAAATGTCTAATTCTTGATTTCCACTAGGGTCACAATCCAAGGGTTGTGATATCATGTCCCACGTCAAGCTCTGCGCTGTGCATGGAGTGTGCCTAAGATTCTGTCTCTCCCTCTCCCTTTCCTCTTCCCCCTTCCTCTCTTGCTTTCTCAAAGAAAGAAAGATCTCAAATAAACAATTTGAATTCATACCTCAAGGAACTAGAAAATAACACACTAAGCCCCAAATTAGCAGAAGGAAGGAAATAATACAAATCAGAGCAGAAATAAACAAAATAGAGATTAGAAAAACCATAGAAAAATCAGCAAAAATAAAAATAATTTTTTAAAAAAGCAAAATAAATTGACAAACCCTTAGATAGACTAAGAAAAAAAGTGAGAAGACTCAAGAAAATAAAATCAGAAATGAATGAGGAGACATTACAATGGATGCTAACAAAATGTAAAAGATTATGAGACTACTGTGAACAATTTTATACCAACAAATTAGATAACCTAGAAGAAATGGATACATCCCTAGAAATATACAAGCTGCCAAGACTGAATCATGAAGAAATGGAAAATATGAACAAACCTGGAATAAGTAAGGAGATTGAATCAATAATCTGATTTACTGATCAGGGGGAATTCTATCAAACATTTAAAGAAAAATTAACAATAATCTTCTTCAAACACACCCAAACTCATTTTATGGAGCCAACATTATCCCGATAGCAAACAGAAAAAGACAATACAAAAAAATGAAATCATAGGCCCATATCCCTGATAAGGACAGATGCAAAAGTCCTTAGGAAAATCACAGAAAACAGAATCCAATAGCACTTTAAAAAGATCATGTACCAGGGCCAAGTGGGATTTAGGTTTGGAATGTAAGGATGGTTTAACCTATGCATATCAATCAATGCAATACATCACATTAACAGAAGGAGGATTAAAATCATGTGATCATCTCAATAGACAGAGAAAAATCATTTCATAAAATTTAATACTCTTCCATAATAAAAATATTTAAGAAACGAGAAATGGGAGTAAATGACCTTAACACAATAAAGTCCATATATGAAAAACCCATAGCTAACATCATATTCAATAATGAAAAATTGAAACCTTTTCTTTAAAATTAGGAACAGACAAGGATGCCCACTCCGACTACTTCCATTAGTAGTGGGCAGAGAGTTACTGACAGAATAATTAGGGAAGAAAAAGAAAGAGAAGTCAGCCACATCAGAAATAAAAATGTGAAATTATCCTTGTTCACAGATGACATGATTTTATATGTATAAAACCCTAAAGATTTTACACACACATACTCACACAACTGTTCAGACTAATAACTTAATGTGGCAGGGTTGTAGGATACACATCTCTACACAAAAATCAGTTGCATTTCTAACACTAACGCCAAACAAACTGAAAAGGAAATTAAGGAAAACAATTCCATTTACTATAGCATCATAAAGAATGAAATATCGAGGAATAAACTTAACTAAGGCAGCAAAAGACAAACTGAAGGTTCTAAAAGACTGCTGAAAGAAATTGAAAAGGACACAAATGTGTTCATGTCTGGCAGACTTAAGATTGTTAAAATGGCCATATTACCCCAAGTGATCTACAGATTCAGTGAAATCCCTATCAAAATTCTAACATCAATTTTTTTTAACATTTAATGTCTTTGCTAAAAAATAGAAAAACAATCCTAAAAGTTACATGAAGCCCTAAAGTTCCTGAATACACACAACAATGAGAAATAAAAACACTGGAGGATTTACACTTTCTGATTTTAAATATTAAGAAGCTAGAGTAATCCAAACACCATGGTACTGAAAAAAATACAGATGTACAAACAAATCGAACAGAAGAGGCAGCTCAGAAATAGAACTACCGTATTCAGTCAAATAATCTTCACCAATGCTGTCAACACGACATAATGGGGGAGAAACAATATCTTTAACAAAGGTCCAGGAAAAAGTGGATATCTGCACACAAAAGAATAAAACTGGACCACGATCTTACACTAGAGACAACATAGATTAAAAACTTAGATATAAGATTTGAAAATATACAACTCCCAGAAGAACACATTGGGAAAACTTCATAACATTAGTCTTGGCAATGATTTCTCGCTTAGGGCACCAAAACCTCAGGCAATAAAAGCAAAAATACACAAGTGAGACATCAAACTTAAAAGCTTCTGCACAGAACAGAAACATCAACATGGTGAAATGGTAACCTGTGAGATGGGAGAAAATATTGCCAAGATATGTGTGTGTGTGTGTGTGTGTGTGTACTGATTGATTGATATCCAAAAATATGTAAGGAATTCCTACAACTTAAAAGCAAAAACCAAATAACCTGATTAAATGATGGGCAGGGGACTTGAACAGACATTTCTCCAAAGAGGACATAGAAAAGGCCAACATGTATATGAAAAGATTTTCAACATCCCTAACCACGAGGAAAATGCACATCAAAACTGCAATAAGGCATCACCTCAAGACCAGGATGGCCATTATCAAAAAACAGAACAAACCACAAGAAAATAATAGCAATGTTGGTAAGAATTTGGGGAAAAAATGGAATTCTTATAGTCACTATGGAAAACTGTATAAGTCTCCTCAAAAAATGAAAAATAGAACTACCGTATGATTCTCAATTCCAGTTGTAGGTATTTATCTCAAGGAACTGAGATCAGGATATTGAAGTGTTGTCTGCAGTCTTGTGTTCATGGTAGCGATATTGACAGTGGGTAAGAATTAGATGCAACCTGTCTATCAACAGATGAATAAAGAAAGAAAACGGGGTACATACACCCCCCACGGAGTATTATACAGCCATAAAAAGGAAATCCTGTTATAGGCTACGACATGGGTGAACTTTGAGGACATTATGTTAAGAGAAATAAGGACAAAGAAGGAGAGTTTTGAATGATTTCACTTATATAAGGAGCCTAAAGTAGTCGAAGTCATAGAAGCAGGAAGTGAAATGGTGGTTGCCACGTGCTGATGGAGGGGGAAATAGGGAGTTGCTATTCAATGGGTATAGAACTGTAGTCAGGCAAAATCAACAAATTTCCAGGGGTCTGTTGTATAGCATTGTGCTTACAGCTATCAATACTGTGTTACACGGTTAAAGATTTAAGAGGGTAGATCTCGTGTTTTTACTGTGATTTAAAAAAAATTAACTTAAAGCTAACATTTTGCAAAGATATTTACCTAAACCTATAGCATTAACTTTCCAGAGGACAAATTTAGAAATAACTACATTTCAGGTTTCTAAAGAGCAGCTGTAATACCTCTTTATCACCAGAAAAATGTAACCCTTCACATGTTACCACGCCACTGTGGAAAATGATCAGAGCAGCACAATTAGGCACTGTCAGTGGAAGTCAAGAAAGGGAAAAGAAAAAAAAAAAAATTGAACAGTGGCAGTACTGTGTTCACTGCAGAAAATGGAAAGAATGCTTCTCTTCATCTATAACATCATTTTCTTTGACTTTCTGGTTGCATCTGGGATGAAAGGAAACTATTTATAACACAAAGATTATTTGTACCATATCATCAAGTTGACATACAGCAGGGGCAATGGACTTTTTGTTCTTACCCAACCAATAATTTGGAAGAGTGTATTTAGCAGATAGTTATAGGCTATAAGAAGAAAAGGGTATCTGCTGGCAAATTAGAACTAATTGGGGAAAATTAGCCTACTGTCATAAACCATGAATAATCATCATGATTGAGCAATAATTTTATTATCATAATTTTTACATAGTATGGCAATTAATTAAGGAATTATACTAAAACACAGTATATAATTTATGTTTGCAGTTTTCTTGTGCCAAGAGACAGATACAATACTCTCTTTGTGCCACAGAGAGGAATGCTGAATATAACCAGCATATAAGGCAAAACCTGAATAAAACCAGGTATTTTTAATCCGTGAGTAATACTCCAGTTTTTACCTGGATATTCCACTTCTGTACTTCCCCAAAGGCTTTAAAAATATTTAAACCTGGGAACAAGGAGGGGAATGATAGTTTGAATTTGTATCTGTCTTTGTATGAGTTCCTTATCTGTTTGGTAACCAATTTCCAGATGACAGAAACAGCACCAAGTAAGGCAGTATGCCAGAAGTAACTTGTGTTTACATAAAGTGGTGATCAGCATGGTCATGGGCTAATAACCAGGCATAGAACTGGCATTGACCCTGGGCAAGGGCCTCAGCTTCTGCTGGAGTTCAGGACCATGGGTTGAAATCCTGTTTGTCTGATTCCATCTCTTCCTAGGGTGGCTACAAGGGCAAACACTTAGCACAGGCCTTTTAATGATTAAGGTAAACTAAAGATTTGATAATTCAATTAAGTTATCAAAAGGATAAAGAACACTCTACAGGCTGCTAACTATTCCTTTACTCCAAATATCAAAGCCTGAGAAGAATAAAGAATATTAAGACACTATTCTACAAAGTCCTTCTGGCAAGTCAAAGGCATGAAATAAATTGATTCGGTTTCTCCATGAGGTGACAGTGATGCATCCTTCCTTAATCAGTTGACATAGTCTTAAATCTTGGTGCCCTATGGGTGAGGGTACTAAGTAAAGGTTGAAGCTGAGTTTTTAAAGCCCAGTGTTACACTGGGCTTGTTATGGGTTGTCAAATTTGTGACCTAAAGTAGAGACACGCCTTTCAACAGAGAGGGGTTTTAAGTATATCACATAGGGTAAAAATGCATCCAGTCAAATTGCCCTTAGAAAAGCTCCATACGGGAGCCAATATAATGTGTTTCAAAATATCCAACAAAGCCAACTTTCTCTTCCTTATTAAAACATCTGGGTGCATCTGGGTGGCTCAGTCAGTTAAGTGACCAACTCTTGGTTTTGTCTCAGGTCATGATCCCAGCATCATGGGATCAAGCCCCATGTTAAACTCTGCACTCAGCGTGGAATCTGCTTGAGAATCTCCCTCTCCCACCTCACCCTCTCTCAAATAAATAAATAAACAAAGAAACTAACTAGCTAACTTAATAAATAAATAAACAAATCTTTTTAAAAAAATACTTTTTAAAAAAAATTCTGAATGAACACTACAATTAAGTGGGTGCCTTGCATCCAGGATTTGCTACAATTTTTTAAAAAATGTATTTGAAAATCTAGAATCATTCTCTTTATGGAGTTATTATGTTCCTGGTTAAACAAACAAGATATTCCTAAGCAGCTTCTCACACAGGAGGAATATACTCTTTGAGTGGAAGGGAGATCAATCAGAAAAGCCTGCAACATTTCAGTTATTTACTCATTTATTCTCTCTCTCATTCTCAAACTATCATTCTTACAATCTTGTTGCCTCTTTGACCTTCCCACTTCCTCCTCCCCCTCCTTTAGCAGAACACAAATAAGTGAATTTACATACATTAAATATCCTCTCACTGTGATTCCACTGCAGCACTCAAGGCAGAAAACATCAATCAATCGATACACAATTTTTCTCCCATGAGGTCCAAATTGGACCTGATGTTCCTTCCCAACATAGTACTCTGGCCAGCCACTACCAGCTGACCAGTGCAGGCTCTCTGACAGTCCACAGAACTTCTTTAAACCCACTTGGATTCTTTGCTAGTTTTAAGCTTCATCTCTGTATATAATTAAAGAAAGAAAGCATTGGATAAGAAGCTCTCCAGCCCTTACTCTGAGATTCTATAATTTCATAATCCTTCAGATAATAGCATGGGTCAGCAGACCAACCAAATCCACCTTGCCATCTGTTTTGGCATGGCCTGTGAGCTGAAAATGCATTTCACATTTTTAAATTTTGGGGAAAATTCAAGGAATAATAAATTATGTGACATGAAAAAATATAAGAAATTTATATTTCACCACCCCAAAAAGAAATTTAAATTTCACTGTCCATGAGTAAAATTTTATTGAAAAATAGTCACTCATTTGTTTACATATTGTCTATGGCTATTTTCACACCACATAGAGTTGAGTAGTTGTGTCAGAGACCATAAACCCTATGAATTTTAAAAATATTTACTAGTTGACCTTTTATAGGAAAAGTATGAACTGGAGCATGATGAAAACCTGTAGATTAAATGCCAGGTCAAGAGAACTGGTATCTACCATAGAGATGTAAAGGATAACAACAAGTAACAGAACATGAATGCATATACTTGTCAAAAATTCATCAAATGACACACTTTAAAAAGGTGAATGGAAAGACATTCCATGTTCATGGATTAGAAGAGCGAATATTGTTAAAATGTCTACATTACCTAAAGTAATCTACAGAGATTTAATAAAATCCTTATCAAAATACCAACAGCATTTTTCAAAAAAACTAGAAGAAAAATCCTAAAATTTATATGAAACCATAAAAGACTTCAAATGACCAAAGCAATTTTGAAAAAGAAAAGCAAAGCCAGAGATACCACTAGTCCAGACTTCAAGTTATATTACAAAGCAGTAGCAATTTTAAAAAGTATGGCATAAAATTTTATACTGCCATCAAAATAGATACAGATCAATGGAACAGAATAGAAAACCCAGAAATAAGCCCACAATTATATGGTCAATTAATTTTCAACAAAGTGGAAAAGAATATCCAATGGAAAAAAAGAAAGACTCTTCAATAAACAGGTTGGGGAAACTGGACAGCTACATGCAAAAGAATGAAACTTGACCACTTTCTTACACCATACACAAAAATAAATTAAAAATGGATTAAAAACCTAAATGTGAGAACTGAAACCATAAAAATCCTAGAAGAGTAAGATCTCTGATATTGGCATAGCAACATCTTTCTGGATACGTCTCCTGAGACAAGGGAAAATAAAAGCAAAAATAATCTATTGGGACTACATCAAAATAAAAACCTTCTGCACAGCAAAGAAACAATTAATCAAACTAAAAGGCAACCTATGCAATGAGAGAAGATATTTGCAAGTGACATATTCATTAAAGGGTTAGTATCCAAAGTATATAAAGAACGTGTAAAAAAAAATAATAATAAAATAAAAAGAACTTTTACAACTCAATACCCAAAAAACAAATAAGACAATTAAAAATGGGCAGAAGACATGAACAGACATTTCTTCAAAGAAAACTTCCAGATGGCCAACAGATACATGAAAAGATGTTCAAATCATTCATCATCAGGGAAATGTAAATTAAAACCACCATGAGATATGACCTCACACAAGTCAGAATGGCTAAAGTCAAAAACACAAGAAACAACCAATGTTAGCAAGGATGTGGAGGAAAAGGAACCGTCTTGCACTGTTGGTAGGAATGTAAACTGGTGCAGCCACTATGAAAAACACTATAAAGTTTCCTCAACAAGTTAAATATAGAACTACCCCATGATTCAGTAATTGAGCTAAAAACTACAAAAACACTGGGTGATAATATATGGAAGTGCTGAATCACTACATTATATACCCAAAACTAATATCACAATGTACGTTAACAATGGTGGAATTAAAATAATATATATTTTTAAGGTGAATACTGTTATAAAATTAATATTATTTTTACTATCTTATAAAAATTTATTATAAGAAAGTGGCACCATATATAAAAATTAAAAAGAAGCCAAGAATGTATGGAGAGCTATAAAGTAGTAGACCTGAGTAGGGGCTCTGTGATAAAAGCTACTCTGAAATGTAAAATGTAAAAGCTACTCTGAAATGTAAATTTAACATGAGATTTGTCAATATATCATAATTCAGCTAAGAAATAAGTTCAATGAATGCTCTGCCTTGGGAGAATGTGTTCTAGTCTATTTTTTTTACTATTTATTTACTAATTATGATTTTCTACAGTTGTTTTTACAATTACTTTTTATAATTATTTTTATAAAACAATTACTTTTTAGCAAGTAATTTAATTTCTCTAACTTCTATCTCAGAAGTTGAAATAAGTCCCTCCTTCTCCCATAGGAATGATGGAAGGAATTATTAGGAAAAACACTCCAAACTCTAAATCAAAGTATGATTATTGAGATTTATATTTATGTTAGAATGACGATTCTTTTAGAATGGTTAATGGTATGCATATACATGCTTTTACAAGTCATTGTATCTGAAATAAATTATGCAGACTTAACTCCAATTATGCTTCTGATTAAATTTTGATTCAAGCAAAATAAAGATTGTTTAATACTAACTAACAATATAAGTGTCAATAATTTGAACTAGTTTGGAACCTAACTGCTCTCTGTAATCTTTACAAAGTAGTTTTTTCTTGTTTGAAAGGATTTGAGGGCAATGACTCCATAATACCTCATTAGCCGATATGTAATGTGCTGCTTCTTCAACACTTGTTAGGATTTGGGTGACACTCTGTTCCTTTTACTGCGGGAGAACAACAGAGAAGGAGAGAATAACTGGGCAGCAGAGGGAACCTCGTAAATGTCTAGTGAGAGTAAAGTGTTAAAATTACAAAATTAATTAAGAAGAAAAATGTCTTCCACAAGAACATTTATCTAACTCTCCACGGTTGGAAGAAAGATGGCTTTCTGATAGAAGTTGGAAATAGAGTTCGTATTTACCATAATACTCAAATAAAGGTACGAAAATTGAACTGATAATCTAGATGGTTTTCAAACTCCTAAGTATCGTATATAATATTCAAGTTGCATTGGATTGATATACAGTCTCTAAAACTGTCTCCCGCAGTTCTTAGTGAGAATTTAATCTGTCTGAACTTTAAATTCTGTATTTGTACAACGGGAGAAATTATTCACCCGCAGGTCTCTGTAAGGATGAAATTCACAGAGTAAGCACACAATAAATGTTAGCAATATTCCCATAATTTTCTAGTTTTGTTCAGACGTTGCAAAACAGTGTCAATACTAATGAGTCCTTACATTTTAAAAAATATATATTTGTACCTTTTGTTTTTACTTCGAGTTAAGGATTTTCTCTTTTAAAGCTTATTTATTTATTCATTTGACAGACAGAGATCACAAGTAGGCAGAGAGGCAGGCAGAGAGAAAGGGGAAAGCAGGCTCCCTGCTGAACAGAGAGCCAGATCTGGGGCTCAATCCCAGGACCCAAGATCATGACTTGAGCCAAAGGCAGAGGCTTTAATCCACTGAGCCACCCAGGTGCCCCAAGGATTTTCTAATTACACTGGACATAAACAGATGTATTTTGTAGCTTATATTATTTAAAATTGTCATTTCATATGATATTTTGTTACATGCTAAAATTCATTGAAATGTTCTTTGTTGTTGCCTAAACTACCCAGATTCATGGAAATAGTTCAGGTTCCTTATCCTTAAAGTGTAGATAATAATGGCTACCCAGAATCCATGCTGTCAACAGTCAGTTGCCAAAAAGTGTCTTTTTGCAAGTAGGTGTTCAATTAAAAAAAAAAGTTATCTTTATTATATAACCACTCCCTTCAATGAGTGGAGGTAATTTTGAATGGACTACCACTGCTGTAATCTTGTCAGCATGCATTCCACAAGTATGGGTGCAAAGGCAAATTTGACAAAACAACTAGCCTGCTATTTTGCAGAGAGAGTAGGTGAAACTCTCCCAACATATCATGTCAAGCATAACATGCACGGGAGAGAAAAGCACACCTGAGTCCCTTCAAATATTCTACCCTCTGCTCTAGTTCTTCAAGTTTATCTAAGAAACAGAAAAGTCAAAGGAATTCAAAGAACTCTCCAACAGATGCCCAGAATAATGGGGTCAGTGTATTGGGTATTACAAGACATGAACCTGTCTAGGTTTGCCTTGGACCGTCCCCATGTTAGCACAGAAAGTCCCCATATCAGGACATTTCAACTCTGGACAGAGACAGTTGGTCACCCTCACCATACCTCATACTACAGTTTCCATGTGACTACAGCAGCACTGGACAGAAGCATGCAAACGACCCACTCTAGTCTCTAACACGTGGCAAATCCAACCCCAGGAATGGGCTAATGACCTTCAGAGCTGCAGCGCTAAACCCAGGGAGTGTGTCAGATGACAGAGGCACTCCACTATTCTAATTCCACATTTGTGAATGTCACATGGGGGCAAGAATTGTGTCATGGCCAAAGGCCCAGACCTTGATACCACACTACTGAGGCTTCTACCCTATGACTCTGGGCAAGGTCTCCGTAAGCCCCACTCTCCTGAACTGAAAATGGATATTTTTAAGCATTGAATGAGAGGGTGCAAATGAAGTTTTGGGCTCAGTGCCTGCCGCATAGAAAACACTAAATTATTAGTAATAACACTAATAGTAATAGTAACAACACTAATCTTATTGCTATCATTAGTTTCAATCTATTGTTTTTCTTTTCCATTATTATTATTATTATATCACTATCATTTTTAGTTATTGGCTACTTAGAACAAAAGAGATACAACCAAAGGTTTTCACTAAAATCATGTGGACTTTAAGTACATCAAGGTAGACTGTTTCACACTTGAAATTTTCTTAAGTCATTGTGAACTGTGTCATGCTGATCTGAACAATTTACAGACAGTTTTTGAAAAGAGACCTCTTTGACTATGACAAATAGACCCAAATTGCTCTAGTAATTCAACTTCGAGACACGCTATTTGGTCCTTCTAAAAGGCTCCTTCAAAATGCTCGATCTTTACAACCACCTGCTAAGTCCAGAGCCATTCTCTACAGAAGCCAAATAATTAAGAGCTCTCACCACAGGACAGGGCCCTAAAATAAAGAGAAAGTATATCTGAAATGACTGCATATAGCAACAATATGATGGCAAAGACTGCAGAGGAAAATTTTGATTCGGAAGGTAATTCTTCATGAGTATAAGTAATATTCAGAAGGTTTGGCCTACTTTGAGATCTAAAAAAAGCAAAACACACCCTTTCTCTTCATTCTATTACTCTTTTATAGTTTAATGTTACAATTTGTTTTAAATCACTCCCAGGAGAATGTACAAAATGATGAATTAAACAGCATGGTAGAAAACTGAATCAGTCACCTCTGGAGGACCACAGCCCCTTTCCTGGATGTACCCTGAATGGAGATGTGGTCTGAGAGGCATAGAGGACAGTATTTTACCCTCAATTTCATGGACACTTAAAGATATCTCATGATTTCCTTCTATGACGGATACCCTGGATTGTTTCATATTTGCCTTTTCCAAACTTCTCAGTGAAATGGCCTCCAAAAATAGAAAAAATTCACAGAATCTTCAGAGAGAAATCTTTAATTACAGTGTGGACAGGCTAGACTGAGAAACAGTTTGTGTCTAAAAAGGTCAGTCCCACTAAGGGAAAAACTATTCCCAAAACAACAAATTCAGGTATAAGATTCCAGGGCAAAATACATTAATCCAACGAAACTTAAATTCATCCTATACATGAAAAAGTGTATTTATACAACTATAGATTTTTAAATATCTCCCTAGGCAATTAAAATAAGAAATATAATTTCATTAGACATATTTTCTGTTGTTAGGGCACAACTTCATATCATCCACTTTACTCCCAGGTTCTATGTAAGAGCAGCTCATTGCAAAGACACCCCTGTTAGAAAAGCACTAACGGAAAGGAAGGAGAGGGGAATTGATAGATAAGCACTTGTTAGTTTGCTCTGCTCTCTCGGGAAATATCAAGTCTACTGCCTGCTCCACCATCATGCTCGTGTGTGTGTGTGTGTGTGTGTGTGTGTGTGTGTGTACGCAGTGGGGTATGCACGAGCTAGGGTCCAATTAAATTGTTTATAGGTGTAGTCCCAAAAGTTTTCTTCCACTTTTGTTTTCCTTGTCTTTGGAGACATGTCTTGAAAGAAGTTGCTGTGGCCAGTGTTGAAGAGGTTACTGTCTATGTTCTCCTCTAGGATTTTGGTGGATTTCTGTCTTACACTGAGATCTTTCATCCATTTTGAGTTTATTTTTGTGTGTGGTTGAAGAGAATGGTCGTTTTATTCTTCTGTGTATAGCTTTCCAATTTTCCCAGCACCATTTATTGAACAGACTGTCTTTTTCCATCCGATATTTTTCCTGTTTTTTTTCTAAGATTTTTTTGACCATAGAGTTGAAGGTCCATATCTGGACTCTCTACTCTGTTCCATTGGTCTATGTGTCTGTTTTTGGGCCAGTACCATGCTGTCTTGGTGATCACAGCTTTGTAATATAGCCTGAAATCAGGCAACATGATGCCCCCAACTTTGTGATTCTATTTCAACATTTCCTTGGCAGTTTAGGTTCTTCTCTGGTTCCATACAAATTTTAGCATTGTTTGTTCCAGAACTTTCAAAAATGCCACTGGTATTTTGAGCGGAATGGTGTTGAAAATATAGATTGCTCTAGGCAATATGGACATTTTAACAATGTTTACTCTTCTCATCCATAAGCATGGAATATTTTTCCATCTTTTTGTTTCTTCTTCAATTTCTTTCATAAGTGTTCTGTAGTTTCTAGAGTACAGATCCTTTCCCTCTTTGGTTAGGTTTATTCCAAGGTATCTTATGGTTTTTGGTGCTACTGGAAATGGAATCAATTCCCTAATTTCTCTTTCTACAGTTAACATTGTTCATGCATAGGAAAGAAATTGGTTTCTGTGCATTGATTTTGCATCCTGCCACATTATTGAATTGCTGTATGATTTCTGTAATTTGGGGATGGAGTCTTTTGAGTTTTCTACATAAAATATCACATCATCTGCGAAGAGAGAGAGTTTGACTTCTTTGCCAATTTGAATTTCTTTTATTTCTTTTTGTTATTTGACTTCTGCAGCTAGGACTTCTAGTACTATTCTGAACAATATTGGTGAGAACAGGCATCCTTGTCATATTCCTGATCTTAAGGGAAAGGCTCTCAGCTTTTCCCCATTAAGAATGATATTCGTTGTGGGCTTTACATAGATGGTTTTTATGAAATTGAGGAATGTTCCCTCTATCTCTATACTCTGAAGAGATTTAATCAGGAAAGGATGATGCATTTTGTCAAATGCTTTTTCTACATCAATTGAGAGGACCATATGGTTCTCGTCTCTTCTCTTATTAATGTGTTCTATCACACTGATTGATTTGCAAATGTTGAACCACCCTTGTATCCCAGGGATAAATCCCACCTGGTCCTGATAGATAGTCCTTTTAACGTACTGTTGGACCCCATTAGCCAAGACCTTTTTGAGAATTTTGGCATCTGTGCTCATCAGAGATATTGTTCTGTAATTCTTCTTTTTGATGGGGTCTTTGCCTTGTTTGGGGATCAAGGTAATGCTGGCCTCATAGAATGAGTTTGGAAGTTTTCCTTCTGTTTCTATTTTTTGAAACAGCTTCAGGGGAATAGGTATTATTTCTCTTTGAATGTTTTATAGACTTCCCCTGGGAATCCATCAGGTTCTACTCTTGGTTTTGGCTAGGCTTCTGATCACTGCTTTAATCTTGTTACTGGTTATTGGTCTATTCAGATTGTCAATTTCTTCCTGTTTCAGTCTTGGTAGTTTATAGATTTCTAGAAAGGCATCCATTTCTTCCAGTTGCTTAGTTTATCGGCATATAGTTGTTGATAATAATTTCTAGTAATTGTTTCTATTTCCCTGGTGTTAGTCATGATGTCTCCCTTTTCATTCATACTTTTGGGACTTTATCAAGATAATAAGCTTCTGCTCAGCAAAGGAAATGGTCAACAAAACAAAGAAGCAATCCACCGAATGGGAGAAGATATTTGCAAATGATACTACAGATAAAGGGCTGGTATCCAAGATCTACAAAGAACTTCTCAAACTCAACACCCCAAAAATCGAATAATCAAGTCAAAAAGGGGTAGAAGACAAGAACAGACACTTCTCCAAAGAAGACATATGAATGGCTAACAGACACATTAAAAAATGTTCAATATCAATAGCTATCGGGGAAATTCAAATCAAAACCACTTTAGCAGCAATGTCCACAATAGCCAAACTATGGAAAGAGCCTAGATGTCCATCAACAGATGAATGGATAAAGAAGATGTGGTGTGTATACACACAATGGAATACTATGTAGCCATCAAAAAACTTGAAATCTTGCCATTTGCAATGACAAGGATGGAACTAGAGGGTATTATGCTAAGTGAAATAAGTCAATCAGAGAAAGGGAATTATCATATGATCTCTCTGATATGAGGAATTTGAGAGGCAGGGCAGGGGGTCATGGGGGAAAGGAGGGTAAAAAGAAACAAGATGGGACCAGGGAGGGAGACAAACCAAAAGAGACTCAGTCTCATGAAACAAACTCAGGGTTCTTGGAGGAGAGGGGGATGGGAGGGATAGGGTGGCTGGGGGATGGACACTGGGGAAGGTGTGTGCTATGGTGAGTGATGTGAATTGTGTAAGATTAATGATTCACAGACCTGTGAATAAATAATGCATTATATGTTGATGAAACAAATAAAGCATTATATGTTAATAAAATGCCTAGCAGGGACAAAAACTTTTAAAAGATTAAAAAAATAAAAACCACATTGAGATACCACCTTACACCAGTAAGAATGGCAAAAATTGATAAGGCAAGAAGCAACAAATATTAGGGAGGGTGTGGAAACCCTCTTACACTGTTGGTGGGAATGCAAGTTGGTGCAGCCACACTGGAAAACAGTGTGAAGATTCAAAAAGTTAAAAATAGAGCTACCCTATGACCCAGCAATTGCACTACTACAAAGATACAGATATAGTAAAAAGAAGGGCCACATAAACCCCAATGTTCACAGCAGGTATGTCCACAATAGCCATACTGTGGAAGGAGCCAAGATGCCCTTCAACAGATGAATGGATGAAGAAGATGTGGTCTATGGAATATTACTCAGCCATTAAAAAGGAAGAATACCCAACTTTTGCATCAATAAGGATGGGACTGTAGGAGATTTTGCTGAGTGAAATAAGTCAAGCAGAGAAAGACAAAATTATCATATGGTTTTATTTGTGGAACATAAAGAATAACATGGAGGACATTAGGAGAAGGAAGGAGAAAATGAAGGGGGGAGTCAGAGGGGGAGACAAACCATGAGAGACTGTGGACTCCAGGAAAAAAAACTGAGGGTTTTGAAAGGGAGGAGAGTGGGGGGATGGGTTAGCCCAGTGACGGGTATTATGGAGGGCACATATTGCATGGAGCCCTGGGTATTATACACGATGAATTGTAGAACACTACATCAAAAACTAATGCTGTATTATATAGTGACTAATATAACAATAAAACATAAACAAACAAACAGTTTATAGGTGAATAAGATCTCTCCTTCCCCTCCCTGCTACAACTTTATCTGATCCCTCATAAGGGTAAGGTGTAAACGTATGATGTAAAGAACAAAATCAAGATGCAACTGTCTGTTTTTTTTTAATAATACATTGACACTGTTTAAGAAATTAAATCATTTGTATATTTTGAGCTGTCATTCACAGATGGTTTGCTCAAATAATCTGAGGAATTGATATCAGATAAGCCAGGTTTGAATCTTTGGACTTTAAAACAACTTTATGGGACTGTCCTTTCTTTAAAGTTGTATTTTTAATTATTATGCTATGGAAGGTATTAAAGTTGCATCATACAAGGAGCCTGGGTGACTCAGTGCGTTAAGCATCCAATTCTTGGTTTTGGCTCAGGTCATGATTTCAGGGTCCTGAGATCAAGCCGCATATCACCTAATAATGTGATTATTAAGGACCCCACCCCCCACACTCAGCACGGGGTCTGCTTGTTCCTCTTCCCTGCTCCTCACCCCCCACACACTCTCTCTAGAATAAATAAAATATATATATATATTTTTTTAATTGCATCATACATATGCACACACCATACAGAGATAAAGGATACTGACGTGGTAGAAAAACAGAGCTGGAAGTTTGGGAATTTTACCTAAATCATTTTTCTACTTTCTGTCCTGAAAACGGAAGACAAAACCACATAATTTATGGGTTTGTCATATAGATAATATAAAGTGGCATTACATCTGTCACATCCAGGATACAGCACTTGCTATTTTCTCTGTGTGTAGTGTCTTTGTCTTCTACAACCTTCAATACTAAAGCTCTATCATTTTCTCGAGTACAACTAGTTCTCTCTTGCCTTTGCACATGCTGTTCCTTCAAGCTGGAACAGTCTCTCCCCTTCCCTGTGCACAATTAACTTGTACTCTACCTTCAGGATTGAACTTGGGTATAGATCTTCTGTGACATCTTTCTTGACAGCCCTAGACTAGACTGTACACTTCATTTAAATGCTCATTAAGTCCCAACTTCTCATCTCCTGCCCCATTACCCTGTATTCAAATTGCCAGCTAACCTGAATCTTTAATAGGATGAGCTCCTTAAGAAAAGTATGTATCTTGCTGCTATAAACATATGGACTCTGAAAAACAATCTGAGGGGTTTGAAGTGGCGGGGGGGTGGGAGGTTGGGGTACCATGTGGTGGGTATTATAGAGGGCACGGCTTGCATGGAGCACTGGGTGTGGTGAAAAAATAATGAATACTGTTTTTCTGAAAATAAATAAATTGGGGGAAAAAAAAGTATGTATATTGCTCACTATTGTAACTATGTCTGGCAGCCGTGATCTTTCAAGAGTCAGTGCTGATGAGGGAGCATTTCACACTTTTTTTTTCTTAACGAAAGAGAGAGATTCAGTGCAATAATAACAATAACAATAATGTGATTCCTACGTACCCCCTACACCCACTATCGCACTAAGTGCTTTCATGCATTATCTCATTTAATCATTGCAGGATTCCTTGGGAGCAAGTACTACCAGCAACCGTATTGTACTGACCAAGAAACAAAACCCCTCAAAGTCCACATTACTTGCCCAAGGACATGAAGTTGTAGGTGGTAGAATCAGGAAACAAACTCAGGTCGACCTGCCACTGACAGTATTTTTTCTCAATGACAATGTTCCACTGTGCATGTTTCCTGGAGAGTGATTATATTAGTCACATCTCAATTAATATGGAATAAATAAGCATATAGGTGTGTATACATGGTAGGAGCCATAAATGTTCATCTCTTCTGCAATTTCATCTGTACCCATTTTTCCTTGCTTTCTTTTTCAGTTAATTATTATCTAGTGAGCAGGTAAGAAAGGGTAATTTGATACTAAGTCTATCCTTTATTTTGAACACCAGAAATTCAATGTTCCCATTACATCTTAGGGTGTTTTCCTCTCAGTTAAACTATGTCGCACTCACAGGCTGAGCGATGAAGGTAGAATGATCTGTGCTGTGTGTGACTTAGAACACCTGTGCCTCAAAAGCGGGGGGGGGTGGTTATTCATCTTTGTGTCCCTTGCTGTGGCGCTATCCCCACTGTACACAAAGGATAAACCTTGAGGGAATGGGTTATGAAAGAAATCGTGAACTTGACTGGAAGAATTTGTAAAGGCAGTTTAGAAACTGTAAATATCAGTCATCTCATGGCACTGAAAAACAAAATAGAGGGTCTTTCTAAAGATAATATCTAAAAGAAAGCTTCAGGCCATTCTGGCAATCAGTAAAGTCAACTGTGTGGGTAGAAGTAGATAAACCACGTAAAAACTGGACATTCAAGTCAATCGACAAAGATTTGGTAACTTACTAAATACGAGACATCAGATCAGATTTTTACTTTATATCTAAGAAGAATTTTCGTGTCACAAGACAGAACTCACCTTTTTAGTAACTGAATCATTTGCGTATCAGATCAAGAGAAAATAAAGGTTTGTCTTACGTGAAAAGGACAAAACAGTCTTCAGCTCTAACGAAATCCATTTCCCTACAAAACACAGCCGAGGGCTTCCCATTGCCATCATGTTTACACTTCAAGCCAGTTTCCATGCCATAACTCATTCTTCAAATCTTTTTCCCCACCCTCTCTGACTCCCATTACCTCCTCATGCTCCCATCCCACTAAACTTGATGTTTCTCCTCAAATATTACTTTTTTGTGTGCCTCTAGTCTCCAGATCTGAACTGCCTTGCTTCTAACTAGTGACCCTCCATCCTTCAAGACACAGCTCAAACATCATTGCATCTTCTGGTGCCTTCCAGCAGAGCTAACTGAGTCAGCCAGAGCTCTCCAAAGGCTCCCATTTGGGCATCCCTCAGTCTCAGGCTATAGTCATGCCTCTACCCAAATCACAAAAGCCTCATGTCCAGCCATTCTTTCCCACCTGTGTCTGTACCCTTTAAGCAGCCAAGGAAAGGCCCATTTATGTCACAGGAATGTCTGTTGCTTTGAGGTGTAATATGTCTCCTTCGTATTTCCTCCCGCACTAAGCAATGCAAAGAATGATAGAAACATTTAGTTATTTTACTAAACACTTTCTATGTGCTGAACACTGGTTCAACACTGTATATTATATACATAAAACAGTGGATAAAACTCCTGCCTTCGTGGACACTGTCTTCAATGGGCAAAGCATAGCAAAGAAGTTACAAAAGGAAATTAGTTCTAGTTCATGGTGAATATTGAGATGGAAGAAACCAGAGTGTGTAGGGTGGGGGGAGGGGAGAAGTCATGGGGAAACAATGTGAGGGGAGGAGTTGAGGGAAGTTCTGTCCGAGCTAAAGAACCGTGAGCCGACAGCTGAACGGTGAGGAGTCCAGAACCATGTTCGTGCATAAAGAAGGCTCATTCAGATGTCCTGGCATGTGGACAGGCTCAGCAGGATCTTCAAAGAGCACCAAGTCAGGGTGGCTAGACTGGAGTGAGCAAAGAAACATTCTAGATGAAGCTGGACAAACTGGCAGGGAAGAGACTGTAGAAGGCCTTGTCTGCTGGAATAAAGAGCATCACTTTATTCTAAATGCAGTGGAACCCACTGGACAACTTCAAGCCAAGAATGGACGTGGCTGGAATGATGTAGTATTAATATGTATGTGCTAAGCCATGATGTATAGACATATATATATTTAAAGTTCTGGTTATCTACTTGGACAACACTTGCTCACAGGTTTACTTTTCCCCTTCATTCTCCTCTCCACTGGGGGGCTCCAGAGATTGTCAGAAGTATCTGGTCTGGTTTGTCTCCCAAGTAACTTGGTACGGCAGCCTCCTCAGTGTCTCCAACAGCTACGTTTGAGATAGGAACGCTAGCAAGAGAGAATAAACAACTGAATAAATAGAGAATTAACACACAGTCAGCTCTTGGAAACAGGTCTGCTTTTGACAGAATACACGTGAGACAGTAACGAGAATCACTATTTTTCCGAAAAACCTATGGTACGCCAAGCCTTTACGTGATGAGACTCATTAGAACTGATTAGTTTTATTTTAAGCAAGAGTGACTGTACCAACAGAACTAAGATTTATAGAAGAGATTGGAGAAGTACTGGGGCAGAACCTGCTAGCCTGCTGATTAAAATGACGATGTTAACATTTACCAGTCTCTAAAGGTTTACTCTGTGCTGTCTAGCACCATGTTAATTGCATTAATGTATACATTATCTCATTGAGTCCTCCATCAGTCATAGCCAATATGAATGCCCATGATCCACTTTACTGAAATTTGAAAAGGCTCAGGGCCCTTAAGTGACCTGTCTAATATCTCCAAAATATTAAGTGGTGGAGTTGGCTTTTGGGTAAAAGACTGTCTGACTCCAAAGCCCTTTATACTAACCAGGATACTAAAATGAAGAGGCTTCTGGAGACTTCAGTTCTAGTCTCAGCCAGCTTTCTTGCAATTTCCATTTTCCTGATGATAAAATGGTTATCATTATCTCCCAGGAAGAGGTAATAATACCAGTCCAACAAATCTGTAGGGAATGTCCATGCCATGAAGATACCTCGAGTGTTTTGTAAACTACAAGATACTGCTCATAAACAAAGTATTTTTGGCTGGGTGCCTGATTTTTGCCTTAGGAAGAAAAGCCTCTCCAAAAAATGAATTCCTTAAGATGTAATGCTTTTTTTTTTTCCCCAACTTGGTTGCCCTCTTTCAGAACTTGACTCCAATTCCACTTTCAATGTTCATTTAAAGCATCTGTTCCTCTCTCAGACAGGTTCTTCCTAAGGTGTTGACAACATAAGGGAAGTTTCTACCCAGCTCTGCCACCAACTCACTGTGCAGCTTTGGGCAAATCCCTTCCTCAAGACCCCACATGCAAATGAGAGAGCAGGTTTGTTGGAAGTTCAAGGTTATTCCACAATGACTACGGCAGAATGCAGCCCATGGCTGAGATAAAAGCAAGAGAATAGGGGCTAGCTCATACTAGGGTACCAGACCTCTGAAACGTTTGTTTCATGAGTAAGTCATGGGGCTCTTGACCATAAGATGACCGCTGACTTGTTCAAAAATTTCAGCAGATATTTTAAGATGCAGCGGACACCCTTCTAGGAGCTGCTACTAAAAACCTTGAACAAAGCCAATCTGCTTCCTGCGCACCGCGCAACGCTCCAACTAGATAGACCAAAACAGGAGTCTGGAAAAGCCATTTCAGCCACAGATGCGTTTTGTTTGACCAACACAGTTTTGAACACTTTCTAAACTTGCCAATGTTTTTAAATAATAGGAGATTTCACACAGAAGTTCTCGTTGCTAGCTTCTCTTCTAAAATCTGAATGTTTGGCAACACAGAGCTGGCATTTCCACATGGCAGGGAAATGCTGGAGCTGAAGAGAAGCTGTCCCCAGCCCACCCCAGCCTAGACCTACACCCTCCATCTCCGCCCTGCTCCGCGAACGCCCACGATCCCCACCCTTGCCGCGACAGAAAGCAACCAAGTGCCAGCTCTCTGCTGTCTTACGCATGTGCGACAATTGGGTTGTTGGGAAGACAATAAAAAGTTATTTCGATCTTGTTGATTTACTACAAAGGGGAAGTACAGAGAGCAGCAAAGGGAACAGCACAAAGAAAGTTCCAGTGGGATGGCCTTCGTGTCCGTGTCCTCGTTCCCTGACCCCGCCTCCACACGCAGAGGTCGAGGCTGACAAAGGTGCGTGGAAAACAAACGGGGGAGGGGGCTGCGAGCGGGAGACCTAGGTCTGGAAAGAGTTGTACGTAACACTCGGTGAGAATTTTCTTGTCCGTGCCTCAGTTTCCCCAGCAGTCAAACGAGGAAATGTGCTAGACCAGAAACAAAAGATGCTTCCTGTCGGGCCCTGTGAAATTCTCCACCCTCTCTCGGGTTTCCCGCAATATCCGACTTAGTCTTACAGGAAATCACGTCCTTCTCCATCCCAGTCTACGGGACCGTAGCGCCCCCCGCCCCCAGGTCACCCGTCCTCGGCTACGCTGCCGGGGCGTCTGGGAGGGGAAGAGGGTCGTTTCAGGCCATCTGGGGCTCGGTCTGGGAAGTTGGGGCGCGCTCCGCTCGCGGCTGCTCGGGATCGTGCCAAGGAGCCTCGGGATCCCCGCCACCGGCTCGGAGCCGCGCCCGCGTCGCTGTCCCCCGTCTCGCCCTCCCCCGGCGACGCACCGACCCCAGGGGACTGTCGCTCTCCCAGGCAACTGCCCGGCGGTTTCTGGAGAGGGCGGCGACAGGGGACGCCCGCGGGCTGGCCGCTCCCCGATGCCGGCCCCTCCCGGAGGAGCTGCGAGCTCGGGTGGCGCTCGGAGCCCCGGCAGCCGCAGGTGCCGCTCGCCCTGGGCCAGTCCCGCGCAGCCCCGCGCCCACCGCCGCCCGCCGCCCGCCGCCGCCCGCGCCGCCCGCGCCGGGGTAGGTAGGCGTCTTTTCCTTGCTCTCTCCTCGGCTCCGGGAGCCCCTCTGCTAGCCCCTGTGCCCCGGGGCGGAAGACCAGTCCGAGCTTCTTGAACGAGAGGAGAGAGAACCAAGATCGAGGTGAGCGGTGGTCTAGATTTTTATTTCTTTTAAATAAACCTGCATGGTCAGGGCACTGCTGGGAAGCTAGTAAATTAAAGGGGAAGAGAAATAAGACAAAGGCAGGCGGTCAAGACAGTCCCCCACAACCAGATAGGGTTGGGATGGAGCGCAGCTTCCTAGTTACTGTGTACCCCCTCCTTGCCCACCAGCCTCTCACTGACTCAGGTCCGGACCCACACAGAGACGTCAATAAATATTTGTTGGGTGGAGGTAAGCGCCAGGTGTTTCTGACTGTTCTTTACCAGCAGAAACTTCTAAACCAGCAGAAACTACCTTTGGTGGTTGCCTTCATCTCCACAAGGATGCTTTCCCCAAGCCGGAAGGATATGAACATTTTTACACAGAAAAATAAAATGGAGTGTATTCACACTGTGGACTGCTATGCAGCCCTTAAAAAACAGAAATCAGAGCTTCTGAGACCAGCCTGCCTAGATCACAAAGCTATAAGGGGAAATGATCACAGCAAGATGCGAAGTATACTTACTAGTCCATGTCATTTTTAGGTGACTTATCTTAAAACACACAGCATATTGTAAAATCATAGAAAGGGGACTGTAAACCATATACTAGATTTGCTGTTGTGTCTGTCTTTGGGAAGTGTGCAAGGGAAACTTATTTGGCAGGGGGGTCAGGTAGAAATAATGTTTACCTGTAATTTTACTATATAAAAATGAGGAAGCGAGGTGGATGAAATATAGCCAATATAGTAGAGTGGTGTGTTTTTTCATGACATTTTCTTTCTTTCTTTCTTTTTTTTTTTTTTAAAGATTTTTTATTTATTTGCCAGAGAGAGATTGAGCAAGCGAGTACACACAAGCAGGCAGAGAGGCAGGCAGAGGCAGAGAGAGAAGCAGGCTCCCCGCTGAGCAAGGAGCCCGATGCGGGACTCGATCCCAGGACCCTTGGATCATTTTCTTTCTTAACTGTGTTTCTGTTGTGTTTCTGAGTTTAAGAAATTCTGTATTTCAAATGCAAACTAAGTTCGGTGCTCGAGCTACAGCAGTGAATGGAAGAGTTCCATCAAAGTGGCAACTTTCTCATGTCACAACATAGGTGATTCAGTTCCTAAAAGACCACACCTCTTACTTAAGGGGTCTTAGCAACTTAGAAAAGCTCACCAGTTGACAGCCCCCGAAATGCAGGCCGAAGCTCGTACGTTAGCATGAGAGAATGAGTCTGCGGTGAATAATCTGATAACTGGCCAGGTCAGGGGAAAATCTAAAAATGTTCTGTGTCCTTATAAGACACATTTCTTTCTCTCTTAGATTTTCTATGTTCAGGTTGTTGGTTTGCAGGGGTGGTCACTGTCCTCTAGACATCTTCGGGTGATGCTCGTGTCACCCTACAGACTCTGTGCCAGGAGGTCAGGATGGTGTGGGTTTGGCAGAGTAGAGTACTATAGCTCTGCTTGGTCTAAGCGGCAAAACAGGAAAGACATGTCTCCATTTTCCTGCCAGAGGTCGTTTCTTTCTTTCTGGATATGGGGGGAAATCACCTAACTTGGTTATCCCTATGGGGAGAAAGCTGGAAAGACAGTTCTAAACTGGCTTGGATGCATCAGGTCCAATGGAGAAACCATCACATCCACCTCCCCTTTCCCCAAACAGACACAAAAGTGGTTTCCTGTTGACATATTTACTTCCCCCTAAAAAAAATCACTGGATGTTTGCTGAACAAAATTGTCTGCATGTCAGGATGGAACTCCGAAATGTGGCAAATCGTAATCACATTTCTCTCTCTTTCTCTGTCTCGACAACTTGCGAGGTCAATGCTTGGGACATCTTATGCTACAGGAACACAGGCTACTTGACAAAAGCCTGAGGAGTGAAGGAAAATATAAGAATAACAGGATTGGGGCATGTGTGAAAATATGTCTGTAAGGTTTTACGGACAAAATGAAAGAAACTGTGATCCCAATCTACAGTGTTAAAAATCTCAACTCGTTAAGATCAATGTTCTCTTTAGGACCAGTCCTCTCTAATGTGATCTGTGGTTCTGTCCTCCCACTATTCCCTGCTTATTCTGGGCTCTAAATGCAATAATAAAATACAGAGAGCACCCATTCCCTCTCCCTGGCCCACAGTGAAACACTAAGGGCATCATCCCACTTGCTTCTTCCTCAGCCCCTTTTATACTGAAATTAAAAGCTCTTTCTTTCTTTCTTTCTTTCTTTCAAGGACGCATACAGAGTTGAGGTCTTTCTGTCCTCCTGATGTCAATAATTCCCCGGGGTTACTCCGGCCACCTGTTACCACCTGCCCCTCCCCCATACCATTTAATTGGTTGCTTCCTAATTGCTGACTCTTCCTTTGCTCTCCATTTAATGATTCTTTTTAAAGTCCCTGTGGCATTTAGCCAACTGTTGGCTTTTAGTATGAAAAGTAGCATTTCCTTAATGAGTCTGCCTTCCAAATGCAGGCTTTACTTACATTTTCCTAATGGGAAAATGAGCTTTTCTTCCAGACTTGCCTAGGAGCTTCTCAAGTGCTTTTTCGGTAACTCCCATCCTTCTCCCAGGTTCGCTCGGGACCCTTTCTTCAATTCTATCTCTAATCTCTATTTCCGTCATGTGGAAAAAGTCTGAGAGGAAATTAATGAATAGATGTTTTAAAAAAAATTATATATAAGGAAATACAGCTACTATTAAAATCGTATTCTATTCTTTGCAAATTATGTGCCAGGCATTGTGCTAATTGCCTTATGGACATTATCTCATTAATTATATCTTGGGAGTTGTATTTGTCCCATGAGATTTGCTCAGGCCATATAGCTGAAATGAATTTTTAAACATTGTTTTGTATAAAATCTGAATCTTTAGCCCTTTTTTTGTCAGATCTGTGTTTCCACGTGGCAACAAACTTTTAGATCTGAGAGCAGTGACTTCTTTTAGATGGAGCCTGGTTTCTACAGGTGACCAGAGTCCCCTCCAGGCACTGACATCTTCCACCTGGCCCAGTGCATGCACCTGCATTTGTGCCTGACTTGAATAAGGCATGGGAGCTTGTCATTCCTGAGGAAGGCACTGTGGTTTCTGCCATCTTAGAGACAAGGGGTCAAGTTATTGGCCCAAAGCCATTGTTAAGTGTCGGTTTCAGAACCAGAACTCTGGATGCTGCCTCTCCTGACCAATTTCAGGGGAAGTTTTCCAAATGAACAAAACCATAAACGTACATTTCTTCTTACACACATCCCTTTTTGAAGCTTCAGGGTGGCCAACAATCATGGAACAATCATGGAACACTTGTGCTGTGAAAATGCTTTCAGGTATTGTCCCAAATCAAATCACATTTGATTTGGGACAATACCCAAGTTCAGGGGAAGGGGGAAAAAAAGAACATGTTCAGTGAAATTTAGCAGTTTGCTGGTGAGGTAAAGCCCAAACTCAGACCTTGTTCTTTTTATGTTGTAGTACCTTCCACAGTAGGAGGAAAGAGGTGGGAAATGTATTTTTATGACTAAAAAAATAATAAAGTTGTTGCTCAAACATAAAAAAAATGATAACAGATAATATATTCTTAACAATATAGAGAGTCACAATGAAATATTTTTATTACATACTTTTTAAATACAACACTGTTGGACCAGATTTTAAACTTGTTTTCTTACTTAGAGAAATATTTTGCTCCCTTCCTTCTCTGTAAGTCTAAGACCACTACCCATGAGGCCATGTAGGGGGTTCTTCCAGACACCTGATGTTCTCTGTACTTGTGAAATTATCATTTTCAACACAAAAAATTCTGTTCTAGGGGTACAGATCAGGTGAATATTGCAACCACAGTTCTGTGCTGGGTTCCTAGAGCCCACCATATTGTAAAGATACCATTTCTTTTTCTCTTCCAGATACCGAGCTAAGGCTTCCAAATCTCTGTTGAGTGAAGATGAATGCTTCTGCCAGCAGAGTTTAACTGGAGGATCTGGGTGTGGGCTGACTTGACCATGGGAGCCAACACTTCAAGCAAACCACCAGTGTTTGATGAAAATGAAGATGGTAAGAATATGTGATTACTGTATATAAAGTATAGAATTTTGCAGAATTCAAATATAAATACCTTGTTTCATACGTAAATCATAGTCTAAGACTAAAAGGAAGGAAGGAAAGAAGGAACTACAAGAGTAAGCCAGAAAGAAAGAAAGAGAGAGAGAGAGAAAGAAAGGAAGAAAGAGACTAAAAAAGTAAACCTGAGGATCTTAGATGCTAATAGCTGGCTTTTACCTTCCCCTTTCTATGAGCCCTTGGGCAGTTTTCTTAATTACGACTACACCAGTACCCTTTGTCCAAAGGGAGCTGTGGATGGGCACCTGGTGGATAAAAGACCTTGAAATGAAAGGATTTGTTGTTCTCTTGCGTTTCCCTGACAGCTGAAGTTATCCCTACTGCTAGTTGTTATAGAAGATTTCTTGTATTACCAAATTACATCTGAATGGTAATCAATATTCATTCTATTATAGAATGGAGTCATGCAAGTAGGAGCCGTCTGAGCTGCTAACTGGCATGCTTCAGGGTCCTAGACAAATTTCGCAAGACTAGGTCATAGGAAAATTAATCCGTATTATTGGAGGAAAGGGAAATTTCAAGGTCAGGCTCAGCCAGAAAAGAAATAAAAGCAAGGGTTTTCCTGATTCGTTTGCCATCCCACAGTGAGGCATGTCAGAAGAAGACATCTGCCTCCCCCTCTCACCCTTCGTTCCCAGCAAGGAAGCCAGATCAGCCTTGTCAGTAAAAGCATGGGGCAGCTACTGATAGGCTGGCTGGAAAAAAGGCAGTTCTGGTCCCAGCTAGTAAGCTGTTCAGGCCTCTCAGAGGGAGGGAGTTCTCCTGATTAGACCACAGAGGAAAAGAACAATGAACTGAAATTCCAGAATTCTGAGCACTGGTCCTACTCCAAGCTACCAATGGGGCTCAAGAAGTTTATTTATCCTATCTTCAATTTCCTCAGTTAAGTGAAAAGATAGGGCAAACTTGAAGGTTGTTTTTGTTTGTTTGTTTTTGTTTTTTAAGATTTTATTTATTTGAGAGAGAGCACACATATGCATGAGGAGAGGAAGGGAAAGGAAGGGAATCCCAAGTGAACTCTGCACTGAACAAGGAACCTGCCACAGGGCTTAGTCCCACGGCCCTGAGATCAGGACCTGAGCCAAAACCAAGACTCAGTTGCTTAACCAACTGTATTACCCAGCACCCTTTTGAAGGTTGTTTTCAACTCAAAAAGTTTAGTTTGAAGATCCTAACACCACTGTCCAAAAATTATGAAGCAGCATCTAAATCAGCCACAGACATCTACTGTGTTAGAAAGTGAATCTATTGAAACAGAAATTGCAAATGACCACAGCTCAAGCAAGATGGATACGTTCTTCTTTCTCACATAACAAAATGTGTGGCTCCAGAGGGCTGCTGCTTTTCCTTCTCTCCCTCTCCCTAGTGTCACTCTCATGCTCCTGCCCCAGGACACTCCCCACCATGTAGGCATTCCAGCCACAGGGAAGGGGTCAAGGAGGGAGTCTGAGCCCATGCCTCCCAAGCCTCTGATCTGGCTGTTGCTTATCACTCTGGGGGATAAGCCCAGACCCAGTTACAACTCCCAGACTCCCAGACTCCCAGGAAGACTGGGAAACTAAGTTTATTATCTTAATGTGGCCATGAGCCTTCTAAAAATAAGTTCCGTTTTGTTACAAAAGATGGGAAGAACTAGCTGTTTAACAACTAGAAGCTTGCTACCATCTTGGTCTTTGGTTCTTTGGATGGTCTCTTCTAAACACAAATGTCCAACTGCTCAGGATGCCCTGTCCCCAGTCATTCACTATCAAGTCAAAGGTGCATTGTTATTACCTGTACAAAGTATTACAGGGGAACTCCGAATTACCCATTTAGAAAATGGTCTTGGTCAACCGTTTTTCCCACTCTTGTCGCCTGGCTTAGCTTTATCCAGTCATAAAGGCAAAGATCTAAAGACCAGTGATGTTACTTGAGTTTTACGTCTCTAAAATGAAAAGACGAATAGGCTTGATTTCACTTGTTTGGTTCACTCTACTCCCTGTGGATTCTGAGCCCGTGATGTGTGTGAGGCCAGAGAAGAGAGCAGGAAAGAGAAGCCAGATTTATTTACTTATTTGAGAGAGAGAGAGAGAAAAAACATGCACAAGGAAGGGGGAGGGGCAGAGGGACAAAATCTCAGACTCCCTCCTGAGCATGGAACCCAATGCAGGGGTTGATCTCATGACCCTGAGATCATGACCTGAGCCAAAACCAAGAATTTGATGCCCAACTAACTGAGCCACCCAGATACCCCGCATGTCCTTTGTAACTCCTTGTAGGTCACCACCTTTTAGCTGTTCATCCCCCAGCCTGGTGAGATCAGCATACCAGAGTGCCCATAAAGAGAAGAGCTGTACGTAACAGTACAGTCTGTGCCCCCCCAGAGGTGATGCTGTGAGTCCATCCACACACACAGTTGCCAGGCAGAATAAATGAGACAACTTGAGACAGTGTTGAAGTGCCATCAAGGGAATGACTCAGGGATCTTATGGAGAGGGACAGGATGATGGTGGAGAAACTCCTTGAGATAGAGTGTGGTCAGAGTTGGCCTTTCTGAGGAGGTGACATCTGAGGTGAAGTCTGAAAGATGAGAAGAAGCCACTAATGCAATGACATGAGAAGAACAGTTCAGGTACAGGAAACTCAAGTCCAAAGTCCAAATAATGACAAAATCAGAAATAAACAATAGCCAGTATCTTAACACACTCATGCCTATGAGTTTGCATATTATAAAAAGGGAGTGTATTTAATTCACTGTTTATTTACAAGATCACTGAATTTTTGGAGGGAACATATGACATTCTGAGCATTCATATTGTTTAAAAAAAATTTTTTTAATTTTTTTATTTTTTATAAACATATATTTTTATCCCCAGGGGTACAGGTCTGTGAATCGCCAGGTTTACACACTTCACAGCACTCACCAAAGCACATACCCTCCCCAATGTCCATAACCCCACCCCCCTTCTCCAAACCCCCCTCCCCCCAGCAACCCTCAGTTTGTTTTGTGAGATTAAGAGTCACTTATGGTTTGTCTCCCTCCCAATCCCATCTTGTTTCATTTATTCTTCTCCTACCCACTTAAGCCCCCATGTTGCATCACCACTTCCTCATATCAGGGAGATCATATGATAGTTGTCTTTCTCCGCTTGACTTATTTCGCTGAGCATGATACACTCTAGTTAAGCATTCATATTTTTTGATCAGTAAATCTTATAAAGCTGATTTGACTCCTTTCATAGCTCCAGATTGAGTCAAGGTACAATTTTATTTGACTGCTACAAAGCTTCTGACCAAGAAACAAAAACAACAATAAAGCACTGACTAATCAAAGAACATTAATGCCTGCATCATTTTCTATCTCATTTTTATATAAATAATCAAACCGGGCCAGAATCTAGGGCACTTAAATGAGCCAATTAAAAAAAAAAAAAAAGAAGAGCCAATTTAATTATTTTAAAAATATTACTGAAAAGAATCCCAATAAATGATGAAAAAGTATTTAATATTTCCTTCAAAGTGTTTGCTGTTCCCAGTACATAGATTTGAGGAGAAAATGTGAACCAATTTTCCCAAATAATATTTCAAGATTTCTCCTGGAAAAGTGTTTTGATTCACTTTGAAGGTAATTAAATCCATGAAACAAGATGGGATAGGGAGGGAGACAAACCATAAGTGACTCTTAATCTCACAAAACAAACTGTGGGTTGCTGGGGGGAGGGGGGTTGGAAGAAGGGGGTTAGGGTTATGGACATTGGGGAGGGTATGTGCTTTTAGGTAAATTGGAAGGGGAGGTGAACCATGAGAGACTATGGACTCTGAAAAACAATCTGAGGGGTTTGAAGTGGCAGGGGGGGTGGGAGGTTGGGGTACTAGGTGGTGGGTATTATAGAGGGCACGACTTGCATGGAGCACTGGGTGTGGTGAAAAAATAATGAATGCTGTTTTTCTGAAAATAAATAAATTGGAAAAAAAAAAGAATAAGATATTACCTGGTATCTAGTAAAATAAGCTGTTCTTGCTGAAATTCATCCCGACACTTTGTACTTCATGTTTTTCCATCTGATAGTGAACTTGAAAGCATCATTCTATTAGCTATTTATGCTGATCTTTGTTTGATGAAAACAAAGTGGAAGATTTATAGTGCCATTGAGTAGAATAAAGTCTTCTCTGATTACTGTTACCTTTTACAAAGTGGATCTCAAATTATACTAGTTTTGTTTTGTTTTGCTTTGCTTTGTGGCCTACGTTTCATATTTTAGTACAAATCTCAGTTGTAACCTTTTTTGTTTTGATAAAATATGCATAATAAAGTGTATCATTTTAACCATTTTTAAGTTCAGTGGCAATAAGTATATTCAGATCTGGGCAACTGTCAGCATCATCTATCTCTAGAATTTTTTCATTTTCCCAAACTGAAATCTGGTACCCATTAGACAACAACTCCCCTTGCCCACACCCCCGGCCCCCTGCCACCCCAGTCCTTGGTCACCATCTTTCTACTTTATGACTCCATGAATTTGACTATTCCAGGTACCTGACATAAATGGGATCACGTAATATTTGTCCTTTTCTGTCCGGCTTATTTTACTTAGTGTAATGTTTCCAAGGTTTATCTGTATTATAGCATTTATAACAATTCCATTTCCTTTTTAAGGCTGAATATATTCTACTACATGTATGTATCACATTTTGTTTATCCTTTATCAGTGGACATTTGGTTGTTTCGACCTTTGATTATACTATAAATAATACTGCTGTAAAACAAGTGTACAAATATCTGTTGGAGTCCCTGTTTTCAATTCTTTCAGGTGTATTCTTAGGCGTGGAATTGCTGGATCATATGGTAATTCTTTAATTTTTAAAGGAAACACTGCACTGTCTTCCACCTAATTAGGTTTTGTGTTTTGTAGCCGAAGACTGCTTAGCATGGTGGGTGAAAGCCTGGGCTTTACTATTAGAAACACATATACACGGATTTAAATCTCAGCAGCACCATCATCAAACACAAGAGTCAATTTGACTACGGATAAAGTGTTCTGAGGGGACCTGAAATACCATGGGGAAAAAAGACCCAAACCTAAGTAATTACTAATGAATTAACATGGGGCAGGTGGGATGGGGGACCACCTTTCTATTCTGCAAGTTACTGAACCTCTGTAAAGCCTCAGTTTCTTCCTATATAAAATACAAATGATTATCAGGCATCCTTCCTTGGGTCATTGTGAGGTTCAATTAAACAATGTAAGTAAAACACTTAGTGGGGTGTCCCAAATAAGGAAAGCACCCAATTAATGTTAGTTATACCATTATTTACGAGCAGAGTCTCTTAGCATGAGCTCTTTGCTGTACTTCAGCTTCGAAAGAAACAAAATTGATTAGATGCAGCTCTTGTAGATGCCATAGTTAATATGACCCACTCACAATTCTATCAATGAAATTGAAATGACAGAATGGCAGATTTCTTAGATTCTCTGAAAACCTATATAGAAAGCTCTTTAAAAAGAAGCCAGGTTAATGACCTCACAAAAACATAATTTCATCTGGTTTCTCTTTCCTTGTTCCCCTGGGTGATTGTATTTTCATTTGAGGCAAAATAAAAAACTCAGTAGGTTGAAAAATCAATAAACTTCACTTTTTCTAATTTAAGCTCCAAACGGACTAGTTAAATAATCCCATTTGATCAACAGACACAGTGACAAATGCCCTCCCCTCTAACCAACTACCATATGGATGCTCTAGAGAAATAATTAACGATAAAGACATTGTAAGTTGTCTGAAAGTAAAGATTATGCTTGTGATTTTTTTTTTAATGCTTGTAACTTTTTCTTTAAATCTGCTTTATTTCCTCTGTCTGAACAGTGTTTTTGTTTCGTTTTGCTTGGGGTTTTTTGTTTTGTTTTGTTTTGTTTTGGCTTATTAAAAAAATCAGCATTTGAAAAGGCCAGTCATTGAGGTTTTCAAGGTAATTTAGGCAAAGAAACTCTTGAATAGCAGGAGAAGGTAGCTTGTTTACAATTCAGGGTCTAGCAACAGGAGAGGATCTTGCAATCATTGTTAATAGTGTGTGTTTCTAAGCATATACAAAGAATATAGGGGTGACAGAATTGGTGTAGTTAAGCCAAGAGATAATTTTCTGGGGTGTTGTAGCTAAGAAAAGTTGACTTTAGGTTAAAAGTTGCTACAAAGAGCTCATCAGCGCCCTGAGTTTGCAGAGAGAGCCAAATTATTGCATTATTCTTTGGACTTGCTGGAAACTCAGTGTTCTACTTTGATTTGGCAACACTTGTCTCCTAGGATGTGTGACCAGTGCCAGTTTTCCTACAACTTCTTTGGTGGCAGAGGCAATGTGTCCTTCAAAATGTTGGGCCAAAAAAATTGACCACAGATTTGCAGCCCAAAAGAAATGGGAACTTCCTGAATTGATTCCAGCAAAGGATTTTGAAAATCTCCTTTGTTAAAGTCTATGCATTACGTTTTTGTACCCAGTTGGAAAGGCAAACAAATTTCAGTCTTTCCCCTCTAAAACATGGAGTCCTGTGCTCCTATATTATTTACTATTTTATATTTAAAAGATTGGGAGAGTATAAGGAGAATTTCTCTTGTGAGAACTGGCTTCTTAAAAAATTAAGGCATCTTGGATGGTCTGACATGTAGTTAAAGCATTCATCATAAATAACCTCAGCTCCACTGGTTTATAAAAATGGGTACTTATGAGAGCTTTATCTCCCCCATTCTATGGCTTTGGAAGAATCAGGGAGAAACTAGACAGCCAAGAAAACAGACCTCCCAGACAGAGGTAGTGCTCCCGATATGCATGTTTCCTGAATGTTTCCTGAGAAGTGAGTTATGAAAACATATTTAGAAGAATCCACTCTAGCTAATGCAGTAAAGCTACTTCCTGCCTTCAGAGATTCACAATGCTTATTAGCATGTTAAAGACTCTGAAAAGTCCTAGAATATTGAAATCTTGGGATTCTGATATTTTTCCAACTTACTTCAAAATGAAACCATTTCTGTAGAAAACCTTTTAATGCATCGTGACACATCATATTCTGGGGATTTCATCTTGGGAAATGAAAGGTCTTGATTGTATCTCTTCTTTCTCTGTTGAAAACATGATTTGTTCCCATTGATTTCTTTCCCTCTGGTTTAATGACAGCAGAGTATGACAGGGGAAATCTCTTCTGCTACAGAGTGATTATGTTCTGCAGGGTTTTCTCACCATGAGTTCTTCATGGAGCTCAATTCATGTCTCCTCTGGTTAATGAGTTAAAAGCTAGTTAGCTCTGTTTAACTGTAAGATGCTGTGTGTTGCTGGTCCAAGGAGGAACTGGGTTGAGAGACAGTTCATTTCTTCCTTATTGCTTTTTTTTTTTTAAGATTTTATTTATTTATTTGACAGACATAGATCACAAGTAGGCAGAGAGGCAAGCAGAGAGAGAGGAAGAAGCAGGCTCCCTGCTGAGCAGAGAGCCAGATGCAGGACTCCATTCCAGGACCCTGGGATCATGACCTGAGCCTAAGGCAGAGGCTTTAACCCACTGAGCCACCCAGGTGTCCCTCTTTATTGCTTTTTTTAAGAAAGAACATTTTAGTTCAGAGTGTCTTATGAATAAATTGTGGCGAATAGTTGCTCAGTATTAAATAACACTCAAGGCATACTAACTTTATTTTTATCCAAAGCTAGAGACATTTTTCAGTTTTCATCTTGAAACTACCTAGGTTGAACTCACTAGGTCTATAAGCTGGTTTCAGTGTTCAGAACACGTGTTGGTTCTCCAAGCCTACTGTCTTCAGTGAGAAAGGCAGTGAAGGAGGGTCCAACATCTGCTGAGTGGCCCAAGAGGCCCAAGCTCAGTGACCAGTGCGAGTCATCAGTTGACCACTTGAGGGTCTATGCATGATACAAGGGATTCAACTATGCATTGCTGTGTGACCAATGTCATTTGGAAACAGCTGCAAAAAGCCAATATGGAATAATATTCTTGTTAAACTGGGACAGTGAGCCCTGTTCTATGGTGAAAACACCAAAAAACTGACATTGATAGATTTTGAATTCAATAGACCAGCACTTGCCATATTTTATTCCTCTTGAGCTATTTCTTCTCTTTCTGGAGTCATCTTTACAGTAGAAGAACTCATGTTAACCTTGCTTTATACTGGAGTAGCCAGTATTTTTTATTTCTGAGAATTACTTCATAGAGGGGTTGGCAATTTTTTTGTGTGATGGGCCAAATAATAAAGACTTTATGCTTTGCACTTCAGTCTCTGTCACAGCTACTCAGCTCTGCCATTGTGGCATGAAAGTAGCCACAGATAATGAGAAAACAAAAGAAGGTGGCTCTCTTCCAGTAACATTTTATTTATGGGCCCTGTGATTTGAATTTTACATCATTTTCACTTGTCACAAAATATTCTTTTTATTTTTTTTCTGAACATTTAAAAATACAAAAGCCATTCTTAGTTTATAAGCCGTTTAGAAATAGATGGTGGGTTAGATTTGGCCTGCAGGCCCTCCTTTGCTCACCCTTGACCCACTGCATCCTGCAGACATTTATTCACGTGTTCTGAGGCCCCCTCTCATATCCATCCATAGCCCTCTAGCCTTAAACTGAGAAGCCAGGCAAGGGGAATTGTGTCTCTTCTCCATAGATGCTTAAAGTCATGTCTTTTGGCTCATCATTATGAACCAATGGAGAACTTGGGCCAGATAACCAACTGTTTCAATGGATCAAAGGTATTATGTTTCTAATACATATTATTTGAGGGGCACCTGGATGGCTCAGTGGGTTAAGTAAGCCTCTGCCTTTGGCTCAGGTCATGATCTCAGGGTCCTGGGATCAGGCCCTGCATCAGGCTCTCTGCTCAGTGGGGAGCCTGCTTCCTCCCACCTCTTTGCCTGCCTCTCTCCGTCTGCCTCTCTGCATACTTGTGATCTCTGTCTGTCAAATAAATAAATAATTATATATATATAAATTTGAAAGTTATACTGACTAGGTTCAAATAAAAGGGTCCCAGCCTGTAATTCACCTGAGATATCACAGTGGAACTGATTTCCTACCAGGGGCATTTCTTCAACTGAGGGGCATCAAACAACCAGAGCTGTTGATCACCCCGTTCTACCCCATTGTTCTACTTTCTGCTTTGTTCTAAGGAAATAGCCAGTATATTTTTGACTTCTGAGCATAGTCAGGAATTAGGGTTTAGTCAGCAGGAAAGGAAGCCATTGGTGCCCATTGCTTGGTCTTGGCACCAGTAGTGGTAAATCCCAGATGCCCTGGGGCACAGAGTTTCATAAGAAGGAAGTGCTGACTATGCAAACAGATGCCATCATTTGGCCTTGGAGGCTGCTTCTCTGGAGAAGGTCCAAATATATCCTTAGAGGACCTGCCAAGCTCCACATGTATTGGTGACAACCATTTGCTGCCAACCATTTGTTATGATTAAGGGTTAGTGAGCCAACTAAGTAATTGTCATCAGGGGATCAAAAGTGATATGTTCTAGAGCTGACCTTCAACTTTAGCTAGTATCAAGGTATCCTTTATAGGCTAAACCAGTGGCTCCCAGAAGCCCTCTGTGAACCAACACCAACCTATAGTAAGGCTTTTCTTTGTCTTTGATGAAAGGAGAAAAATGGGGGCAATGCAATTAGCTTCTCTGAAAGCTAATACCAATAAACATCTCAGTTCTAAGATTGCATCCTTTCATGTGTGTGTGTAGTGTGTGTGTTTAGTGGTTAAGTGGAAATAGAAATTTTTCTATTGAGTGGAAATAGAAATTCTTCTCCCCTGTGAGAACTCAGTGAAGTGACTTTCCTCTCTAATCCCCAGTTTCCTTGTCTGTAAATGGGAGCTAAAATTTGATCTGCCTCATACAATTTTTTGTAGGAATAGAAATTGATTATCCCAGGGCTGCCTGGAGCATCTGACTTCTGGTCTCAGTTTGGGTCATGATCTCAGGGTCATGAGACTGGACTCCATGTTGGGCTCCACATTCATTGGGGAGTTCTGCTTGAGATTTTCTCTCTCTCTCTCTCTCTCTCTCTCTCAAATAAATAAATAAATTTTTAAAAAAAAATTTTAAGTGACTATCTATAAAAAGCATATAGCATAGTGCCTGGCACATAATAACTGCTCAATAAACATTAGTAATACCATTATCACATTATCATAATCACCTGAAATTTTAATGCTTTTATGTGGCAAGTAAAAAATAAAACCTACCCAGTGTGTGTTTTCCTTTTCTCCTCCTGTTTTAGGGTGATGGGATTTTCAGATCTGTAAAATTCAACTGTATAATTGTAACTTTCAGTAACTTCTTATAGATCACTTACTTAAGTGGCTGAGATGAAAAAAAAAAAATGACCTATTTCCATCAAGATGATATTTAAGTGAAAAATGGTTCCCCAGGCTAGCAGTCTAGGAAGGGATATGGGAAGCTGAGAATTGAGTCAACATTTATTTTCAGTATAAGATAATTGAGAATCACTGATGGTCTGGATGTGGATTAAGATGGAAAGGACAAAATCAAGAATGAATTCTATCTAGGTGTTGACTTGAGTAGGCAGGAAGATGGCTGTGACACTTGGCTGACATAAATGTAGGGCACTGAGGGGTTGGGGACATGTCCAGGCATAATCACAAGTCCTTGTTAGGGTTTTTAAAGCGACCAAGAGGCTCTACATCGTGATGTTGGTTAGGATCCTGGGACTGAGCAGTCAGAGGTACTGGGAAAGTCAAGGGTAGCAGTCTGAAGGTGTGGTTCTCAATTCTATGGGGACTGAGGAGTCTGGGCTAGGAGAATATGTGGAAACAAAAGAGGAGAGGAAGCCCATTATTGAGAAGTCAGGCAGAGGAAAGTCATCAAGCTAAGAAAAGTGAGAAGCAGCAGACAGTAAAGAACAAGAAATGATTTATCCTGAAATTTAAGAGAGAAGAGTATTTTGGGAATGAGGGAGTAGTCATTTCTGTTGAATGTTCCTGTGGGATAGAGGCCAGTGAGAAATAACTATGGGATCAGGCAAGCAGGAGGAGACTAGGGACATGGATGAAAGCAGTTCAGTGGGGATGTGGGGGTATGAGCCAGACTCTGGGGAGTTGGTGGGTGTAGTGAGGCAAGGACATAGACACAGCAAGTGTCAACTCTTTCAATAAGTGTGGTCTAAAGGGGAGCGGAGAAATGAGCCAATAGCTGAAACTGAATATGATGTGAAGGCAGAAATCGTTTTTTAAGAGGAGATACTCAACTGAGCCTACAAGACTAAGCTTTCTACCAAAATAAAGGGAAAAAACTAGGAAATCACGGGAACAAGAACCAGAGCTGGCTCCACCCAAGTGGGACGAGGGCAGGTACACAGCACCTTGCCTCCAGAAGGCTCCCACACCCGGGCTGGAATGCCCTGCATTGCTGTCTCTGAACTCTGACCAATGTGATATCTGAATTTGTATTTGTGAGGTCTGATGAGACGATGGATCCTGCCGTGAGGGCTTAAGGGCTAGGCTCACATGCTGCCCCCTCCCCAGGAAGAGTTCTAGGTCTGTTGATCCTGGTGCCACTCTCCCCCCTGCCACCCTCCATCTATGACAGAAGTCTGGGTACTGATGCAAGGATAGGTGGGGTGAGCACCCCTGTGACGTAGCCAGATGGGGCATGGTGGTGACTATCATTGCCCCAGGCTGGCAGTTTCTCTGGGAGGTGGCCAGTTAGAAACTCTCTCTTGAAGTCTCACCCATCCCCATCTTCCTCTCCATATACTAAATATGTCATGACGTTCGATTTAGAAGCAAGTGATGTGAAATGCACCCACTACCCAGTAACATTCTTGTTAGGAGTAATGGGAGAGACCAACAACCATTATGTACTTTATCATCGACTCAGTGTGCAGTTTACGCATGGCAGGACCAAGGCGTAGGAAGATGAAAGCACTGACCTAAAATCAGAGAGCCACACAACTAGATCCTGAATTTTTTTAAGGAAGCTCTGGGCCCAATGTGGGGCTTGAACTCATGACCCTGAGATCAAGAGTCACATGCTCTACTTAGACAGCCAGGCACCCCTAGATCCTGAATCATGATGTTAAAAGAATCTCATTTCTTTCAGTTATAGGTATTTACCTAGGATGGCCAATCAGAATGAATTTATAAAATCAAATGAACAAATGGAAGGAGATTCTTCTCAGTGAAAAACAGCAAATGTCCAGGGATGCCTGGGTGGCTAAGTAGCTCAGGTCATGATCCCAGGGTCCTGGGATTGAGCCCCAAGTCTGGCTCCATGAGGAGCCTGCTTCTACCTCTCTCTATTCCTCTTCCTCTGCCCCACCTCCCCTTCATGTTTGCTCCCTCTCGCTCTCTCAAAAAAATAAATAAAATCTTACCAAAAAACCCAGCAAATGTCCATTATGTGTCTACTACTGAATCCTGCTCTCAGAGAGGTGCACCACTGCCCCTCACAGTGACCTCTACCTTCACCTCCGCTGGAACTCACATACATATCCCTTAGACCACAAGGTTACTGAAGGGATAGGGTTTCTGTGTATTAAATCTTTCCTTGTCTGGCCATGATTATGCCGTTAATATCTATTCTTGAGCTTTGCTCGTCTTCCTTTGTTCATCAAAGACAACAATTACAGTGACGTTCATGTCTTTCTCAATTCATTTTACCATCACCGTCACTCATTTTTTGACCTATTTATATCAGCCTAATTTATTTGACACCTGGTGGGATAATTTGGATTTACTTTTACAAAATACTGAAGTCATTACCACTTTGATAACTTTCTCATTTTCTGTCCAGGGTATGTGTAAATTACTGGGGAAAATATTCTAAACTCAGACTTTGTTAAGCGTTAACAAGAATTTGTTTAATTCTTACATTCCTAATTGATAACTAGAATTGGCTTACTTTCCTCAGGGGGTTTCCATCCAAGACTATGATTCCAATATTCCCTGTGGTTCACATTTTGTGGAGGTCTTCAACATAAAGAGAAATGAATGTTATTGCAGCTGTTCTTAGGAAGTGTGTGTTTAAATGTGCATTTAAAACCATGTTTTATAACTGTAAAATTAGCACATTAATTATAGAAAGCTTGGAAAATATAATCAGGAAGAAAAAATTACTCATAATGCCTCAACCCATTGGTAACCACTGATAACATTTCAGGGAGTTTCCTTTTGCAGTCTCCATCCTGCATCCTTTCTGACATCCCTCAGCCCTCTACAGTTTTCTTCCTATTTCTTGTTTTCATTGACTTATTTTTGTTGTTGTTGTTGTTCCTATCACTAGGGGAAATAAAAACTCAGTGAGGACAGGAATTGTGTCTGCTTTGTTCAGTTCTATATCATTAATATCTCCTTGTTGAATAAATGAGTACTTTAATAGTCTCATCTTTTTTACCTGTGTGTGTGTGTAGAAAAGCCTTCTGATATATTTGGAATGATGTACTACATACATCCCTATCTTAATTTTCATTTATGTCATGAGTAGCTTATCCCATTTTGTAAAACTTGCTGACTCTTGAAAGTATAATTTAATTTTTTAAAGATTTTATTTATTTATTTGAGAGAAAGAGAGAGAGCATGAACAGGAGGAGGTAAGAAGGAAAGAGAGAAGCAGACCCCATTGAGCAGCCCAATGCAGGACTTGATCCCAGGACCCTGATATCATGACCTGAGCCCAGACAGATGCTTAACCTACTGAGACACCCAGGTGCCCCTTGAAAGTACAATTTAGTGTTCATGAATTTCTGCAACATGGACATATTATGATTCATTGAAACGTACAGTTTTGAACATACCTAGGTTCTAAAATACAAAAGGAATTCTCAGAGTACAGTTGCTTTTTTGTGACATTGAATAATTGTTTAATCTTGAAAAATATTTGGGTGATCAGAAGGAATAGATACTTATTTTGGAGTATTAAATTGCTATTATATGAAATAATATTCAAAGGAGTTTGGTTAATCTATTTAGATGAAGTTTAAATATGAATATTATATAAAAATTAAATAAATGATAAACTTGAATGAGGTGTGAAGGATTTTGCAGCATTTGTTGCAAACTGACTTTTTGAAAGCATTTTTGGATTCTGAGAAAATATCACATAAATGTTGTAATTTAATATATTTTTAAGTATACAACTCAGTGGCATTAAGTACATTCACGGTATGTACAACCATCACCACTATCCTTTCCAGAACTTGATCCCAAAAAGAAACTCTGTACCCATGAAATACTAAGTCCCCCATTCCTTCTCCCTCTCACCCCTGGTAACTCTATTCTGCTTTCTGACTCTATGAAGTTGACTCTTCCAAGCACATTCTGTAGGTACCATCATATGATATTTGTCATCTCGAGCCTGGCTCATTTCCCTGAGCATGAGGTCTTTGAGGTTCGTCAGTGCTGTAGCACGTGTTAGAATATCATCCATCCTTTTTGGTGGCTGTACACTCTTCTATGGTCCATATATACCACATTTTGTTGATCCATTTATCTGTCGATGAACACTTGGGTTATTTGCACCTCTGCGCTATTATAGATAATACTGCATGAACATTGGTGTGCAGGCATCTGTTCAAGTTCCTGCTCTCCTGTGCTTTGGGGTATATACCTAGAAGCGGAGTTGCTGAGAGAGAGCTCTCTCAGTTCAACAATTACAGGTATCTACCATGAAGGACTGTGCTTACCATTATGCAATGGTGGAGAATGAGCTTTCTGTTACCTCCAACATCCTTTTCAAGAAGGAGCTCTGTAGTCATCTCAGGATTTGACCTATACATCACTACTGGACATACCCGAGCTTTGGCTTATCCATTCTGAAGGAGAGAGTGGCTTAGAAGACCAGGAACTATTATTTTATTTTTGTTCAAAATATGCCAACAGGCAATTTTAAGAGTCAGGAGATTGTGTTATAGGTAGAAATGATGCCCAATGAACGATTTCCTCTTGGTCTCCCTCCTCGAGAGCCAAGCTTGGCACCAGGGAGATACCAGACAGTTATAGACCTCTCCTTCAAGAACCTTCAAAACTGTATTCTTGCCCTGTTCGACAAGCTTCTCAAAGTTGCTTCTTGAACAGTGGGAGTCTACTTCCATCTGTTCATCAAGTTCTTGGAATATGTAATTGGAGTTAGAATTAGCCAATCTTTCTCCTGTTTTAACATGTCATCACATTTTTCTCTCCCTGCGTTTTGAGTTGGACATGGAAGGCATGTGTTTAGTCTAGTGGTAACAAGCTTAGATTTTGGAGTCAGAAGCTCCAAATTAGTTTCCTATTATTAGTTTCCTGGGGCGACTGTAACAAGTACCACAAGCTAGATGGCTTAACGCAATAGAACTTCTGACAGTTCTAGAAGCTATAAGTCCTAAATCGAGGTATTGGCAGGGCCATGGCCCATTGACTCTGCTAGGGGAGGATACCTCCTGTCCAGTTCGTGCACTGGTAGCATCCTTTCAGTCTGTCTTCATGTGTTTCTGTGTGTCTGTGTGCAAACTTCCCTCTTCCTACCCAGACACCAGTCATATTGGATGAAGGGTCCACTCCATACTGGATTCATAACCTCATCCTAACTTAAATAATTATATCTGCAACATCATTCCTAAGTAAGGTCACATTCTCAGGTACTAAGGTAATGACTTCGACAAATATATTGAGATTGATCTACTCAAAACCAATACCCTTGATGTAACTGCTAACTCCAGCTCTTACTAGCTCTTTGACGATGAGCACCTTGCCTACTCTCCTTAAGTCTCAGGGTTTTATTTGTGTTTTGGAGCTCATGAGGATTATATGAAATAATTCAAGTAAAATGCCCTGTACAGTGCTTTGTATGCTGAGCAGTGGAAAGTGCTAGCAGATTATCCTTAGATTTGTGATGGGGATTTCTATGTAGGTTCTATGTTAGGATTCTGGTTTAAAGTTAGCATCTTTCTTTTTCTTTTTCTTTTTAAAGACTTTTTTTTAATTTGACAGAGATAGAGAGATCACAAGTAGGCAGAGAGCGCAAGGGGAGTGGGAAGCAGGCTCCCTCTTGAGCAGAGACCCTGAGATCATGACCTGAGCCGAAGGCAAAGGCCTAATCCCGTGAGCCACCCAGGTGCCCCAAAGGTTAGCATCTTTCATTTAAAAGAGATCTAACTGTTCACGTGGCATCCACCAATAGGATTTTGAGGAACTCCAAATGATACCAACATTAGTTCATGTATTTGCATATTCTTTCCTGGAGAAGGCTCCATGTCATCTAAGAATGTGGTTGCACTGATATTCAGCAATCCATTATGCTCTGCGGGGGTGGAAGGTTTATAGGGAACTTTCAGGACAGGAAACTTAAAGCCAAGTTGGAGAGATGGGTGGCTGCCAGGTGGGCTGAGAGAGATTGGGGCTCCAGAATGCTTCTCCAGTATGGTACTTCTGTGGTTATCCTGTTTCACCATAGACAAAAATGGATGCCAAAATACCAACATGGTGATTTACAGAGCAGAGAACTGAGAGCAAGGTTAGTAAACCTGCCCAAGTTCACACATCCAGAAAGAGGCAGAGCTGAAGCATCACCCCGCTTCTGTCTGCCTCCAAAACCCAAGGACAGTGTTTGACATTTGCAAGGTACTTGCTCATCCTTTTCCAATGTGATACTTAAAGTAATTCTGAGATATGAGTAAGAAAGTGATCATCATCCCCTTATTCAGATAAGAATATGAGTCTAAAAATGGTTTTTTAAAAAACACTAGCCAAAGTCACCAAGCTAGTAAGTAGTAAAGAGATGGCTGTCTCTGGTTCCTAATGTTAAGTTCTTTTTTGGGAAAGAAACAGACAAAGAAATAAACAAAAACCCGAGAAACCCCAAGCTCATAATTATTTATTGAGTGCCTATTATATTCTTGATGTATTCCCAGTGTACATTATCTCATTTAATCCCCACCACAGCCCTATGAGGTAGGAATCATTATATCTACCTCATGAATGAGGAAAGAAAAGGCAAGCAAGGCTTCAGGGTAAGTTGATGAGTCAAATAATTTTCTCTACTTCCATCCCCTAAGAACTGGCAGTATCCTGTGCCTCTAGAAGGACAGGTGAAGGGGGAGGTCTAAAATAAGGATTGTTTGGATGGTTGTATGAAAATTGATCCTGCTCTTCCACCACTTTGTTGAAAGAAAGAAAAAAGAAAAGAGAAGAAAAGAAAAAAGAAACAAACAAACAAACAAACTAGTCCTCTCCACCCCACACCACGGTTTATCCTCTGGAGAGGATGGTCTCCTAACTGTGAAGACCGGGTGTGCCAAGCACAGGGGCACCTTGTAGAAAATGGAGGGACTGATCAGGTACATGAGCACATACTGGGTGCTCAGACCTTCAGTCCTCTTTTCCTATTTGGCTCTGATAACACTGGCAGCAGGGGTCTCAGTCTCCAGACAAAAGGATAATAGAGCGTGTGTTTTTTTGTTTTTGTTTTTCTGAAGACTTTGACCAACCTAAGAAGGAAGATGTACAGTTACCAACATGAGAGTTTTCTGAACACAATGTCCTAGCCATAGCTCTCTAGAGTGAAGCTTACTATCGACAAAACTCCCCCACGGGCTCGTAACTTCCAAACAGGACTCTAGGTCTCCACACTTAAATATGAGCAGATAACTGAGGGTTTTCAGACACACAGGAAAGACTTCTCATAGGACAGATAAAGACTATGTTTTCAACAGAAAAAAAAAAATGCAACTCAAGGAAAACTGTCAGAGAGATGTTAAGAAATAACAACTATTGGGGTGCCTAGGTGGGCTCTATTGGTTGAGTGTCTGGCTCTTGATGTTGGCTCCAGTCAGGATGGGATCCAGCCCTGAGTGGGGCTCTGTGCTGAGTGTGGAGCCTGCTGAAGAGTCTCTCCCTCTGCTCCTGCTTGCATGTGTCTGCACTCTTTCCCTCTCTCTTCATGAAAGAAAGAAAGAAAGACTTTTTTTAATAGAAAAAAATAGGATATCAAGAAAGCAAACTTTAGAGAGCAAAAGTTAGCTTTAGGAAAAAAAATATATAGCATGAGTATAAAGATTCAAAGATTTAAAAGATAAATTTAAGGAAATTTTCCATAATGAGTAAGCAGACAGAGAAAGAAAAAAGCAGGACAAATAAAATTTAAAGCCCAGTCTGAGAGTTCCAGTTTCTAAATAATAGAAGGCTCAAAAAGATGGAAAGAAGAGAAGAAACCATGACCACTTAATTTAAGGGAAAAAAGAAAAGCCCTGAACTTAAGAACACATATTTCCAGAATGAATGAGCTGATTCAATGCTCAGCACAATGAATAAAAAAGCTGTATCATTATGAACTTTCAAAGCATTCAATACAAATATACTAACCTGTAGGGTTCCAGAAAGAAAACTGTTGCATCCAAGGATCTGGAATCAAAATAACTTTAGACTTCTCAGCAGTGACACAAAAAGCTAGAAATTAAGTAGGGCAATGCCTTCAAAATTTTGAAGGAAGGTAATTTCCAACCTAGAATTCAATACCCAGCTGACCTCTCATTGAGTATGAAGAGAAGAAATTATTTTTCATATATGCAGGTTTTCAAAAATTAACCTCCCAAGCAATCTTTCTTACAAAGCTATTGGAGGATGTCCTCCACAAAAACAAGGGAGTAAAATAAGAGGGAGGAAGACCGTGCATGCAACGAGCAGGAAATCCATCATTGTAGAGGAATGAAGGAGATCCCCAAGATGGTGGCCAAGGCGAGTCCAGGATGACACCTATGCAGTGAGATCACCCAGAGGAATGAAGGAGATCCCCAAGATGGTGGCCAAGGCGAGTCCAGGATGACACCTATGCAGTGAGATCACCAGTTCAGATTCGGTTAGGTCAGAGGGCTCTGGGAGAGACATTGTCAGAAATATGGAAATGTGATTGATGCTCTTGAACACATTCAAGGGGAATTTAGACAACTGGAGAAGAGTTGGAAATTGAATTAGGAAAAAGGATATAGGAAAATGAACACATGTATAAACAACACTATTATTAATTGCAAGGAAAACAAAAACTGTTCAAGAAAGGAAAAGCCATCATAGAGTTTACTCTATGGCCTGTATCATTTCCATAGTCATAAGAATGGAAATACTGAATGTTGATCTAATTGAAATTATTCCATCAAATGTAAGTACTTTGGAAAGATGGGCTCACGCTAGGATGAGACCCCAAGAGCTGGAAGGTGAGTTAAATCCTCCCCTGCCATCTTGGAGATTTAATAAGTAATACCCAAAACTGAAAAGAAAAAAGAAAATTATGCTATTTAGAAGATAAGGTAGGAACTAGCAAATTCATTAGCTCGAAGAGGTATTAAGTGTCAGCTTCTTGGCTGGGTGGGAGAGATTGGAGAGAGAGACAAGGGTGTGAGAGGACTAAAATCAGTGTTTTATAATAGCCTTTAGAACTCTTTGGCTTCTCAAATTGTGTAGAAATGTAGAGAGATAAAGATACCTAGCTTTGATAAAATTAAAAAATTTTTAAAGAAAAATTAATCAAAATATTAATTCATACTTATCTTCAAACTATTTTTTCTTCTTTCTCCTTAATTTTGCCTACTTAGTTC